>NW_022196584.1:170000-632256 GCF_008641045.1 Pistacia vera | reverse complement strand
CTGCACCACTTCCAATGCAAGCTGCACCAATTCCATTCAATTCCATTCAGAACTAAACTGCACCACTTCCATTCAGAACTACTTCATCTCCTGCTTAGAGAGAATTAATATATCATTTTTTTAAAGCTAGAATCAATATTATTGAGGATATTGAGGGTACACTTGGTTCATTATTCTTCTATGCTCTTTAGCATAATATTTTTAAAAAAGTAAATTTTGGTGGTTATTGTGATGTAAAATTTGGAAATTAACAAAAATACCCCATAGGTTTGTTTATTTACTATACACCCTTATAATAAAATTTTAAAAATTAACAAAAATACCCGCACCCACCCATTAAGTACCGACAGCCAGCCACCACCGCTGGAGGGTGGCCAGAGTCGACGTATCGGTGCATGATCAGCTGGATTTGGCTGGTCGTGTGCTAATATGACCATTTTCGACCATATCCATGGTTGATTTAGCCGAAAAATGTCAGATCTACTGCTACATCTAGCCATTGACGATCAGATCTGGTCACATGACCATATCTTAGCCGTTGTTGACGACTGGCTACGGCCAGATCTTTGACCGTAGATTTGGCATTTTTCCGACCATATCCATAATGGATCTGACTGAAAAATGCTAGATTGACGCATACCGATCGACCAGATCCAGTCGGTAGTGCACCATTATACTAGATTCTAGCTAGATTCTAGAGGTGGCGGCCGGAATCTGGCAAATGTGGGTTGCTGGGGTGTTTTTGTCAATTTATAAAAAAAAAAAAAAAAATTGGGGATGTTTAATTAAATTAACAAACCTAGGGAATTTGAAAAGAATTGAATAAAATAGAATAATATTTTGAAAATAAAGAAGAGTTCTTAATAACTTTGCAATTAATCAAGGAATTTATGAATCAAAATGGAATGGTATGCCCTTAAATGATAATGAACCATGCGGGATCATTTATTGCAAAAAATATGGAGTGGGTTGGTATATATATATATATATATATATATATATATATCCATTACTATTAAATATTAATGCTCCAAAAATAAAGTCTAAATGATAGTAATGTTCAACCCTATTAGATTTACAAATCTATTTAGATTATTAATTTTTAATTACATATAAAGCGTAAATATTTGAATATTGATCATCATCTTTTGACTAGCTTGCAACAAAAGCATAATGTCGTTGGAAAAATGGAAACAGAATAAAAGAGGGATGGATGGTTAATTGATAGCTTTTAAAGAATAAAAATTAGTCATCTTTTACTTTAGGGTTAAATATTAAAAATATAGAGACTTTATACTAAAGATGATGACATAATTATGTTATCATAAACTTTTTTTATATAATATATAATTTGAATTGCAATTGCCAATTATGTTTTCCATAAATAAAGTCTTCAGTGAGGTCAATAGACGAAATAGTTAATCCTCCATGATCAACCTGCAAGAAGTCTATGCTCTGTTTTAGACAAAAAAAAAAAAAATCCAACTCGTGATATGTGCTTTGCGGTAGTCATTGTGGGGTTTCCGTATATATATATATGAGTAATGCTACAGCCACCGAAGGTTGCGTACCGAATGACGTGACAAAATTCTGACCGTTGATTCATTATCAGTTAATATTAATCAACGATCAAGATTTTATCACGTTATTCGGTGTACAACCTTCGGTGGCTCTATCATTTTCGTATATATATTATTTATTTTAATATGTGTTTTTAATACAATAATGAATAAACTCTAAAGCTACTGATTTAAGCGGGCCCAAACCTAGCTTCTTTTGTTTGTTGTTGGGCCATTCAAACGTGGGTATTGAGAGGAAGAAAGAGACAAAATTTGGCCCATCTTTAGTTAACTTTTTCAATCACAAAGAAGCACCACAGCCCAATCCACAGAGAATGGTTTATATAACCCAAGCTAGGTTGGGCTACAGATCTTTTGAGTGTTTGTTGATTGTAAGAACTTGAAGGTTCTGATTTCGTAAAAAAATAAAAAAATTGTATAATCACGGTATTAATTTATTTAGTTCCATGCTGTTGATGCAAAAATTCAATGTTCTGAAACCCAGACCGGACTGGTCTGACTGGGTTTCGACGAGATTAGCGGTTCAAAAAGAGTAAAAAACTGGGATTTAACGTTAGACCATTTTGAACTGTTATTGGATCGTCTTACTGTAGCAAACAGACGGTCCAACCAGTGCAACACCCAAATCCGATCCAACACCCAATCCGGTCCACTAACAAAACCCTAAACTAAACCCAATTTTTTTAACCCATTTTCATTTGCATTTTGCGATTCAGACTTGCGGAGACTATGTTTGGCTCCAATCCAGTCCTCCTCCTCCGGGGCGGATCCAGCCCACTTTTGGGTGGTCCCTCAATTTTATTTAAAAAATATTAATATATATAATTTCTAGATTTTTCTCACCTTAACAAAAATATTAATATGTAATTAGTTTTTATTTTGACCCACTCTAACAAAAATTCTAGATCCGCCACTGTAGACCTCCTCCATTCGCGAATCGCGATATCCTTCAGGCTTCAGCTTCAAGTCGTCTTCTCTTCAACCTCTTCTAAAAGTCTGCTACTCTGCTTCTTCCTTGCCGAGTTGTTGTGGGCTAGTGGCTCCGGTCCAGTCCTTCTCCATTCACGATCTCCTTCAGGCTTCAGCTTCAGCTTCAGCTTCAAGTCGTGAGCTTCAGCTTCAAGTCGTCTTCTCTTCAACCTCTTCGTCAGTCGTCACTCCTCAGTCGTGACTTCAGTTTCCGTTCAAAGTCTTCTCTTCCGTTGTTCAATCATCACCGTCGCCATCGTCTGCTTCTTCCTTGCCGTGGCTAGTCTGCAGATTCGTGGATGCTTGAATTCAACTTCAGTCTGAACTTTAGCCTTCACATCTGCCGCCGTTTGCGAGCTGTTGTCTGCCATCGACCAAGAAACAAACTGTTGTAAAAGTGATGTGAATCTATCAATTAATTTCTGAAACTCTTAAAATTGATTTCTTATTATGAAATGCAAAATAAAAATATTCATCATGCCAGTAGATTAATCTAGCGATGAAATAATCTTACAATTGCTTCAGTTAGTAGCAATTGGAAGTATCCTAATTTAAATGGTGCTTTGACATGGCATATATTACTTTTAACACTTAATGTAGTTTGTTTTTTAGTGGGTGTTCTGTATAAAGTGATTGTCAGCAACTGAACATGTGAATCGGGTGAATCTTTGAATTAAGCTTTGCTGTAATGTTAATTTTGTTTGATATGCTGGATTTTTTTGCGTACATTAGCATGACATCATGCTAGTGTTAGCATGATGACTTCACTGGTCCAACCGTAAAAACCAAAAACTGGGCCTTTGGCCGGGTCGAGTCCCGGTCTGATTTTTAGAACATTGCAAAAATTCATACCAATAGGAAGTATGTATGCATGATCCGTGGTGGAATCTATGCAAGAGTTTGAATTAAACCCATGATTTTGATGTTGAATCAATGAGCGAAATAAAGCACAACAATAACACAAGAAAGAGATTTTTAAAGTTGTTCGGATACTTGGTGCAAATCATACGTCCACTGTTTTTTGCATTGTTTTCTTTGCTTTCACTGTATACAAGTGCAGCTTGCGCAAGTTATGAATGAATCTTCTTTGATTAGGGTAAAAAGTAGGCTTATATTGTGTTACAATGATAGACTTACAAGTGAAGTAAACCTCAGATATAATGACACGTGGTACTGGTAAACTTACAAGTGAAGTAAGCCTTGATAGACTTACAAGTGAAACAACCCTTTAATTAAGTAACACATGACTTGGATGACTAAACCAAAAACTATAGCTTGGCTTTCACTATTGCTAGCTTGGATCCCTCCCTCAACACTTATCTGTAAGGGATAGCTCGTAATAGAAATACAACCTTGTTTCCTTAATTCATTAGTCCTACGCCTACAGTTCGAGGTGACTCGACCCACGACCTCCACCACAACAGGATGTTGACCCATCTAGCCAACATGTTTTTCTTTAATACATTAAATTTCTTTAATAGATTAAATTATTTCTTTTTATATGATTTACCCTTATGTAAAAGATATGGGGGCTCCTGTAGTTGGAATGAGGCCAATCGACCTTGGAAAGCCTTGAGGAGGCTGAAACGGGCATCCCCGTGATTGCCCAAGGCCATTCTCAGCCTCAACAGTTGCTCAAGGCTGTTTGCGGCCTTGAAAGGCGGCCATGAAGCTTTTTCTAGCCTCAAGCGGCTTCTGTTTGGTTGGATTTTGTGAAATTTTTGGGTTTTATTTGCTAGATTTTAAGGTTTACATGTTTAGAAAATCATTTTATTAATTTTTTGGTTTGAAATTAAATGTTGTGGGTAATATTAAAATTTTTAAACTTTTTGAAGGGTCAAAAAGTCATTTAATTCATTTATGTTAAAATTATTTAATCTCTAACAAAAAAGGGGTTTATGGTAGAATTTCCGTACCTGTGGGTGTTTAATTTTCGTAAACCTGTGGGGGTTTTGTGTAATAACGCCTATAAAAAAATTGTACACACACATTCGCAACAGAAATTTTATTAAATGACACTATTTTAGGTGTGAGATGAAAAGTAGCACCTGTTTAAAAGTTTTCCATAATACGGCAAAATGTTATTATATACTATTTTTACAGACGAAATACCCTTCTTTACAAATTCGTAAACTTTTAACCAAAACCTATTCTTAAACTCTTAAGACCCATTCTCCATAATTACAATCGCTACCAAATTGAAGAATATTTATGTAAATGGATGGTTAATATTGGTTGTTTGAGTTAATTTTTAGATGGGGATGTTGAAAATTGAAGGATTTTTATATTTTTGACAAAATCTGAACTACCTAACTGGGAGTATTGGCGGTATTGATTATTTTTTCAGTCCAAGGTTGAAGATACAAAAAGTGTCTAATAAGACTATAATTATCGTCTAATAGATGTATTTGGACATCTATAGGACATATAGGGGTGTATTGTAATTTTACCTATAAATATTATAAAACCCCTATAGTCCTTTCGGACATAATCAAAATACTCTCTGTGAAAATTATATGCCCCCCTATAGTCCTATCGAACGTCCAATACACCCTTATCGGATGGTATCAAACATTTTTTGTCATCTTCAACCTTGGACAGTGAAAAATGATGAATACCACCAATACCCCTACTCTCCGATAACAATATCATGTTTTATAAAAAACAAGAAAATTCTTCAATTTGAAACATCCTTAATTAAAAATTAACTCAAGCAACTAATATTAACCACTCATCTACATCAAAAACTCTAATTAACATGTTTCTTACACACAAAATCAAATTAAGAATCAGTTTATAACATTGGTTTTCAAATTCTTCAATAGAAATAAGGGTTAATCTAGCTTCGAAGAAGACGAGTGAATATGATTAGGGTTCATTTACAAATATGGGCATCTTCATTCTTCACATTTTTGTAAAATACCATTTGTTATTTTATGAGTAAAAAAAGTGCTACTTTTCATCTTCACCCTTAAAATAATACCGTTTAATATAATTTCTCCATTCTTAACCAATGTTCTGAAACCCGGACCGAACCGGGCAGTCGAATCAGTCCGACCGGGTTTCGCTTATATTTCCGGTTTGAAAAGAGTAAAAAACCAAAATTTTGCTTCAGACCGTTTCAAACCGCGGTTGGACCGTTTCACTGTAGCAAACCGACGGTCCAATTGGTATAACAAAGAAATCTGATCCACACCCAGTCCGGTTTAATCATATGAAATAAAATAAAAAATTAAAAACCACAAAGGTACAAACACAAAGTCAAAATGTCAAATTTTTTAATACATTTTCAATTTGCGTTGAGCTGTCAGCTATTGAGCTGTTTGCCACTTTTTCAAAATTTCCTTTTTGCCTTTTTCATTTTGGTTTGCTACTTTGCCATTCGCGATCTCCACTCTCCAGTCCAGTCCTCCTCATCCTGTCCTCCATTTGCGATCTCGAATCTCTTTCAAACTTCAGCTTTAGTGGTTCAGCCTTCAAGTCTTCACTCTTCAAGTCTTCGGTCTGCAACTCTGCTTCAGTGCTTCTTCCTTGTCGTGGCTGCTCTGCTGCAAGTCTTCATTCTTCAACTTCAAGTCTTCAACGGTTCAACCTCTTCAATCATCACCGTCGCCATCTAAAAGCCTGCTTCTTGCTTGCCGATGCTGGTCTGCCGGATTAGTCACTTCAGTTTAGATTTCAGCCTTCACATCTGCTACCGTTTGCCGTCGACCAAGTAACAAAATACTGTAAAAGACTAAGAGTCATCCTATCTTTCTCTGTCTTCTATTTCATATCATGATTCATGATATTGAATATTTGTATTGATGGCTTTATGTACAGATTTATGAACCATGTTAGTGGCTGGCTTTTGGATTTATGATGTGTAGAATTTGTAGATTTTATTATCTTCTTGTTGTTTGTCCAGGTGGCCTGCTTGTTTTATAATGTTGGTAATTTTGCTTAGACTTTTTGGAGATTTGGTTCTGTTTTTTTGTTTGTTCATGTGGCCAGCCTTCGTATTTTACAATTTACACTTGTAGATTGTGTAAATTCGACCCTTGTTTTTGGTTTTAAATTGATTCATGATATTGTATTATTGATTTATTGTGATGTGAAATTGTGAAATGTGAATCACTGAATCTGTCAATTTCTTATAGGAAATTAGAAATTGATGGTGAAACTGTGAAAGTTGCTTGCACCGTGAAGCATGCTAATGTCATCGATTCGACTAGTCGATCGGACCGGTCCAATTTTTAAAACCGATACCTTTCCATTTCGCCGAGTCAACTCTCCGTCTGATTTTCAGAACATTGTTCTCAACCCCAATAATGAAATAATAATACCTCCTGTAGACTTCTTTTAAAATCCCAAAATAGGGTTTCAAGGAGAAGAATCTTGTGAGTGGATTCTCATTCTCCAAGGCTAAAGATGAAGCTGAAGCAATTAGAAAGCCTCTTAGGTAACCTTGAACAGTTCTCCAATCCAAAGGTTCCTCTCTCACTTGACCACTTTTATGAATGAGTCGAACACTTTCGGCGAGGCTCTGAATTCTGATTATATTTGTTACTGCAGGTGGAACTAGAGCAGTATCCGACGGGACCCCACATCGCTGCTCGCATGCCTAATTTACACTGTATTTATCACTCTTTGATTGGTTTTAGGATTAAATTTTTAATCAATGAATGACATGTTTTAACATGGAGCAGGCGGAGAATTCTTTTGGGGATGTTACCGATAAGTTAGTGGCTGATTTTGGTTGCGGGTGTGGTACGTTAGGTGCTTGCAGCTGCTCTCTTGGGTGCAGAGTGAGACATTTTTCTTCCCCTACTTTTACGCGTGCTCCTTTTAGTTCTCAAATATCATATCAAATCTATCCTTTCTCAACAACTAATTATAAGTCTTTTTATCTTTCGTCTTGTCCTCGTGGATTCTTTGAACTGAATTTGTTCCAGAAAAGTTTCCTTCAAATTGCGGAAAATGTTTCTATTGAGTACAATTTTTCATCTCTGTACCGATTTTTGTTTATTTTTTTTTTCTTTAATCCTGTATAAGACATAGATTCACAATCTCTTGAGATAGCATCGGTAAATGCAGAGGATCTTGAGGTACTGTATCTTTAATTTTGAGCATACAGTACTACTCTATCTCTATGGCTAATTTAATTGTGGCGTCGATAATTAGAACAGCGGCTGTCCCCGGTAGATAACTGATGCGTTGTCCTTTCAAGATTGAACTTGCAGTTGGACATAAATTTCATTCAATGTGACATCAGGAACTTACAATGGACAAAAATTTTTTCTCTCATTACAATAGCTTTTTTTCAGTGTAAAATTTATCCAGAAACTGTTTGCTATTGAGATTAATATTTACCCATTTCGACTGTAAAAGTCAACTGCAATCAAGAATCCAGCATGAGTAACATGATGAGTACATAAATTTTTTCATTTGCATGCTGTCATAAAGTAAAATGCTATTAGAAATTTATTATTGTAGGGTTTGTGTGATGAATTTTAGTTATATAAAAAATCTGGATTTTTTTCTCTTTTCTGTTGACGTTAGCATGACATCATGCTAATGTCAGCATAACACTGATGTTAGCATGATCGGTCCAATCATGAAAACTAGAAACTTGGCCTTTGGCTGGGTCGAGTCCTAGTCCGGTTTTTAGAACATTGTGAAAATTCACACCAATAGGAAGTACGCAGGATCCGTGGTGGAATCTATGTAAGAGTTTGTATTAAACCCATGATTGTGATGCTGAATCAATGAGCGAAATAAAGCACAACAATAACACAAGAAAGAGATTTTAAAAATTATTCGGATACTTGGTGCAAATCATACGTCCACTGTTTTTTGCATTGTTTTCTTTGCTTTCACTGTATACAAGTGCAGCTTGCGCAAGTTATGAATGTTACTGCTTCCCGAGGACCATATTTACTTGGAGAGAATTAAGATTTCAAATCCCCATCTTAAGAGGTTGTTCATCAGTTATTCGATGAAGTTGGTTGAACTCAAGGTTGAGACTAGTAGTTTAAGTATTCGGGTGATATAATATCTTTCTCTTCAAATGCTTCAACTCTGTCAGAAACTGATCTCTGTTTCTACTCCAGAAATACTCATATGGAATGGTTTCTCAAGTATTTGAACTAGTTCTATCAAATTTCTGAAGTAGCGAATTTGCAATCTAAATCCGGTGAGGTATGTCTGGTTCGGTAACCAATTGATTCTCATATAATTTCATATTATAAATTTTGAAGTTGAAGCTGTAACTTACTTTTTTTTTTTTTTTTTTTTTTTTGAAGTAATTTCTTTTATGAAGAATATAATTGGCTCTGGAGAATTGAAGCGAACCTTAGCGTTTACACTTTGAAATGACTTCATCTATGGATATTACATTTCTATAACTTGTGGACAGTTTGCTCTAGATTTCACCTCGCGTAGAGGATGTATAAGTGAAGATCTGTGATTTTCACTCGCACAAGTTCTCTTTTCAGGTACTGTATATTTTCCTTTTATGAGAATTCAAGTTGCGATGAGATTAACAACTTCTTTTACTATATTTATGCTTTTCTTGTTAAAATAGCTAGGCTTCCTTGAACAGTAGAACCTCTTAACCCTGAACAACCAAAGTATAAATGAATTTCGATGTAATTTGTAAATAATATTATTGGAGATATAATTAGTTCCAGTAGCTCAGCACATTTCAATCAGCTCAACACACTTCAGCAGAGTAGTTTTAAGTTGGTTACTGATGTAACAATAGAATTGTAACTATAGTTAGTTAAGTGTTAGTTGAGTTTACTAGAGCTGGAACTTGAGTTAAGCTTTTAATACTTAAACACATTGTATTTTTCCAGTATGTAAGCTTTTACCCGATTAATAAAATTATCATTTTACACTCTCTGCACAAAATCTAATATGGTATCAGAGCATTAGGGTTTTTCATTCTTCAAATCGGTAAGAAGAAGAAAAGCTTAGAAAAGCTCAGTTTGTTCAATTCGTTCATCAAATTGTTTGATTCAGCCATCAATTCGTTCAACTTTGTTCAATGATTAGCTCAAGTAAGCTCAGTCTTTTGTTCGTCTTTTGTTCAAAGATTCTGGTTTCAAGCCATCAATTCGTTCAATTTTGTTCAAAGATTCTAGTCTTAGAAATTGTTCATCTTTTGTTCAAAGATTCTGGTCTTTAAATTTGTTCAATTTGCTCAACAATGGTTATCTTAGTTTTGCTTGACAACGCAAATTTGTTTGACGGCGAATCAATGTAGTTTGATGTTAGTTTTGCTTGAAGATGCCAATCTGTTCGATGGCAAATCAATTTAGTTTGAAGACGCGAATTCGCCTCTTCTTTATTTTTGCTCGACAATGGTTAGCTTAGTTTTGCTTGACAACACAAATTTGTTTGATGGCGAATCAGTGCAGTTCGACGTTAGTTTTGCTTGAAGACGCCAATCTGTTCGACGACAAATCAATTCGGTTCGATGACGCGAATTTGCCTCTTCTTTATTTCTTTTCAAGCTCAGTTTTGTGAATAACAGAGCAATTACACAAAATGGCGAATACAAGTCTTGAAACGCAAATGAATCTTAAAGATTCGAAATTACCACTCTATATCCACTCATCGAACACACCGGGATCAGTACTGGTGACAAAACAACTCATAGGCACCGAAAATTATGGCATTTGGAGTAGAGATATGATAGTCTCCAATGTTCTGAAAATCGGACCGGAAGTCGACTCGGCCAAATGGCCGGTTTCCGGTTCGAACGGTTGGACCGGTCGAACTGGTGACATCAGTAAAAACGAAAAAAAAAAAAGAAAAAAAATGCAAGTTTTTCACGATTTCATCTAACTAAAATTTAAAAACCATCAATCCAACCCTACAATAATAATAAAACCATCAAAGTTACGTTTACAAATTCAATCCTCAAGTCTAAACTCTAAAAGTAAACTCTAAAGTTTCAAAGTTCAAAGTTCAAACATCATTAAAGGTATTACAAAGTAATAGCAAATATAAATCCACCAACAGCTGAAATCTGAACTGAAGTGACTAATCCGACAGACCAGCAATGGCAAGCAAGAAGCAGACTTTTAGATGGCGACGATGATGATTGAAGAGGTTGAAGTTGAAGACTTGAAGTTGAAGAATGAAGTCTTGCAGCAGACTAGCCACGGCAAGGAAGAAGCACTGAAACAGAGTAGCAGACCGAAGACTTGAAGAGTGAAGACTTAAAGGCTGAACTGCTGAAGCTGAAGCTTGAAGGAGATCCGAGATCGCGGATGGAGGACAGGAGGAGGAGGACTGGATTGGAGAGAGTGCAGATCGCGAATGGCAAACAGCCACACAAGCAAAGTAGCAAACCAAAATGAAAAAGGAGAAAAAAAAGTGGCAGACACAGCTCAGCGCAAAAGCAAATTGAAAATTTTCAATTTTTCATATTAAAAAATTTGGGGGCACTTTGACTTTGTGGTTTTTACTTTTTACTTTTTTATTATATTTCATATGATTAAACCGGATTGGGTATGGACTGGATTTTCTTGTCATACCGGTTGGACTGCCGGTTTGCTACAGTGAAGCGGTCCAACCGCGGTTTGAAGCAAAATCCCAGTTTTTACTCTTTTCAAACCGGAAATGTGAGCGAAACCCGGTCGGACCGGTTCGATCGCCCGGTCTGATCCGGGTTTCAGAACATTGATAGTCTCACTTTGAGCCAAGAATAAGTTGGGATTTGTAGTGGTACATGCAAGAAGCCATCTGATTCAACTTTCGGTGCACAATGGGAGAGATGCAATTCAGTAGTTCTGGCCTGTAATTTTAACACTGTCTCAAAGGAAATCTTTAATGGAATTGTTTGCTCCACTAGTGCACATCAAGTATGGCAGGATTTACAGAAGCAATATCATAAGGTGAGTGGAACTAGAATCTATGGAATTCATCGGGAAATTGTGAATCTCACACAAGTTACCATATCTGTAGCAATTTATTACAACAAGTTGAAAGCATTATGGGATGGGTTGAGCTCCATGATCAGCTTACCACCACCAGATAGTGAGTCAGCTAAAGCATATCTTGCTCACCTGAATCAACAAAGATTGTTGCAGTTCCTAATGGGCCTTAACGATGCTTATTCCATAGTAAGAAGCCAAATACTCTTGATGTCGCCACTGCCTTCAGTCAAGCAATCTTATTCCATTGTTAATCAAGATGAAAGTCAGAGGATTTTGTCAGGAACTAATGCTGGTTCAAATGTCACTATTGCACTATATGTGCAAAATACATAGAAACGGCAAAATCAAAATCCTAAATACAAAGGGAAGAAGCCCTACACAGAATGTGATTTTTGCCATTTACCAGGCCACAAGAGAGACACTTGTTATAAAATTCATGGATATCCAGCAGATTATAAAGGGAAGATGACAGGATCCAAGGATAAATCATCAGCAAATCAAGCACAATCCCATGCTCAAGCACGTTCTATGTCTGACTCTGTAAGAGATTCATCAAAAAGTTCACTTGGAACAATTCTCTCGACTGAACAATACTCGCAGCTCCTCCAATTGCTTGGCAAAGAAAACATTTAAGCTTTGGCCAACGTGCAAGTATTGCAACATCAATCTTCTATTGCTATAATGAAACTGAAAATTGGATTATTGATTCATGAGCAACAAATCACATGACCAATAGATTGTCTAGCTTAAATTGTCCTATTGACATGGACTCTAGCCTAAACACTTATATTGGTCTACCCAATGGTACAAAAACTAGGATTTGACACACTGGTTTTGTTAAACTTGATGAAAATCTTAGTCTTGATCATGTGTTACATTTACCAGATTTTAAGTATCATCTGTTTTCAGTCTCAAAATTCAATTCATCCAATAATTGTGTTATTACATTTTATCTTGATTATTGCTTAATCCAATACCTCTAGAGTGGCAAGTTGAAGGGGATTGGTAGAAACTTCCAAGGCTTATACTTCTTTGTGCCTATTACACAATCAACCTCACCCAATCTTGACATTTATGCACTAGCTAAAACACTTTCCACCATTGATGTTTGCTATACTATAGTAAATAAGTCGAGTCTTAACTCCAAGTTTATTTCTTCTCGTTCATATTCTAATTTTCATGTTTGGCATCAAAGGTTAGGTCATATACCAAATTCTGTCTTTAAACAAATGATAAAGACTTTGCCAATTGACAATTTTTCCCACTATTCTGTGTGTCCATTGGCAAGGCAAACTAGAATACCTTTTCCATCCAGTTAAACTAGTTCAAGTCATACTATTGATCTTATATATGCATTTGGATGTATGGGGACCTTATAAGGTACCTACTTATGGAAATACTAGGTTTTTTTTAACAATTGTGGATGATTGGACAAGAGTTACATGACTGTTTTTTATGCAATTTAAATCTGATGTTTTTTAAATACTAATAAAGCATTTCTTGACTATGATAAATAATCAACATTGTTTGACACCTAAATGCATTAGATCAGACAATAGTTTGGAATTTTTCAATAAAAATTGTCAAGAGTTATTCCAAAAGTATGACATTCAACATCAAAGTTCATGTGCTTACTTTCCACAACAAAATGGTGTTGTGGAAAGAAAGCATAGACATATTTTACAAGTGGCCAGGGCTTTAAAGTTTCAATCAAATTTACCACATTATCTTTGGGGTCATTGTGTTCATGCGGCTCTTTACTTGATCAAAAGATGTCCCACACCTGTGTTAAATGGTCTTTCCCCATTTGAGAAGTTTATGGCAAGCCCCCTTCACTTGCACACTTGAGAGTTACTGGATTTTTAGCTTATTCTACCATTCTTACTCCTAAGGATAAATTTTCTCCCCACTTTACTCCATGTGTATTTGTAGGCTATTCTTTGGATAAAAAAGGTTACTTATTACATCATTTACAAACTCATACTATCCAAAATATTAGGGATGTTGTATTCTATGAGCATGTATTTCCTTTCAAATTGCATACATCAACTTTGCTTCCTTTTCCATTAGATTCCTTCTTAGATATTGACACATTTGATTAACAAACACATTCGGGTCAGTCCCCTTTGCATCATGATCACCTTACTAATTCCACAATAGAACTAGCTGTGATATCTAATTCCTCACATATATCAGGTCCTACTTGTCCACCAATTGTTCCTATTCGTACTTTTGAACCTGAATCCTTAAGAGATCCTCCTCCTAAGCCTTCTAGAAATCCACCAGAATTACCAAAACACCCATTTGGATCACCGATTTTCATTGTCGTACACTTTATCCTTCATCACAAAGTCATCTAGTGAAATATCCAATTTCAGATTGTATTTCTTATACACATATTTCACCCAAATACCAAGTTTGTCTTAGCAAAATTTCTTCCTTAAATGAACCTGTCAGTTTCTCCTAAGCTTCCAAAGATCCTAAATGGGTTGAGGCTATGTCAAAAGAGATAAAAGCTTTAGAAGAAAATCATACATGGTCATTGGTTCCCTTGCCTCCTGGTAAACATCCAATTGGATGTAAATGGGTGTACAAGCTGAAATTTAATGCCGATGGAACCTTGGAGAGGTATAAGGCTAGGTTAGTGGCAAAGGGTTACACACAACAAGCAGGGATTGATTATGAGGAAACATTTTCCTCTCCTGTTAAAATGGTAACCGTCAGGACTATCTTGTCTTTGGCTTCCATGAACAATTGGCCCTTATATCATCTTGATGTTGATAATACTTTCTTGCAAGGAGACTTAACAGAGGAAATTTACATGACCTTACCTCAAGGTTTTCCTAAGCCCTTTGGACAACATATTGTGTGCAAGCTTACCAATCTTTATATGGTTTAAAACAGGCCTCTAGGGCCTGGAATTTCAAGCTTACTTCTGCCTTGGTTCAAGGTGGTTTCTCTCAATCCAAATTAGATTATTCCTTATTTGTAAAGAAGGATGGTAATCAAATGGTGGCTATTCTAGTTTATGTTGATGATACAGTCCTCACGGGTAGTAGTTCAGCCTTGATAGCTAAAACTAAGCTATTACTTCACTCATATTTCAAACTTAAAGACTTGGGGTTGCTAAGATACTTTCTTGGTTTAGAGGTGGCAAGATCTAATAAGGGCATTTCTATTTGTCAACGCAAATATGCCTTGGAGTTGATATCCACTATTGGTTTAGCTGGCACCCAACCTTCTCTTATCCCTCTTGATCAACATGTAAAGTTTACATCATCAGATTATGATAACCAATTTGGCATTTTGGGAGATTCCTTGTTACCTGATGCTTCCCCTTATCAATAGCTTATAGGTAAACTTCTCTACTTATGCATGACACGTCCAAATTTGAGCTATTCAATCAATATGTTAAGTCAGTTTATGCATGCTCCTAAAGTGTCTCATATGCAAACAGCCTTGAAGATTGTCAAATACATAAAAAAATGCTCTTGGTTTAGGCTTATTTTTTCCTCTGAAAATTCTGTCTAGCTAAATGCTTATTGTGATTTAGATTGGACTTCTTGTTTACTAACAAGGAGGTCGGTTACTGGTTTTTTAGTGTTCTTGGGGAAGTTAATTATATCTTGGAAGTCTAAAAAGCAAGTCATAGTGTCTCAATCTTCTTTAGAGGCTGAATACAGGGTCATGGCCTCTGTTGTCTGTGAAATTGTTTGGTTGGTGCATTTGCTTTTAGAACTTGGGTACCCTCTTTCTTCTCCTGTCCCTCTTTTTTATGATAACCAATAAGCCTTGCATATTGCTTCTAATCCGATGTTTCATGAACATACCAATCATATTGACATTGATTGTCATATTGTTCAGGAGAAGATTCAAGCTGGTGTACTTCAAACAAAATATGTTCCTAGTGGTGAGCAAAGGGCAGATATCCTGACTAAGTCACTCGGGAGTCAATTGTATCATCATTTTTTGTCCAAGTAAGGAGTCATTAATATGATATGATTTTGAAAATTCAACAAAATTAGCACACTTTTAGGCAGATTCGGGATCTTGCTTGGGGAGCAATAACTAATTGATTAATAGTAAGTTATTTTTAGAAAGTTAAAATATATTTCTTGAGAAGTAATAGTTAAGCTTAGTTTATTTTCTGTAGTGTATTTTATCCTTTGAAAACCATTGTTCAGTGTGCTTTTCTTTATATTGAGCTCTTCCCATCGGATATTCACCATTTTACTATTGCATTAGGTTTTCAAAAGATTTAATCTTTTCCTTTTTGTCAATTTTATTCTACTTGTAGTTTTCGAAGAATTTTCTATATATATATATGAAAAATTTTCAATGTGGTCCTTAAATTTTTAACATCGGTCCAAAAGTGAGCACGTAGTCGCTCACTTTTGATTGTAGGGTTTTTGAAGTGAGTGACTAGATTCTCACTTTTGATCCATATATTAAAAAATTTCAAGATGTTTACATTGGAGAAGAACTATATATATATATATTCTAAGGTGTAGATATTCATTGCAATTACTAGAGAAAACCATGTATTTATAGAATATCGCTACCCAATTTTCTATAATGTTGAAGATTTTGATTTTTCAGAGTATTTGTCATTAGACAATCAACAAAATGTACTTTAGGGCTTATTGATGTGATTGTCAACTTAATTCATGTAATAAATTATTGAACTTACCTTGTTAACACATTTGAAGCTAGAATTTTGAATTAGGTCTTTGCTGACTTTTAATAAGGGTCTTTTGTTTACTTTGATCATTAAATCGTGAGATTTTCCCCCTTCTTTCTGTATAACAAAGATTGGTTAATTAATTGTTTCAATGCTCATATAAGAAGCAGCTTATTTACGAAGGACAGACTCCTGATTGCTGCCAGTCCCTTTTTGTCTCATGTTGGCAGAATTGCATAAAGGAAGTTAAGATTGAATTTGAGGCTACGACCTCAACACTCGATGGAAGAAAATTAGTTAATGTGAGAAGGTAATCATTTAAGGATGATGAGATCTTAGGAGAAGATTTGGGGTCTTTTCACCGATTTCATTTGTTCCTTTTGATTCATTCATTGGACTCTAATGGTATTGTTATTTATTAGCCATTTTATGTCTTATTGACCTAAGACAAATAAGTTTGAATACAAGATTACTTATCGTTCTCTTTATCTTTTAGGGTTAATTGTCCACATTGCTTTGGATTTTTATTTCATTTTTTTAATTAATATTAGAATTATATTTATATTTTTTTATACAATTTCTATAATTTAATTGTTTGATAAAAAAATATATTTTGTTAATGTCTTAGATTCCTAAGTTTTTTTTTTTTTTTTTTTTTTAAGTTTTTTTCATTCAAAGTGTACTTTTTATGAGTTTCGGTACATCTTTGTATTCAGTTGAGATGGATGATGGCCCCTTGCTCGGTAGCCGCTACTTGGTCCTGGCTGCGGCAGCCCCAACGTGTTCTAGGCCCAACAGTTGCTAATTGGCCGTTGGTGGCATTAGCATCAGTAACTGTTGCAACTTGGCCCACGAAGGCGGGTACCATTATCCTTCCCTCGAGAGATTGTAATGTACTAAGCAGAATCATGATTTGCGAAAAGTATTTGATAGGCCCCTATTGTCAATTATATCTAACAGTTGAAGGACATTCTTGTTTCATATATTAATTTTTTCTATTCTTTTTCCCTTAAATATTTTTTTTCCATTCTCTCTTTTCTCTTTATTTTCCTTCTCTTCTTCTCCCTAATCTTCTCTCCGTTTTGTATGTGAGAAATAAAACCTAATTTTTTTTTTTTATCTTTTTCCTTACTATTGCTTTTCTAATTTTTTTTTTCTCCCTCTTCTTTCTCTCCCCTCTCTCTTCCTCTTCCTTAATCTTTTTATTTTGTATCTAAGAATTAAAATGGCCAAGCATTGTTACGGTGGCTGGCCGCAAAAGGAAAAATATAGATGTGTGCCTTGTGGTGCTGCCCATACCAGGTTCGTGCCGGGGTGGGACTTGTCTCCCTTATGATTTTGTTAAATGAATTTTGTTTAATGAGTTTCAATTGATATTGCGTTTTAGTTAACTGTTTGTGCAAAATATAAATTTTTTTTTTTTTTTTTGGGTTAAATGTTTGTTTAGAGACGAAATTTTAAAAAAAAAAATGTGAAGGAGAATGCAGAAATGTTAGAGGGGGGATTTTCCCTGAGAAGATATAAGAAAAAATGAAAGAAAAAAAAAAGGAAAATAAATTAATATTTTAATTGATAGTGGGTGTATAAGGGTAAAATAGACTTTCTTATTTTGAAATTGAATATTAAAAAAATATTTGGATCAAACCTAACATTAATTGACACCTAGAGGTTATTAATACTTTTCATAATCATGGGTCTGCTATACTTTACGATCTTTCAAGGGGTTGGATAAGGGGGGAAAAAAAGGTATTAATTTGGAAGTTATGTGTGACGTGTGGGCTTGCAAATTTTCCCTCTTTTATTTATTTATTTTTTTTTTTAATTTCTTTGTTCTCATTTTTTAATTTTAATTTCGAGAAAATATCATAGCCAGGTTTTTAATTTATCAACCGGAAGATAAGCTTTTACACTTTTAATAACCCTTAAAGTTTCAAATTGTATTGAATACCCTTTTAACTTAAGGAAAATGATAGGGTTACCGAAAGTTACACACCGAATTGTACACTGAATATGTGACAAATCTTGACAGTTGATTAATATTAACTTATAATAATAAACAATCAAGATTTTACCACGTCATTCGGTGCACAAATTTGGTGTACACTCTCGGTAATTATAGCATTACTCTTAACTTAAATAGGCTCTCAAAGTTTAAAATTTTTATTACTGATACCTTTACCCTAACTCGGTTGCATTGTCAATAAACTTGTAAAACCCTTTCTTAGAAAATCAAAGTTACCATTTTACCCCATCACTTTTTATAAGATTAGAGTTACCATTTTATCCTTCTAGCACTTACCATAACATAACAAAGTTAGGCAAAAGGGTATTAGTTAGTTTTCAAATTTTGAGAGTCCATTTCATAAAAAATGTGAATATTATAATCCAGATGATAAGTTTAGAAAACTATATGATAATCAACTTTTTTATATTAAAAAGTTTGGTTAGTGAGGATATTATGTTGACTCTTCTTGTATTTTAAATTGTCAGGTTGTTTTTATATTTTAAAAGGTTTTTAATTTGTTAAGTAAGTCGAATGTGTCTTTGAAAGTTAATTTCACACTACGTCTTTCAACTTGAAGAATGATTTTGTGGATGTCATGAGCGACCAAAATAAGGGACCAACATGTTATTTACCCTATGATCTTGTTCTTTCCCTTCACAGATTTAGGTAAATGGGAATGATGCGATTCAAGAGAATCTAGAAAATGTGATGGTACACTTGGAAGACTTCGTTATAAACATAAAAAAGAACATAAATACAGACTACTTGCAAAGACATTCATTTGTCCCACCCAGATTGATAAATAATGACCTGTAGAGAGTTTTCCCGAAAGAACGAGAAAATAGTAGAAAGCAAAACGTAGGTCCAGAAATTTCAACTCAAATCAAAACCTTCAAGATTTCTCTTCAAGCTTCCCAACTTTCTTTCACATATCTATAAATATGCTTCTACCCTTTTTAATTCAAAACCATCTAAACTTAACTACACACAGATTGAGTTTGTTTTGTATCATTGATATAAATTAATCAATGTCTTCAACACTGTCTATTTCAGCCTCGCCTTTCCTCTCAACCAACCCCAAAATTTTACAAGAAATAACTCAGCGCCGTGCGTTGCTTTACCGTCGAGGAGGCCGTCTCGGTTGCCTATTGTTAGGGCGAGGCCGCTGGGGACGGCAAGGATAGTGCTGTGGACGTGCATGTTAATCAAGAAACCAAGGGACGGCTTCTGGGGAGAGGCGGCCCCGTAGACTGGCCGGAGATATTTCACCTTTTGGTAAGTTTCAGCTTTAATTTGCCACAACTTTTGGGACAAAAATGTTTTATAATGAAATGTATGATTTTATTTGAATTGGACAACTTTAAATATTAGAATTAGTCTCAACAAATTTACGAGATAAAGAAAAAAAAATTACCATCATTCAACTTTTTGTTCCTCTCATTCTCTACTAATATCTAACATTCTGTTTTGCTTTAAATCACATTTTAAAAAAAATAATAAATAAATAAATATGTTTTGAATAAAAAAAGAAAGAACAACTTAGGTTTAAGACTTAGTTTTAAAGGGTCGTATTATATTTTTTCCGATTTCTCAATTTACTTCACTAGTAATTTAAATTTTGAACTTTTAGTTAAATTCTAATTTTTTTTCTTGATATTTGAAACTAAAGTGTTAAATTGAATTATTAGAAACAAATTTCTTGTTTGTTACCGATCAATTACTAAGAACTCAGAGTAACTTGTTAAACTATACAGATGGTCAAGCAACCACATATCTATCATTAAATAAATGTTGGCTCAAACTCAAATTGGCAATTTATAATTTTCTCAAATCTTGTTGATCTAATTTTCTTAAATTTTTGGTGCATGAAGGTTTGCTGGATCCTTTATCTCCAATGAGGACAATGCGTCAAATGTTGGATACAATGGACCGTCTATTCGAGGACGCCATGACACTCCCCGGCAGCAGGAACCGGACTGGAGGGGAGGTGAGAGCGCCTTGGGACATTAAGGACGAGGAAGACGAGATCAAGATGCGGTTCGACATGCCAGGACTCTCGAAGGAAGATGTGAAAATCTCCGTGGAGGATGATGTGCTTTTGATAAAAGGAGAGCGCAAGACAGAGGAAGGCGGCGATGGAGAGGATTCGTGGTCGAGCAGAAGCGTTAGTAGTTACGATACTCGTCTTCAACTTCCTGATAATTGTGAGAAAGATAAGATCAAGGCAGAGCTGAAGAATGGTGTTCTCTATATAAACATTCCTAAGACGAAAGTAGAACGCAAGGTCATTGATGTTCAAATTCAATAAATAATTAATCAGCTTTTGGAGTTTTCTCTGGATTTTGAGGCTTCATGTAAATATGTTTGTGCTTGTGTATTAAGTAATTTGTAAAGAAGAAAACTTTTCTTCCTAAATCACAATGCTTTCTTATACGTAAATGAGATAATTGAGTTTAAGTTGCACTAATTTTGGTCTTAAAATCTGTTCTTTGAATCATATATCAAACAAACTGTTATGCTAAAATTCAGAACTCAATCTACCAAAACAAACATCTAACACATTTCGAAGAATCTAAATCATACACCCAATAAACAAAAACACACAATTAAGAACA
The DNA here is from genome assembly GCF_008641045.1 of Pistacia vera. Classification (NCBI taxonomy): domain Eukaryota; kingdom Viridiplantae; phylum Streptophyta; class Magnoliopsida; order Sapindales; family Anacardiaceae; genus Pistacia; species Pistacia vera. The sequence continues at coordinate 611,476 of NW_022196584.1, read as the reverse complement.
CCAAAGATTTTATTAGTGATTCATTTATTCCGAGAAGAAGTTATATTTACGTTGAGTTTTAAGAACTTTTAGGGTTCACTGTACTAAGAGACTAGAAGGTTATAGATTATAAGAACAAATTAACTCTAAATTTTTATACACTCAATTAATCCCTAAATTCTAACTATAACCTTTAATTACAAGAGAAATCATAACTTAGATTCTTTATGACCTTCAACTCAAGATTACATAAATCTAAAATTGATTATAAGAAAATTAGATTCAATTAGAAACCCTTCTAGAGTACTATTTTTTTTTTTTTTTTCATAAAGAGAGCGCGGGAGGAAGGATGCAAATCTGAAAATTTTGACGTACTTTCTTGGACAAATGGCAGCCATTAGATTTCTTTAACAAGCAAAGGCCAAGATTAAAACTTTTAATTCCTCAAACGCCACCGTTTTGAGTTTCATTTAACACAAATACTAGCAACTGTAAATAGAATTTGATCATAACGCAACATAGAAAAAATTGAAACGATTTATTATCATTTTCTGAAATCTAAAAAATAAAAACAGGAAACAATTATTGCAAATTTTTGTGATAAACTACCAAAAAAAATGATAAAAATAAAAACTAAAATGATAATAAAAGAAATCTTACCTTTTAATAAAGTGATGCTATTTAATTTTTAATTCTAGTTATATCCTCTTGTAAAATGATTAAATTAGACAAATTAAAAGTAATAAATAAAATCAAGATATGTAATTATTACAAACCCTAATTTCCATTCTAAATCATAAAACCTTAGTTTAGATCAATATTTTTCAATTCTTCCTTCTCTGTTTTTACTTCAATTTTTTTCTTTTTCTTTTTTTTTTTTATTGGTAAAACAAAGAAGAAAGTGTTATTATTTTTGTCAATGATACAAAGAGATTTAAATGGGTTGAGTTGAACCCTTTTCGATGTATTGAGGTGATTGGTTGATAGTAAGAGGTTTTGATGAAGGGATTACATAATTTATTGACGGTGCTGCTAAGGCTTGTTGATAATTTTTGGAAGGAGATGAAGAAATAGATTCTTCATCCAAGAGATTGAATTGATTTGGTTGGGTAATAATAGTCTTTTGTTTGTTGGTTTTTAATGGTTTTGAGAGTGGTGTGATTGGTTGTTGGGGGATCATAGCATAAGATGGTTTTGATTGAGGATAATTTTTCACTCCTTGATAATTATTTTTCTTGATGGGAGTACCCATCTTCTTCTCACTTTCTCTCAAAAGTCTTTTTTATTGTAAGAATTCACAGGAAAAAAGATTAGAGAAAACATTTGTCTTTTTTAACATTGAAAATGTTGAAAATATATTTTAATGTAAAAGAAAATGTTTTAATGCAAACATTTGATTAAATTTCTTTTTCAAATAATGAAAAACATTTTGAAGTACCGAGCCAAACTCTATTATGGAATATACGGTAGCAAATTACTGTTTGTCACTGTTTACTATTACTGTTCAAACTGTTTATTTACTGTAGCAGTTTACTGTTTATTATTAGTTAAACTAAGAATTAGATAAATGTAGAAGGTTTTAATCTAGAAGAACTCTAGAATTAATTTTAGGTTGCGCTTGGTCAGCTTGAGGGTGCTTTTGGTCAACCTGTAACCGTTGGTCAACCATGTTAAGTGGTCCTATAATTTAGGAGAAAAACTAGAACTTTTAGGTTAGAATTATTTTAGGGATGTTTAATTTCTTGAGGAGACTAGGAAGTAGCAGTAAGTGAGATGATAGTAATAGTAGCGGTAATGCAGTTAGAACTAATAATCAACAAAAAAATACAAACAATAATGAATAGTGTTACTTATGAACAGTAAATTGCTACTGAACAGTGTTTGCTAAAGTATCCTAAGAAAATGATGACACCTACTTGTTGACTTAGCTCTGATAACATTATCTGCCATTACCAGAATCCCCACCGATTAAGCATGGGTGAACGACTAACCAATGGATCTAGTATGGGACCACGGTCTTACGATACATTGTCGTTGACCAATGGACAACTTGGACCACTGCTACCTTCATGGCTACGCCCAGTTAAGATACCTCCCAGAACCACCGAATCACCACTTAAAGGCGACTCAACATTCAAGGGCAGAGAGCCTCACTTTGGCATTAGGTCATGAGTGAGAGTTCCCTTGGGTGCAATGCCTGTATTAAAAGACATGTCTATGACTCTGATACCATTATATGCAGGATCATGTAAATTGATGAAATGATAAAATTATGAATATAAAAGTAAAATGTGCAAGTATAAATTTAAAAGAAAACAAGTGAAAAATGCATAAAATATTGAAATATGATACTTACAAAGAAGATTTGATGAAGAACACGTTTATTGCTTCAAAATATTTTACAAAGAGTTTTTGAAGGCTTGAAGAGTTAACTCGATTTTCCTCTGCCTTCCACATTGATTCTTACATCTGTTTATATGAAAAAAGGAACAGACTTTAAATACATTTGAATCCATTGTGATGATTACAAAAGATAACATTATTGAAAAAATAAAAGATTGTTGATGAGCTGTCTTGAATTATTGAAAACTTGTCTTTATACTTGTCAAACAAATGATCTTATTGATAAGGAGAATCATGAAAAATCTTAATATTCACCAAAGTAACCAAAAGTGTTGAACACATGATAAAAATGGTGTTATGTCATGCTTTAATAATCTTCACTTTGAGAATCTTGAAAATCATCCGAAAGAAAGTTGTCGGAGGAATCATTGCTTTGAGAAATTTGGGAAAAGTCTGGGACTTGAGAATCATTAATTGATATATCATTTTCAGCTTCCACTAAATCAGCAGCTTCTTCAGCTTCGGCTAATTGATTGAGATAACTATTGTCTTTGGATGTTGATGCTGAAAATTTATTGGCATAAAAATTAGAAATCCAATTACTGAATAATTCTTGTGGTTGTTTTAAAACTTCTTGCTCATATTTCATGAGGACTTTATGGGCACAAATTTCAGTTTCAAGAATAATTTTGTTAACAGATTTTGAAGAAAGAGGTAAAGGCTTCAACTAATTGTATTGCTGTTGGACTTTTAATATACTTATTTAATTCCAGAAAATCATTAATATGGGTATTGAAAAGTATCCTTAGCGAATATTATTGGAAAGAAGATGTTTTAATAATTTTCTCTGACCATTTTTCTTTTGAGAAAGATGACGATTTTGAACAATTTTGAAAATATTACTGCTAGAGCTAATATTCATTTTATGAGAGTGCCCATCCTTTTTCTCTCTCTCTCTCTCACTCAACTTTTTTATTTCCCTATAAAAATTTCACAGGAAAGATAATCAGGTAATTAATTATTGTGTCCCTTATTGTGTTCAATTTCAAAATCAAAACAATAAAGTATTGCTTCCATCTGGCAAAAATTTGACATCTTTTTTCAAAAATAAATTTTGATGCAAAAGAATTTGTTCAAATTAAAAATCTTTTATTAATCAAATCATCTTGAAACTTTGTAACGCATAAAACAATTGATAAAACCTCTTTTTTGATAGTTGAATAATTATTTTGGATATTGAACTAGACTCCAGAATGGGACCTAAATGACTCTCTTTACTGTCTAACTTTTGTTTTAATATTCCACCATAACCTATGTCATAGGCATTAGTCTCTATAATAGGGGTAGACTGTTGGATCTAATATATTGGGGCAAAGAAGAAATTTAATTTTGGATTTAATTTCTCTAACTATTTGGGTATGATAATTAGACCAGGCAAGAGGATTTTTTTCTAGGCATTTGATATAATGGTTCACATAGCTTTCTAAGATCTTGGAAAAAATCTGCTACATAGTTTAGACATTCTAAAAATCTTTATAATTGTGTTTTATCTCTTAATTCATCAGGAAAATTATTTGCAAATTCTATTGATCTATCAATTGATTTAATAGTTCCTTTGTGAATTTCATGACCTAAAAATCTAATTTTTGTTCGGAATAATTTCATTTTTATGGCTGAAACAACTAATCCATTTCTTTTAATAATTTCTTCAAATATTTTTAAATGTTTTAAATGTTGATCTATTGATTTTGAATAAACTAAGACATCATCAATATATACTATTATAAAGTGTATATATGAGTTAAATATATCATTCATAATATTTTGAAATTCTGAAGGGGCATTTTTGAATCCGAAGGGTATAAGATTCCATTCATACTGACCACATGGAACATTAAATGCAGTTTTCTATCTATCTAATTCATCTATTTGGACTTACCAAAATCCTGATTTCATATCAAATTTTGAGAATATTGTTGCACTATATAATCTATTAATTAAATCATTTTTTGTTAGGGACTGAATATCTAATCCATTGTAGTACTTTATTTAATGGTTTATAATTAATTACTAATCTAGGAGTTGCTCTTTCTTTTTCTACAACATTATTAACATAGAAGGCAGAACAACTCCGTAAAGACTTACTAGGTCTAATTAATTTTTTATCTTGTAAATCTTTAATTTCTTTATGACAGTGTTCAAGTAATTCTTTATTCATTTGTATAGGCTTAGCTTTTATTGGTATATTTTTCTCATCAAAATTTTTGATATAAGGAAGACAAACTATGTGTTGTTTTCATTTTTAAGAAGCATTTGGAAATGTTGAGCATATATCATGTGAAAATCGTTTTTTCTAAATTTTTAATAATTTCTTGAATTTTTGAATTTTCTAGTTGTTGCTTTACTCTTTCATACTTTAGTTCTTCTTTTAAAAAATTAATTTTTTTTCTTTTTATTATTAATAAGATTTATTTTTGATATTGATAAGTCTTTTAAATTATTAATGTCTTTTATTAATTAATAGAGGATTAACAAATTTAAGTATTATTTCTTGTCCTAAAATATTTGTTGTGATTCCTTTATTGTTAACTACGAAAGGGTAAAATTGAGTAATAAAAGAGTACCTAATATAACATCTTGATCTAAATCATTTGCTAGAATAAAAATATTTTTAATACAAAAGTTTTCTATACATACATGAGCATTAAATAATTTATAATTAATATTTAATTGTTGGCCATTAGCTCATGTAATCTTTCTTTTGTTTTTTCATAATATTTTGTCGGAATTAATCACTCTCATACAATTTTGATAGCTATGTCTATTAAAACTTGTGTAATAATATTTAATTCATGATTAATATTAATTCTAACATAAATATGCCATTTTGAAATTGAATTCTAGAAATTTCATTAATAAATGATTCTTTAGTTTCTTCAGCAATTTTTAATTCTAATTTTACTGTTGATGGCTGCCTTATAGTTTCTTTAGAGGCTTTTAAACATAATAAATCTGTCTTAGTTTCAAAATTATCTTTTTGTCATTCTTTGACTTTATTTTTAAGAATGTTTGTTTTTTTCCTACAAGTCACTAAGAGTAACTTGAGTGGGTTTTTCAAATCTTTTTAATATATATTTTAAATTATAAGAATCTCTTTTCGTTTTTCTTCGTATAAACTAACTCTTTAAGTTTTAAAAAATATTCACTTTTAATATCTTCATCTTGAATTTTATCAATAATATCTAATAGAAATTCTTTTGATTTAGTGATAACATTTAATGACCTAGAGGTTGATATCATCTTTATTTATTTCATTGCACAGTAATAAAGACCCATGCAATTACAATCATCATAGCTTTGTGAAGATTCACTCATTGTTTCAGAAGAGTTTTCTTGAATTTGATAAATCATATCTACGTGATCTGTGTCATAACTAGATTCTTCTTCAGAGTCTGCTTGAATAATATTTAATAATTATTGTTTTAATTTTGTATCTATTTCTAATTTTTAAATTTGATTTTTCATAGGACATTTAGAAGTATAGTGTCATTCTTGCTTACATTTCTAGCATGTGATTGGTTTTTTAGATATTGTTTTACTTTTATCAAAGGAGGGTTTTCTTTTCTTATAATTTTGTTCTTTAATTGGGGTTGATTTTGAAAGGACATTGGCTGCGTTTGGTAAACTTTTGGGAATACTACTTTTAGTATTCCCAAAAAAGTTAAACAGTAAATTACCCAAAATTTCAGATTTTTGGGAATACTACTCCCAAAATTATTCAACTTTTTTTAAACCCTTTAAATTTGATAATTTAATTAAATACCCCTAAATATTTTTTTTAAAATTACAAAAACACCCCAATAATCCAAATTTACCAGATTCCGGCCACCACCACCGGAAAATGGCCGGAATCTGGTAGAATGGCGCACTACCGGCTGAATCTGGCCGGCAGTGCGCCGATCTAGCCTTTTCCGGCCAGATCCACGGTGGATCTGGCCGGAAAAGGCCAGATCTAAGGCCAAAGATCTGGCCGTTGACGGCCAGATCTTTGGCCGTAACACTCGGTCACGACGGCCAACAAACGGTCGTCGTTGACCATCAACGACGACCGTTTGTTGGCCGTCGTTGAGAGTAAATACGGCCAGATCTGGCCGTTGACGGCCAGATCTGACCGTAGATCTGGCCTTTTCCGGCCAGATCCACCGTGGATCTGGCCGGAAAAGGCCATAGCGACGCATGACCGGCAAGATCCAACCGGTCATGCGCCCATACGGCGACTCCGGCCACCTCCGGTGGTGGTCGCCGGCTGGGGGTGTTTGAGGGTGGGTTAGGGGTATTTTTGTTAACTTTTAATGTTTTATTATAGGGGGTATTTTGTAAAAAAAACAAACATAAAGGAGATTTTATTAATTTATAAATTTTACCTCGTAATACCCGCCCAATTCAACTTTTTTTTAACTTTTTTCAAAAAACTTTTCCCAAAACCCCCAAATTTTCAACCAAACGCAGCCATTAACATTTGATTTTGAGGGTGATAAGTCATTAAGTTTTTTACTAATAGTTTCTAAAATAGTGTTATGATTATTGAATTTTACTATTTCTTCTTTTGGAATATCAAAGGGTTCAAAAAATGGTTTAACATATTTTGATTAATAAAAAAAGTGTTGAATTTGAATTTTCTACTTCTACTATCTCCTTCTCGAGGTTTTTGAAATTTTTGTGATTAAGTGAAAAGTTTTATCTTCTATCCTGTCCATTTGTTGACTAATAGTGTGAAAAAATTGATTAGAGTAATTATTTTGATGTTGAATATTTTTAATATCTCTTAAAGTTTGTTTTTTTTATTATCATCAATTTTATTAATTCTTTTAAAGGGTGATGCCATTATTTCTGCTTATTGATGTTATATTTTTATTTCTTCGAGAGATGGATATACAGATGTAATAATTTTATTGGTTGATGTTTGCAAATTTTTTGTAGTATTAGTTGTTACAAAAATAGTTTTCTTTTCACTTAATTCTTAATAATATTTTATATTTTCTGACCAATTAAAGAAATATATATTTTGTTTTAATTTTTCTTGTATATTATACCATTCGGATCTAAGAGGATTTTGTTCTTTTGGTTTGAATTAATTTAAAGAAAATTTGCATTTTTTCTTTATTATAGTTTTGTAAGAATTATTACTTGTTTTAATAATTTCAAAGGTTATTGTAATTGTATTAGTTTGACTATAATTCCCTAATACTTTTGATTGTGTTGGTAAACTAGGTGGAGTTGATGTGTTTTGATAAGTATGTTTTGATACAGGAGGGGAGTAATTTACACCTATTAATTTACTTGTAGAACTTGCCGATGAAGGCCTAGGTGTAGTGATTTCTTCAATCCTAGTATTGTGATAATTTTTATTAGTAATAATGAGTTGATTTTGTTCTAAGGGAGTTTCTATAAATTTTAATCTTATTGTTCCATCAAGTTTTTGTATTATTTGTTATATTTTAGATTCACTTTGATCATTTAGAGGTTTTGGAGAGCATAATTTTTCTAATTTTGAATATGTTTGTTTAATAATTTCATTCTAAGCTAATCTTTTTGGTGTGAAAGTTTTATGTTTTGTTTTATCAGCTTCCATAAGAACTGTATGTTCTGGTGGAGACATCGTAATGACTTTTCGACTAATAGTGGTATTCATAATTTTGTAATAAATCCTATATATTAATGTTACTTATTGGACTTTATCTTTATAAGTAAGATTAAAAGCTTTTAAATTAATAGTTAATATCAACATTATTGTTAGATCCTATAATCCTACTGTAAAATTTGGATAACAATCAAAATAAACTAGTTCAATATCTAAATTTGAATTTAATACTGCTAATAAAGAGTTATTAAAATTTAAATTTCTTGTGTCTCTTAACATAATTAATATTGGAATGTTTTATCCTAATCTAAATAATGGTTTTACTACTACTTGAACTAATCCTATATGTAAAAATTTATAATTGTTTTGTTTGTGCTTATGTATTGCTTCTTAAGAAAAAGTTGAATTTCTTCAACATTTTATTCAGCTATCATTATTATATCTATTGTTGTTTCAGTAGAATAATCTGACATGAATTCAAAATTACTTTTTTGATATATTGTGTTGTGTCTTTCCTAACTAGTGGTATGTTCCAGTTATATAAGTGTTGATCAATTTTTGTCATAGTAATCTCTTGAGTGTTAATTAATTTCATTAATTATTCATTATTGTTTAAGATATGTTGTTGATTATTAATTTTAATAGCATTACTACTACTACTATCATTTTGTCTACTATTACTTTCAAGTCTCTTTAAGAAATTAAACATCTCTAAAATAATTCTAACCTAAAAGTTCTAGTTTTTCTCCTAGATTATGATACCACCTAACATGACCGACCAACGGTTACATGCTGACCAAGTGCACCTTCCAAAACAAGATCTCATGAAAATAAAATAAAATTAGTTACAATAATTTTTTAATGATTGAGAGTTGTCTTATAACTGATTTAATATCAAAACAAGATCTCATGAAAAAAAAAAAAAAAAAATATGGTTGTTATCAAATTCTATATAAAATAAAAGTTTGATAATATATGAGATAAATAGTTAAATATTAATAAGAATAGTAACTTTAAAAATATATGGGATTTATTTAGATATTTAAATAATTTTAGAAATTTTAATGAGAATTTCATAAAATTAAGGTTTAATAAGATAAAATATTAGAGAAAAGTAATACAACTCTTTTTAATACTTGAGGATGAGGCGACGATTTTCACTTCAATTGCCATCGTTACCTATAAACTCTTTTCGAATGTAAAAAAAAAGAAAAAATATTCGTATATTTTATAGATTATTAGAACTTTTTAAAGATAATTTAAGCAAAAATACTCTTTTACATGTTTTAAAATAAATAATTAACAGTCTTTTCATAAAATCTCTATTTTATAATATCAAATCATATGTTAAATAAGCCACGTTTCATAATCTCTACTCGAAAATAAACAAATATTCTTATTAATATTTGTTTAAAAATGTTTTAATATTATAATAAAAAAACCCTACAGCCGATCTCTTATTTCACCTAAAACCCAAGCAGCCGCAAACAAACATACAAGCCTTACACCTCTTACTGTCCCATCACTCCGGCGACGGAGCACGGCGGCGAATACCTACACTCCACGGTCACAGCTCTCCTCTCCAAATCTCATCTTCAATCTCCTTGTGTCACTATCAATGAAAACCTCACATCAACAACACTAGAAAGACTCAATTTTTCACTCCATTGAAAGAGCTTTGCTTGCCGGTTTATATTCTTCTCCATTAAGTATGTTTATTATAATGGGGTTGTGCTTTTTTCGTTTGTCTAAAATGATTTGTTCTTTTGGGATTTATGTTGGATTTTTTATTTGAAGAAAATTTTTAATTTTCTTAAACTATAATTAACATTTTTTATGAGCGTTTATACTGTGAGTAGTAAATTTGATTGAATATTTAGAAATTAAAGATCATTTTTGAGGTGGGTTTATCAGTTTGACTAGAAATTTTGATGAATGTTTACAAATTGTTAATTGATTTTGCTGTCGTAAGATATTAAAATTAATCAATTAGTGGTTATGTTTCGGATGTTCAAATGTTTGGATTAAATGATTAATTTATGAAATTTTTTGTTGACGTAGATAGTTTGAAATAGGCATTGGATGGCTTATATTCAACACAGCAGAAATGCCCTCCGACAGATTATTAAAGAGGGCGCTGGTCGTGCATTCCATCATCCCATATTGTATGCTTGTCAAGGAGTCAGATATAGACGATTAGAAGTTATTCTTACGACGGTGAGTGAATTTTGAATCGACCAAAGATTTTATTTTATTTTTATATTAAGTTGTATTTTGCTTTCTTAACTAATTGGTTGATTAGTTTTACATGTTTAGAAAATAGAAAAGCTTGGAAATGCGGGAGAGATGGTGAAGGTTGCACCTGGATATTTTCGCAATCACTTGATGCCCAAATTGCTTGCAGTCCCAAACATTGAGAAGTATGCTCATCTCATCAGAGAGCAACGCAGGGTATCCATTTATCTATTAAATATATTGAATGTGCAAACAAGCACTTATTGTCTTACAAAATGTGCATGTGCATGTGTGTGACCACAGATAATCTTGAGGAATGCAATACGAAACTGTATTTAAGATGCTTGGAAAGAACCTGAGCTTGTGGCTTAGGTAGAATGTTGTTGAATTTTCATTATTAGACAGTAGCTTCAAATTATGTGCTGGTTATGGTGCAAGTGATACCATTTCTTAAATGTTATCTGCTGTACTACTCTTTGGAAATATCAAATATCTTCATAGCTGCATCGTACATGAGTTAGTTATTTACACTATTTTTATAGACATTCTCCCATTTGTAGATGACCTCGTATTGTCTAGAGATCTTAATTTCAGTTATGCAGAAAATTTCACAGTTTCTTCTGATACTTAAAAGCATACATACTTAACTTCTTTATAAATTTGACTTTTGTTATAATCTTTATTTCTTTCCAGGTCATCCTTTCTTTTTAATTTTAATTGCAACTTGCTAATTTGTGATCTATTTTTATCAGATTTACCAACCTGAGGAAGTGGAAGAGGTTAAAGTAGTCAAAAAGACTGAGGATGATAAGTTGAAGGAATATGAAAAGGCAGCAAAACGCCTAGAGAATACTCGACTGGTTCGTGTCCTTTCTTTTACATCTTTTAGATTTGGACATATAAATCTTTGGTCTTACATATCTTCAGCCTTTTTGAAATTTATTTTCTTCCCCTAATTTAAGCTTGAGGTGGAGCAATATGGTTTGTTTTCTTTTACAAACATTAAAAAAAAAAAAAAAAAATAAAGATGTTATAATAGAACATAGTGATTGGTGTAACTAGTGATTCTTGGGGGTGCTATTCTTCAAAAAAAATTTCAGGTAAAAGCTATCTGATCAAGTTTGCATTTCTAGGTATTGAGGAGGTTCCCCAATATTGAAAAATTATGTTCTCGTGCATCAAAAGATGACCCAATAGAAGTGCGCTCTCCTGTGACAAAAGAGGAGATTGTGGCTGAGGTGTAATATTTTCTTCTTTGTTTGTAATTTTTTCTTTAATAGAATACTAAAGCAAGCTTTGTTCTAATGACATGTGCAACCTATGAATAATCATTTAATTGGAGATCTCCTGAATCCAAGAAACTGTTTTTCGTAATTTCTATTTATGGCTGTTAAACATTGATATAGGATACAGGAAAACATAATTCTTAGGATAGATCACACATTTACATGTAGGTCAGGTAGATAACCGTTAAGGTCATGCCAATAATTGAAATGATTGCCCTTTTATTTTTCTGATAATTTTGTCCAGTTTAGACAATTGAACTATTTTGTCATAGGAATCTGGTTACTATGTAGTATATTTGGTAAGTTTCAACATATGTTTGTGAAGTTTGGAGAAAATTGCATATGATCAGTGTACTGAAATTTTAACATAATTTTTAAGTATGTTGTATGTGGATGAATGCAGAGCACTATAAATAAGGAAGAAAGAGTTGCTGTGTTGATCCATAAACTAGAAAAAACGATTTAACAATTTTGTTTTAAGTGGATAAGATGCATAGTTTAGTGATTAGAGAACATTACTGCATCATGATTAAACCGATGGGGCTGCAGATTTTAAAAGTCATTATGAAGGTATAATTCTTGAATATCTAATTTGAAAATTCAATATGGAAGTGCAAGTAAAATTTGAGTTTCATGGTAATTTTATCTGGTTTGTCTTCAGAGAATATGGTGTTTGTTGTCATTTGTGGCCTGTGAATCACATAATGGTGGTTTGAATTTTAATGATTTTTTTATCAATTTTCTTCGAATTTGCTTGGTATTTCATTGAGGTGTAGCTTTTGTTCTTCCTTAGATTAGGAATGTGTAGTTAACTATAAAAATTCAGGATTAGGTCTTGGAACCTCACAAGATTCCGTTGATAAAAGTTCATTATTCTTTATCTTTTATCCTCTACTGCGCTGATACAATTTTATAATGTTTCAGGTGGCAAGGCAGCTATTGGTAGTTATTGAACCTGAAAATCTTCATCTACCATCTCCTTTATCAATTTATGGAGAGTATGAGCTGCCTTTGCGGTTGCCAAGGTCCATCCCCTTACCAGAAGGAAAAGTTCAATGGACGCTGAAACTTAAAATCCGGGGCAAATAAACAATGATGAGAGGAATCAAATTTCATCTGAGGATTTTTGTTTTTGTTTTTGTTTATTTCATTGATAATAATCTAAATGATGAGCTAGATACTTCAAAATTTCGGTGACAGTATAGATACCTTCAGAAGTTGGTACGGAGTGTTGTAATGTCCATGATTCCTTTTGTAATGATGAATTATTTTTCTTATTAGTGGTTAGTTTCATTCCTGCAATTGTCTCTTGACATAAATTGATTCCAAAGCCTTGATCTACAGTTTTTCTTTAATCCATTGGGATTGAGATAATTTGGCTCTGGTTACACTACTTGTGAAGGTAACATCAGTGGAACCAAACTTTTGCAGAATGAAGACATCGAACTTCATACCCTCGTAAATGGTATTAAGGATGTTTGCAGTTTAGCAATGAGTACTCTTTGTAAATGTTATGAGGGACGTTTCATGTACGACAGTTTGCCGTTAAGCAATGAATGCTCTCGTACTCATACATGTTATAACTTATAAGGATGAAGCTTCATGTTAAGAAGATGTATTATGAGGGTGATGCTTTATGTTACAAAGACGAGGATCCAAGGGGCTTTTTGGTAATATATCTCAAAACACCCCTCAAGACCTCCAGTAGAGCAATTTCCAATATCCGAGGGGCTTTTTGGTAATATTATGTTTAAGAAAATATTGAGCTGTGAGTGTGACTACACTGTAAATTTCATTGGAAAATTAGGATAAGCTTATGTACCTCTGCCTTATTGGGTTTCTTGAGTTGAGGCTTTTTAAAAGGAGAATCCGCGACCAGCCGAGTCGACTCACTTAGCCCCTCACTGCAATATTGAGCTTGTACTCAGATTCTGCCTCGCAACTCTCCCATGGCAGCCTCCTTCCTTCTCCCCTCTCCTTCTCTCAGCAGTTTCATGTACACTTTTAACTCTCTATTGTTCCGTTAGTTCTTGTATATATAAATTGATTTTTGTTTTGAGTTTCTTCTTGTTGCTACAATCGGAATTATGATATTCTTGTGTGTTTTAAGTGGCTACTCTTAGAACTATGGACATTCTTGTTAGGTTTGGGCTTATGCTTACACTTTCTTTCATTATACCTTTGACAACCATTTTCAATAATTATACATTCTATTCGAAAGAAAAAAAAATTGAATTATGTGAAATGAATCGCAGAAAACTTAGTTTGGAGTCTGTGGTTGGTGTAGTTCCAATGAATTTTGCGGTGATGGCATGGAGAAGCGGTTTATTTTTGTTTTTACTTATTTTATTTTTTAAAGTGTGTTAAATTTTGTCGAGGACAAAGAAAGTATTTGTAAGAGGAGTTTGTAACCTGTATGATTGTGTTTCTCTGAGTGTCTTTGGACACGCTTTGTACTGCACAATACTACTTGATTTTTCCAACTCTTTAAGTGGTCTTTGAAAAGTGCCAGCTTGCTACTCTTGTTACTTTCGTGATCTTTTATGATCATCTATTGAATATCTGCTCGAATTTGATGCTCTAGTTTGAGACAGTTTCGTCTGCTTAGATCAATTTTGAGGGTGTCATTACCTTATTTGAAGATTCACTTTTCCTATATACTGTTAGCTGACAAGCCTTAATGTTTTCATATGGTTTCAGGAAGGCACAAGTGGGTGTGCGTTTGTATTCAGAACATTGTCTTAATTGCATTACATTCTTCTACAATTGTCGCCAAAAGCAGAACTGTAATATTAAGCTTTACATGATACCTGGTAAAGCCATTGCCCGTCACTGCTGGTCAAGACAGTTTGCTTCAATTGGCTCATTAGAAACCAATGTAGATGTTTCTTCTGGTGTTTGTGATCCGGATGACTTCCAGAGGTGAGATCATTCTCAAGTGCTAGTAATGTATCATTCTCTAGAAATTATTGATGTTGGCTTTTTTTTTTTTNAATATCTGCTCGAATTTGATGCTCTAGTTTGAGACAGTTTCGTCTGCTTAGATCAATTTTGAGGGTGTCATTACCTTATTTGAAGATTCACTTTTCCTATATACTGTTAGCTGACAAGCCTTAATGTTTTCATATGGTTTCAGGAAGGCACAAGTGGGTGTGCGTTTGTATTCAGAACATTGTCTTAATTGCATTACATTCTTCTACAATTGTCGCCAAAAGCAGAACTGTAATATTAAGCTTTACATGATACCTGGTAAAGCCATTGCCCGTCACTGCTGGTCAAGACAGTTTGCTTCAATTGGCTCATTAGAAACCAATGTAGATGTTTCTTCTGGTGTTTGTGATCCGGATGACTTCCAGAGGTGAGATCATTCTCAAGTGCTAGTAATGTATCATTCTCTAGAAATTATTGATGTTGGCTTTTTTTTTTTTATCCCTCAAACATCCATATTTTGACATATCAAGACTCTGGGTATGCTGTTAAGATTTGATTTTTATCACTAGATAAATGCTTTGGTATGTTTAGTTTATTTGAAAATGTGAGGGCATTTTTAATTTGCATAATATCCCCTTAGAAAATTTACTACCAGAAATCTGCAATTAACAGGTATAAAACATTGCGTGACCACTCAAGTAACCATTTGAATGGCATTAGTGATTTTGAGAGACAGTTGCAAGAGTTATTTGATGAAGTGAAAACTATGATTATGAAGGGAAACAAAAATGATGCCATAGACCTGCTTCAAGCAAATTATGAAGCTGTAAAAGAACAGATAAATGCAGGCACTAAAGGCATAGAAGAAGCTGCAATTCTTGACATCATAGCCTTGGGATATGTGGCTATTGGAGACTTGAAGTTTGTTGGGTCTCTTTTGAATATGGTAACTTCCTTTTCCTCTGTGTGTAATGCCAAAAAGACTTTAGGTTCAAGAGTCCCATATTTTGTACACAGGTTTTACCACAATTTTTTAGCCGTTAAATTAATGCACTTATATGGTTGGATTGCATCTAAATTGTGTCATTTCTAAGATGCATAAGTTATGCACTTTCCATTAAGTGTCAGCCATTGAAAGTGCCTTAGTCAAATGTTTCAAAAATAGTGTTGTGATTTGTGTAAAAAAAGTGGTTCTTTTAAACCTGCGTACATCTTACAATTCATTTAGTACTTCCTACATTAACATTAAAGGTCACATATTTGTTGCTTTTGGTTTGTAGATTTTGAGATTCTCAATGTTATTTTTCATCTCATTCTTATTGCTGCATTGTCTTCATGGTCAGATAAATGAAGTTGTTGATAGTCTGAAGAATGAGGAACCTCTTCTAGATGGAATACTCATCCATATGGGAAGTATGTATTCAATGTTGGGGAAGTTTGAGAAATCCATGCTCGTTTATCGAAGAGTTATTAGTATTTTGGAAAACAGATATGGTAAGTACAACCTTGAAACCAGTCTGTGCAGTCTCTGTTACTTGTTGGAGTAGCATAAAAACTTCAATCTTAGCCTTCTGTTGGCTGTCAGACTTTCAATTTCTTTGACATAAAGTTGGCTAATATATTTCTTCTTTGTGCATTGCTACAATTTAAGATTTTTACATTGGTTATCTCTAGTAATTTCTGTTAAAGGTAAAGGTACTGCAGAAGCTATTTGTCAAATAAACCTTTTACTAGGATTAAGCACTCTTAAGATGTTTTCTAGAACCTTCATTTACAGTTTGAAATGTATGCCATGAAATTCTAAATTCTTTGTAATTTCCAACTCAAAATTCATTCTTTTTTTAATGGTTAAAACTACAAGAAATTTCTTGCTTTGATCTTAGAGTATTATTTATTCTTGACAATTATACTGCAAATTCAAAAATTGAAAGTCACGTTATTGCCTATTTGTCCTTCATTTGATGGAACACGCATACCTGGTTGTAAATCTTTCGGAGCTATAATTTTTTTCGTTAAATAGGGACTTTTGATTGCTTTTGGTACAAAATTGCAATTTCACAAAGAATACTTTAGCAATTATGCTACTTAAGATGCTATATTTAAATAGGCTAGAAACTGGAACAAGTAATATGTTTTTTCCTCCACTTTCCAGCATTAAGCTGCTCTGCTGATTTGTCATTCTTTTACAATTTTAATGTCTTATCACTACTGTTGCATTTTTGGGGTTTTCTTCTGTTGTTTTGTAATTCACTAAAAGCAGCAAACCAGAAATCAATGTTTTCCTCAAAATGATGTTTTCCTTCTAGGGAAGAATAGTACTTTTCTTATCGCACCATTATTGGGGACAGCAAAAGTTCTTGGCTCTGTTGGAAGAGCCACAAAAGCAGTAGAAATCTACCATCGGGTGATTACCATCTTGGAAACAAACAGAGGTGCTGAAAGCGAGGATTTGGTGCTACCTTTATCTGGTCTTGGCAATCTTTTGATTAAGGAAGGAAAAGCTGTGGCTGCAGAAAGTGCTTTAATAAGGTTGTATCTCTTTTTCATGTGTATTTTTGGGTTTTGCAGAATTTGGATTTGATAATTCACCTTTTTATTATGTTTGCCTTTTAGAATTCAAAAGATTTATACAAAGAAATATGGGGAACATGATGGAAGAGTTGGAATGGCTATGTGTTCTCTAGCCCATGCAAAGTGTGCAAAAGGTAACTTTTTTATGCTCTCTTTCTCTATCTCTCTCCATACGTGGCAGATTTCCTACTTTTGGACAGAACTTACTTGTTTGATGTGTTTATATATATTTCAGCAATATTTGTAAGTGTAACAGCTTTTATTCTAGAATTTTAGGTTCATTATACAGTTTCTGTTTCATAAATTAGTGTTATCACTCTCTGAAAGTTTATATGTTACAGAAGCTCAAGTATCGCTTTGTGTGTAAATTTGGCAGGGAATACAGATGAAGCCATTGATCTGTACAAGAAAGGTCTCCAGGTCATCAAGGATTCAAAATATATGGCTCTGGATGACAGCATAATGGAGAAAATGAGGATTGATTTGGCGGAGTTACTTCATGCTGTTGGAAGGTAATGTCTGATGCAAGATTGGATTTCTATAGGGAACATGAATGCACTCTGATCAGACCAATATTAGCACACATAGGCTGTATAATTTTTTTCATTTCTTAGTGGAACAGCCTTCATATTGTGTTATGTACATCGCCTGTCTTGGCAATTGGCATTATCCACTGGGAATTGGTAGGCTGACTCAATGCAGTAGATGTTTTTCATTGATAATTTGTCGAATCTTTTGGTGAATATCCCTACTTACTTTTTGAGTTTGGAGTTAAACTTGTAACTTCATTGTTTGATGACCTGTGGTTACTCTTGCTGACCTTATCATTTGCAAGTCTTTTTACTCTCATAACTCTAGATTGCATTCTGCTATGTTATACAGCTATGTTTTATACTATTGCATGCTGCTAAGCTTATGAGAATAAGTATTGTATTTCTCTTGTTGGATTGCTTCTCAGAGGAAAAGAAGGTCGAGAGCTACTAGGGGAATGCTTGCTGATTACTGAGAATTATAAAGGGAGAGAGCATCCCAGCTCAGTTGCACACCTTATAAATCTTGCAACCTCCTATTCACATTCAAAGAATTTTGTGGAGGCTGAGCGGCTACTTAGGACAAGTTTGGAGATCATGATGAAGACAGTGGGGCCTGATGATCAGTCCATCACCTTTCCAATGTTGCAGCTTGGAGTCACTCTCTACCAGTTGAATCGGGATGAAGAAGCTGAGAAGCTAGTGCTGGAGGTTCTGTGCATCCGTGAGAAGGCTTTTGGAAAAGATTCTCTTCCTGTTGGTATGCCTTTTCTGTTTTTTATTTTGCTTTGTCTGTATTATGATCTGAATATATTTGTGATCAGCCATGTCTTGGTATAATTTTATTCTCAACTTGCCAAACTCTGTTCATGTGTCCATCTTATGTTATTTAATTGATATGGCAGGCGAGGCTCTTGACTGTTTGGTCATCATTCAGACAAGATTAGGGAAGGAGGAGGTCGAGTTACTGGAGATGCTGAAGAGGGTTCTAAGAATTCAAGAAAAAGAATTTGGTAATGATAGTGAGGAGGTTATGTTAACTCTGAAAAAAGTTGTGTTCTATTTAAACAAACTAGGTAGAAATGATGAGAAATTTCCCTTGCAGAAAAGATTGTCCATTCTGAGGATGAAATACAAACAAAAAGTTGCATATTAAGGGCAAAATTCTATTCTTTATATGACCTTCTCTAGGGGAAAAAAAATGATTTGATTGATTATTTGATCTGCGCTCTTTAGATCCTAAAGATTATACTAATATGAAAGACAGCGAATTCCCTGCAATTGCTGCTTCTCAGCAAACCATCCATGCTTTCTTGTGGTGAATGTATGCCCAAGTAGCACTCCAGTTATCAATACGCCTGCATTCCCTATCATGAACATTTGTCGATTAATAGAAAATGGAGACTTGGAGCCCTGATCTTCTTCTCTTGGAGTTGGAGCCTCACTTCAGAATCGGAATTACAGTTTCTTGATACATATTTTCCACACGATCCTGGGTTTGCATCGAACGAGCTGTCTGGAAATGTATAGAATTGTGGTCCTTCTGGTATATGTCCGATGAGAAGGTTATGCGAGACGTTGAGTCAATTCCGTAAATATTTTTGAGTCAATTCCGTAAATATTTTCAGATACCAATAGCTTGGTTATGCTTAAAAATATAATATATGCATATATTTTAGTGTTAACACACTTTCGTGTGCGAATTGGATTCAAATAGACGCCTTAGTATTATGTTGAAAAATTAATGATCTTAATATTGTATAAGCGAAGACTTCAAAAAGTAATATATATTAAACACTATAACGTTTTATCTTATAATTCAAATCGAATATGAAACAAAAAAAATTGTCTCACTGATGGTAAGATAATCAGAACCTAGGAGAATAATTTGGCGAAGACCTAGCAATGATATTTAAGATTCGGTACTAGGAATTTGATTGGATATCATTTGTATAAGTTATATTTTAATTCTTTTAATAAGATTCTGATCCATAAGCATCACTATCATGGAAGAGAATCAAACTTCTTCTTCATTGGAAGTTAGTGCATTTTCCATACAATAATATTACACTCACAAATCATTTTTACTAATTTTTTCTCACAAACGCAATATGTTAGCTCGTATAATTTACAATGGGTCTCGCTTGATTGAATGTGAATTGATCAATTACGAGTTGCTATATCAGTGTTGTGAGAAAAAGTTACGAGAAATGTTTATCAATCTATCTTTATTATTTTTTATAAATATTTGTCTTTGGTGTAGGGGACTTTGAGTTGACGTAAATACAGCCATTGCGCAAGTTGATATTTGTCACTACCAATTCCTAGCTTGACAAAGATTTAATAATACATTTAAATTCATACATTCACCAAGTTGAAACAATCTGACGGGACCATTATTAGTATTAGATATAAGATTCTCCCATTTTAATTTAATTTATTAAAGCTACCATATTAACACATGCACATCACCTTGACTTTTCACCGGAAGTTTCTTGAATTGGCCTCATCAGTTTTTTCTCTCTTATTATCTTTGTGATGATGATGTGGCTTGAAATTGCCACGATGGAGCAGCATTAGTCAAAGAAATTAGATTCAACTTAAACTAAGACGACATCGTTTTGATTATCAAACTTAAGTGCCTTATCTGGCACTCGAAACCCATTCTGTTGCAACAAATTCACAACTCATCTCTCTTTCTCTTTGGTCCCATTTCAGCCCTAGCTCTTTGTTCATGATAGAAGATTCTAGTGCCCATCTTCTCCAACCGATTGCAGATCATACTGGACAGCTGGAGGGTGATCAACAGAGTCTTGATCTGTATAAAATCAGACCAATATGCGAGAGAAAACAGAGTTGTGAGAGGGCTTAATTAGATGTGTTTTTTCTTGTATTTCTTTGGTTGTATACTCTCAGTAATCTTGGTTTCCTTGATTAATGAAATACCCTATAATGTGCCTTGAAGAGTGGATGAAGGCTACCTTAGGTGAACCACTATAAATCTCCTGTGTCAATTTCTATTCTGTTCTTTCATGCTTTACTTAATCTTTGGAATTAATTGCATGTTTATTGACATGATTGTGTTAGCTCATCGATTGATTTGATCAGCATAGTTGAAAACCCTAATTAGTCACTACAAATTGGTATCAAAGCTTGAGTTCAAATCTGAATTAGGGTTATTTGAAATTTATTTTCTGTCGTTGCAAATCTTATTCCAAAAACATGTCCACTAAATTTGAACTCGAAAAGTTTACAGGGGACAATGATTTTGGACTCTGGAAGATGAAAATGGAAGCTATGCTGATTAAACTAGCATTAGCTTTGAAAGGGGAATCTGAGCTGCCTGACACCTTGACCAAAGCTGAGAAGCAGGGTGTACTCAACAAAGCTAAGAGCTCTTTGATCTAGGTGACAAAGTCCTGCGAGAAGTAAAGAAGGAGAAAACTGCTGCTGAGATCTGGAATAGGTTAGACTCCCTGTATCAATCTAAAGCTGTTCCTAATAAACTGTATTTAAAACAAAGACTGTTTGAGTTTAAAATGGATGAGCAGAAATCTTTAAAAGACAATAAGTATGATTTTCTGAAACTTATATAGGATTTAAAAAGCATATCAGTAGAGGTTGGTAATGAAGATTAGGCTATAGTTCTTCTAAATTCCCTACCAAAACCTTACTCTAATTTCGTAGAAACATTAAAATATGGTAGGCAGACACCAAAATTAGAAGAGGTTGTACAAGCAATTACTGTTAAGGATAGAGAGAACAGAATGACATTAGGCAGTGATGGGGAAGGTCTCATGGTAAGGGGTAGATCAGAGAAGAGAAACTAGAAAAAGGGGGGACAAAATAGGAATAGACCTAAGTCCAAAACCAGGAAATGGAAGTGCTTCCTCTGTCACAAAGAAGGACATCTTAGGAGAGACTGTCCTGAGAGAAAAAATAAGAAGAAGTATGGAAAGGAGGAAGAAGAAGGCAGTGCTGGTGTTGTGTCTGAAGGTTATGAAAGTTCAGAGGTATTAGTCATCTTTGAAGGTAGAAATAGTGAGGAATGGATATTAGACACAGGATGTACCTACCACATGACACCAAATAGGGACTGGTTTAGCTCTTTTCAAATTGTAGATGGTGGAAGAGTTGTGATAGGAAATAATGTAGTATGTGGCATTAAGGGCATAGGTACTGTTAAGCTAAGCCTTCACAATGGCCTAACCAAAACTCTCACCAATGTAAGATACATTCCTGACCTCAAGAGGAATCTAATATCACTAGGCACCCTAGACTCAATAGGACTAAGTTACATATCTTCAAGTGGAAGTCTTAGTGTAATGAAAGGGTCATTAGTAGTGATGAAAGGTGAGAAGAAAAATGGTTTCTATGTGTTAAAGGGTAAGACAAATTATGGCATAGCTGTTGTAGGGTCTCTAGTAACACAGGACAAAACCTTATTGTGGCATCAAAGGTTGGCACATGTTAGTGAAAGAGGGTTAGATGAGTTGAGTAAACAGAATCTATTAGGAGGGGATAAAACTGGAAACTTAACCTTCTGTGAACACTGTATTTTTGGCAAAATGTGCAGGGTGAAATTTGAATCTGGTAAACATTACTCAAGCTCACCACTTGAATATGTTCACTCAAATGTATGGGGGCCAGCTAGACACTACTCACTAGGGGGCTGTAGGTATTTCATTAGCTTTGAAGATGATTATTCTAGGCATGTTTGGATATACTTCCTGAAGACTAAGGATGAGACATTTCTTAGGTTTAAGGAATGAAAAATAATGGTTGAAACTCAATCTGGGAAGAAACTTAAAAGGCTTAGGACTGATAATAGTCTTGAGTTTGTGAATGAGGAATTCAATAGTTTCTGCAAAAACCATGGAATTGTTAGGCACAAAACTGTTAGAAATACCCCACAACAGAATGGCCTCTATGAAAGAATGAATAGGACAATCCTAGACAAAGTTAGGAGCATCCTGTCAAACTCTAAGCTACCTGTAAAATTCTGGGCAGAAGCTACACATACTGTGGTGTACTTGATTAATAAAACCCCCTCATCTGCCATAGGTTTCAAGGTGCCCTTAGAAAAATGGACTGGACATCCTATAAAGCTGGACAACTTAAGAGTTTTCGGGTGTCTATCTTGTGTTCATGTAAAGGATGATAAACCGAAACCTAGAGCTATAAAGGGCATGTTTCTTGGATATCCAGAGGGAGTAAAAGGTTATAAGTTCTAGAATCTAGAAACCAAGAAGTGTATAATCAGTAGGGATGTGATTTTTAGGGAAGAGGTTCTTCCTGGACTAGAATGTGAACCTGGAAAAACAGCTAACAATGCCTCAGGATCAGATCTTCTAGAACTGGAAATTCAGGATATAGTTCCTAATCATCAAGGTGGAGCTGATGAGACAGAGGAGAATCCTGAAAATCCTAATACAAATCAATTGGATGAGCAAGGAGAACAAAGAGAACAGGAGCCAGACTTGATAAACTATCAGCTAGCTAGGGATAGAACCAGGAGAGTCATTAAACCTCCCAACAGACTAGGATATGCAGACCTGGTAGCTTATGCATTTCAAGTAGAAGAAGAGCTGAATGATAAGCCTAAAACATTTCAGGAAGCTATATTAAGATCTGATAAAACTGAGTGGAAAAGGGCAATCGAAGATGAATTCAATTCCTTAATGAAAAACAATACTTGGACCTTAGTAGATAAACTAGAAAACTGCAGGGTGGTTAAGTGCAAGTGGATCTTCAAAAGGAAACTAGGTCTAACCTCAAAAGGTTCACCTAGGTACAAGGCTAGATTGGTTGCAAAAGGATTCATTCAAGTGGAAGGCATAGACTATAATGAAATATTCTCCTCAATGGTAAAGCATGCATCAATTAGAATTCTGATTTCTCTGGTTGTATAGTTCAACCTGGAACTAGAGCAATTGGATATAAAAACAACCTTTTTACATGGTGACTTGGAAGAGAATATTCTGATGGAACAGCCAGAGGGATATTTAGGACTAGCAGGTAAAGTTTGCCTCTTAAGAAAATCACTTTATGGCCTAAAACAATCACCACGATAGTGGTACAAGAAATTTGATTCTTTTATGATTGAAATTGGCTTTAATAGATGTCAGTTTGATAGCTTTTTTTATTTTAAAAGAAATTCTGATTTGACTCATACTTACTTGTTGCTTTATGTGGACGACATGTTGGTTGCTTGCCATGACAGAACTGAGCTTGCTCGATTGAAGAAAATCCTCAACACCAAGTTTGAAATGAAGGAGTTGGGTCAGGCTCAAAAGATCCTTGGTATTACCATTATAAGAGACAGAATGCAGGGAAGCTTTAAGCTGGTTCAAGAAGAATATGTAGAGAAAATTTTGTAGAAGTTCAACATGCAGTATGCTAAGGCTGTCCAAACTCCCCTAGGGCAACACATCAAACTATTTCATGATCAGTGCCCGAAAACAGAAGAAGAGCAAAAGGAAATGTCCACCATTCCATATGCAAATGCCTTGGGTAGCCTAATGTACCTAATGGTTTGCACCATGCCTGATCTGGCATATTCTGTGAGTTTAGTAAGTAGATTCATGAGTAATCCGGGAAGACTACATTGGTATGCACTTAAATGGATTTAAGATACTTACAAGGATCAAAATCAGTGGGCATAGTATTCAGTAAGAACAAAGAAGAAAAATACTGCATTAGGGGGTATGTTGATGCTGATTATGCAGGGGACTTTGATAAGACAAAGTCCACTTCAGGTTTTGTTTTTACATTGTGGGGAAATGTGATTAGCTAGAAATCAAAGCTTTAGCATATGGTTACACTCTCATCAACATAATCTGAGTATGTAGCCCTGACAGAAGCATCAAAGGAAGCTGTATGGCTCAAGGGTTTGTGAATGAACTGGAGTTGGAACAGAAAACTGTGGAGATCAAAAGTGACAGTCAGAGTGCAATACATCTGTCCAAGAACCAAGTCTTCCACGAGAGGACAAAACACATTGATGTCAGATTGCATTTCATCAGAGAAATGATTGAAAAAGGAGAAGTCAAGGTTGAAAAGATAAGAGGTACTCACAATCTTGCAGAGATGCTCACCAAACTAGTAACTGCAGATAAACATAGGCTCTGTATGAGCCTATTACATGTTCAAGCATAATTCAATTTTGCCAAGGCCACTTAAGGTGTCAATTCACAAGCCAAGGTGGAGAATTGTGATGATGATGTGACTTGAAATTGCCACGGTGGAGTCAGCATCAGTCAAAGAAATCAGATTCAACTTAAAATAAGATGGCATCATTTTGGCTATCAAACTTAAGTGCCCTATTTGGCACTCGAAACCCATTCTGTTGCAATGAATTCACAGCTCATCTCTTTTTCTCTCTGGTCCCATTTCAGCGCTAGCTCTTCGTTCATGATAGAAGATTCTAGTGCCCATCTTCTCCAACTGATTGTAGATCATATTGGACAGCTGGAGGATGATCAACGGAGTCCTGATCTGTATAAAATCAGACCAATATGTGCGAGAGAAAACAGAGTTGTGAGAGGGCTTAATCGGGTGTGTTCTTTCTTTTATTTCTCTGGTTGTATACTCTCTGTAATCTTGGTTTCCTTGATTAATAAAATACCCTATAGTGTGCCTTGAAGAGTGGATGAAGGCTACCTTAGCCGAACCACTATAAATCCCCTGTGTCAATTTCTATTCCGTTCTTTCATGCTTTACTTAATCTCTGGAACTGATTGCATGTTTATTGATAAGATTGTGTTAGCTCATTGATTGATTTGATCAGCATAGTTGAAAACCCTAATTAGTCACTGCAATCTTCTATTGGATGGTGCTGGAAGTTGAATTGGTATAATCAATAGATTTTTTACTTCATTTTCTTTGGACGACTTGATATTTTAAGGATTAGAAAACTCTATAAGATTACAATTAGAGGAGAAATAGGTGAAGGTGGTGGTGGGCGTGAGGCTCGTGATGGAGTGTGTTTGTATGATGAGAAAAATGTTTATAGGTGTAATTGTGCTTGTTAGTGATGAGAAATAAATCTAGAATTATTTTTAAATTGTGTTGGTGTTTGGCCCCGTTTCTTTTATCTAATAAACACTCCTGTTATGAAATATTACAATTTTATCTTTAACTAAAATTATTTTTAAAATCATATATAATTTCCTTGAGGGAAAAACAATTCATACCATAATCATAATCTTTTTTTAAGCACCAATCGATGTTAATACTTAATTTGAAATAAATCTGGAAATCTTAATACAGCTTAAATCACCCAGTGAATTTGTCTTCGCTTTTATGTTGTGGTTGAATTTATCTAGAAACACTTAATACAAGAACAACTTACATGAAACAGTTTGAACAAAAGAAAACCACTCCCAATCTTTAGACTCACGTTTGCTACCCAGAATTCGGACAATGATAAACCCACTTTGTCCCTCAAATGTCAAAATTCCGGCCTACGACCAGCGCGGGTTTCCTGTTCATTAGTCGACGGACGACCCAGACAAAACCAGCTTGGAAAAAATATTTGATAGCAACAACAAATTGTAAATCAAAGATGGCAGAAGCAGCTTTTGATGATGTTTTATTCCATTTCCAGGACTGAATGCAAAATGCTGAGGCAGCGTATTGTATCTTCCATGATAACCTGCAAGAAACGAATATAAAGAAAATTAATCCTCTATATTCTCGGTAAACATATATAGTTAAAGAAGACTATATAATTAATTTATCTAGTGATACACCAATCGTTTAAGTGGTATGTGGCGAAGAAAAGGGCAAGAAAGCCTTTAATAAGATAGGTTAAGGCTCATCTCATCTTATCAATACGTCTATCTAATAGATAGATTTATAAATAAACGTACAGATGAAAAGTAATATAATAAACTTGTGTTATCCGGTTAGAAATTACTGATAATAAAAGAAAAGTAATCAAGGATTAAATGCTTACCAGATCTGGCGTTTAAAGAATCATGTCAAATTTTGTGAAGAAAAGGAATGGTTGCTAGCAAGAGTGAAAGAACGAATATCTCGTACGTGGCTAACCATCAAACGGTCTTCACTATTCTTTTTAAGTCTTGCAACAAACTCGCTGTTCATATCAAATACCAACAGTTCTTCCAGCTGACTGAGATGGTTTATGCCCAACGGAAGCATCGTTAATTGCTCACACTTGCAAATGGTTAGCTTTGCAAGCTCGGGCATCGCTTTTTCCTCCATTATCACCGTATGTAAATGCTCAAATTGTTCAAGATACAGAATTTTCAATTTCCTGAACGTTGCAGCTTTGAATTCCAATAACTCACCCGTGTAACAATCAACCATGTGGAGCTCCAACAGATTTGGCAAAGCTTGAAGGGCCTCAAGTGGGCTGTCCTTCAATCTTGACCACTTCAAACCAAGTCTTACCAAACTTTTAAGCGAGGAAATCCACCCAGGGAACTTCTCTAAGCGCCCCTTTAGATATAGTCGTTGAAGAACACAATCAGGATGAATAACCACATCATATTCCAAATCAATGTATTCTTCCTCACTTGCTGAACAAACATCCAGAGTCAAAAGGTGTTCCATTGTTGCAATGGATTGACACAATGCCTTTCCGTCTTTTCTTTTGAGATCTATTATTCCAAGCTTCCTCAGCTGACTCATTTTTTTCAACTCTTCTATAACTCCACTTCGACTATTTGCCTTAACACATGACAACTTTTCTAAGGCAGATAAATTCCCAATACTTGGAGGAACCTCTACTCCTTGTACTGAGTTGAAAGTCACATAGTTGCTTACATTATAGCGGTAAACTAGAAGATGGCGCAAAAATTTGAGTCCTAAGATCTCCAATGGAAGCTTAGTTACACAAGTTTGTCTCAAATCTAAGGTTTCAAGAAATGCTAGATTCCTTATATATTTTGGGATCTTTTCTATATTGGTTTCCCTCAAACTTAGACACCTTAGAAGGGTGAGTTCAAAAATTTTATCAGGAAAATCCTCAAAACATATACCCTGCAAATCCAGAACCCTCAACAACCTGGAATGATGAATTAATTTTCCTATGCTGGGACTAATTGAATTTCCCCATGCAAACACGAACAAGGTTCTAACAGAGCTTTTACCTTTCATCAAGTGAGACAAATTAATTTTAGAATGATTAATCGATAAGCGTCGAATTTTTTCACCTGAGCTTGCTCCTAGTTCCGAGAGTGCTGTGACAAAATTTTCTTTTTCAGAAATCTGAATTATGAATTCCCTGACAAGGTTTAGTACTCGGCAGCTACTTACTCGTCCATCAAAATCCCATGCGCTTGCAGAAACTAAATTCCTTCCAATGAGCTCGTTGAGGTAGTCCTCTGCAACCTTGTCAGGTGTTTTGCCTGATGTATTCTTTATAAACCCTTCAGCTATCCACGAGCGAATCAATCTCCCACGAGGAATGGAGTATTCCTCTGGAAAAATGCTAAAATACAAGAAACAACTCTTGTGATTGATTGACAGATCCTTGTAACTTGGCCACAATATTCTGCTTATTATTGCCAGACCTGAGTCAGGGGCAATTTCAGAGCCAAGACTGTCATGCAATGTCTTCCACTCGTAAGGAGTTTGCCTCTTCTTTGCTAGTAAACTACCGACGGCTGCAATTGCTAGGGGCAACCCTTCACACTTCTTCAAGATCTTTTCCGACCAATCCTTCAACTCCGAGGGATATTCGCTTCCTTGGAAAGCCTTTTTACAGAATAACTGCCAGTCAAAAGGTGACGTTAATCCTTTCAGCTCAATCTTATGATCCGAAGATTTACGGCAAGCTGCCACATCCAGGTTCCGAGTAGTAACAATTATTCTACGGTGAAGGCGACTTTCAGGCAAAGCCTTCACAATTTCTTCATAATCATCTTCTCTCCAAACATCATCTAAAACAACAACATAACTCTTTCTCTCCAAAATGTTTGTCAATTCCGCCCTTAAATCCTCTCCAGATGAAGGGAGGGATAGGTTCTCCCTCCCCCCACGAAATTGTTTCAGCATACTCCTTAGAACTTCATCGATTTTGAAGGTTTGAGACACGTGAATCCAAGCATGGCAATCATATTTCCCGAAAGCAAGAACTTTTTTGCTTTCGCAAACAGTTTTCACAAGAAAAGTCTTTCCTGTGCCACCAGTCCCAACCACCGAAATCTTCATCATGCAACTTGAATCTTCATAAATTAACCGATGGAGACGTTTTTTTTCCTCCTCAAAGCCCATCATTTCATCCTCCCTATGTATCTGGTGAATCGCATGATCTCCATCTCCCACCCCTGAGTGATGACTTGTGCCTTCTTCATGGGGAATATTAGTATTGATCCGCATGTTTCCACTAACGATCTCCATCTTTCTCTTGATGCCTTCTATGGTGGAGGAAATCTTGTGGAGCTCTCGTGGGCGTTTGGCACCATCAACAACTTTGTGAGCAAACTCGGATAATCTGTTACTGCAATATATATCGGACACATGATACTTGAACTCAAGAACAACATCCTCCATATCATAAGCTAATTCTCGAACTTCGCTTATTTGATTTTTAAGCACTTCCATTGTTTCTTCTCTTCGATCCATGTCTTTTATATACGATTCTATATTTTTCAGCATACTTTTGACATGGTCAACATCACCGCGCACATCTTTTTTTAGCTTCACTTTCCCTTCAATGAAGGGGAGGACATTCTCGACCAAAACCAGCGCCGCTGAAACAGCAATATCCGCCATTCTTGCTTATTTTTCTGAGGGTTCACGATGTTCCTTTTTTTTTTTTTTTTTGGGCAGGGGTACAATAATCATGTATGCATTTCTGTTTTGTAAAGTCAGTTCAAGTCTTCAAGAGAAAGTCAGAAAACACAGCGAAATTGCCCTGGTCGACGAAGTCCACTCTCATAAATGACAAAGAATATCTGTTCACGCGCTGCTCTATCCTACAAAATTGGTTAGATAACATCAGCAATTAAAAACATTAAAAATAAGAAAAGTTCAACCATTTTAAGTCTAGACATGAGAAAAGTATCACAAACACAAGTTTATCAAGCTTGAAAACAAAGTATATAATCAAACATTTTCCCCTAATCTTATCATTCAGTACCCAGAGGCCAGAGGGGACTTTTCTTGTTTAATTTGTTGGAATGTTTTTCTGTACTAAAATTCATATGCAAGATCTACAATTAATTAGTTAGTAATAAAATTTGAAGAATATGATCATTTTCGAAATTGAAGAGACAAGATTGCGTGTAGTTAACAAGTCCGGAGAGAAAAATTAAGAAACAAATAATGAAGATTATACTATGTCCGTCCGGTAAAATTTTAATTTGAGTAGTGTTACGTATACAAACAATTGATGCAAGTTCTTGTATTACAACTCTTTTATTGTGATATTATTTATCTATATTAACTAGTATTTATAAAATTAATTTTTTATGTAAATTTATTTATTTATTTTGTGTCACATCAATTTATATAAATGAGTTTGTATAAAAATTGTATATCTATATTGTTCATTTAATTTAAAAGAGATATAACATTTATTTTTTCTCTTTTAACTGTAAAATAGCTGGCATGCAAAAGCTAAACCACACATATATCTATCAAAGTTCATACTTGTCTCTAGTGATACGGTCTATAGAACTCTAACATGACAAAATCTATATACATTTGAACTTGTCCTTCCAACTTGTATCAGACTTGATTAATCAATTAATTCATGCATTCACCAAGTTGGATAGCCAATTAAAAAGAATCTAAAAGGTCCATCACCCACCATTAACATTTCTTTTAATTAATAATTTTACTATATGACAATAGCGAGAGAATTTGTGATATTATGGTCATTTCATAATTCAATATGTATATATTATGTAAATAGTAAATTTAATAACAAACAATTAAATATAAATAAAAAATGAAAATGAAAATATTAATTTGCGATCGCTAAAAATGTATATATACATATATATCTTTATAGATAGAGGGATAAATGTGTCTTAACATGATAATTATTTATTTATTTATTTTTTGTTGTGAGAAACTTCTTACGAAAGAGCTATATTTTAATACAATTTAAAGAATATTAATAAAGAAAGAAAACATTGGAGACGAAGACAATGCGATTCTTTTATGAGTCTTGCAAATTGGCGCATGCAAGAATGGACCCCTTAAAAAATATGGCTTCATTTGTTTCGCTTTTGGGAATACTATTTTCAAGAAAGTTAAACAGTAAAATGTCATTATTTACAAAATATTATTTTATATTTTTTAATTTCGTTTAAACTTCCTAAATTTATTAATTTAATTAAACAACTCCAAATATTTTTTTTAGAAATTGTAAAAACACTCCGACCACCCTCCGACGGTGGTGGCCGGTTGTCCATATTTAATAGGTGGATTGGGGGTGTTTTTATTAACTTTTAATATTTTATTATAGGAGTGTTTAGTAAATAAACAAACATAAGGGATATTTTTGTTAATTTCCAAATCCTACATCGTAATATCCATCCAATTTAACCTTTTTTTTTTTTTCAAAAGATTATTCTAAAAACTATCATAATAATGAACCAAATGGAGCCTATAATACTTTTAAAAGTGGAAAGTCCTGGTTGTTGCATAATATTGTTGATAAAAATTCATAAATTTTTGTCTATTTTTAAAATATATTTAACAAAAAAAGACAACGTTTTACTATTCCTTAACTATCAACTCAAAATATCTGCAAATATTACTGTAAGTTTGAGTGTAAATTTTAAAAAAGCCAAAAAAAAAAAAAAAAAAGGAAGTATTATTAGACTAGAGGAAGAGTATCTTGACTTCCTTTTTTTTTTTTTTTTTTTTTTTAACTTCAAACCTTACATTAAGATACCAAAATTGTTTTGGCACTCAAGTTTTCAACCTTGATCGATATGGTCTACGAATTCCTAACTTGAAAAAAATAAATAAATCATACATTTAATTTAATTTGAACTAGTTCTTCCAACTTGTTTCTGGATTAATTATTACTTAATTCATACATTAACCATTTTGGTACGATTATTAGACATAAGATTCCTTCTGTCCAAGTATATATGATAATCCCATTTTTAATTTAATTAATTAAGTTATTAGCAACACATACCCTTGACTTTTTACAAACTAGTAAGTAGCAGTTTCTCTTTCTCTTTGCATCACCAATTGTTACATTACATGGCATTTGCATTAGCCCCAGAAGTTTCTTTCTCTTATTTCTTCCATTGGGTGGTGCAGAACGATTCCCAAAAGTCGAATTGGTATTATCAATATATTCTTTTGACGACTTTGTTGTGTTTATATAATTAATTTATTTCTTGAGGTAGACTAGGTAAACTTACTAGGGTTCTTTCCGGCACATTCTAAGAAAGATTGGACGTTGAATAGACTAATTAATGGATTTATTACTTAAACATAATACAATATTTAGGGAAGACTTTTTTTAAATATTTTTCCGTAAGAAACTTCATACGAACTAGCTATCATCTATTTATTTATACAATTTGAAGAATTTAATTATTCACGAAATGAGAGACGAGGCTTTATCATCCAAGTTGCGCTTGTATAAATAAAACTTCCAAGTCTTGCAAATTGGCACATGCATTCCTGGACCTCTTGAAAATTATA
This sequence comes from Pistacia vera, assembly GCF_008641045.1. Lineage (NCBI taxonomy): Eukaryota > Viridiplantae > Streptophyta > Magnoliopsida > Sapindales > Anacardiaceae > Pistacia > Pistacia vera. The sequence continues at coordinate 579,311 of NW_022196584.1, read as the reverse complement.
ATACTCTTATTATAAAAGAAGGAAATTTCTGTTACGGTTGTTGCAGTATACTGATATATAAAAAGTCATTAAGTTAGATTTATTTAATAAAAAAAGGCAAAATTTTATTTAGGATTTCTTATCATCTCATAGTATCTCCACATATTACAGTAAGTTGTATTATATATCGGTTGAATTTATGTTAGATTATAATATCTATATATTAATGTAAAGTTGAGGTATAGACTATCTGATTGTCATTTTGAAGCTTTAGAATTTCTTTATTTTGATATGATAGAATAATGTTAGACACGTGGCCTTATTTAATTGGTAATGATGTGACATTTTTACATTTGGTTGTATGTTATTGGTGGTGATTTAGATGAGTTGGATTCTTTGTTACATATGGCTTATTAATGACACATATTAATAACCTTAACCATTGATGTTTCACATTCACATTAAATATTTTCATTTATATAGAGATAAATTTATGTGAATGGAAAAGGATCTATACGTTGTGTGTAATGTAAGGGTTAGAGATATTCATGTGAATATGAAGGGTTTGATAAGTTTTATTTTTGATACATTGTATATCTTATGTGTTGTTGTTTATTTGTTACATGTGGCTTATTAATGACACATTTTAATAACCTTAATCATTGATGTTTCACCTTCACATTAAATATTTTCATTCATATAGAAATAAATTTATGTGAATGTAAAGGGATTTATATGTTGTATGTAATGTGAAGGGTTAGAGATATTCATGTGACTATTAAGGGTTTGATAAGTTTTATTTTTGATACATTGTTTGTGTTTTGTGTGGCTGTATATGTGGAATCAATATAAAGGGTTAGAGATATTAATGAGAATGTGAAAGGATTGATACGTTGTATATTTCAAATGGATTGGAATCCTATATATTTGTAGATATTTTTATGGTTTGGTGCATTATTATTAGCAAGAAAAAGAGGTATATGTATTCCATATTAAATTTGTATATATTTGACATCTTATGTTCATGTCATTTTATTGTCAATATTTTTTTCTTGAAATTTGATGTAGGTATATACAATTTGTGGGAGAAATAAAGGTGCTGCTCATAGTTGAAATATATATCCTGTTAAAGGTAATAACTATTTTTATTTTTTTATTGTGAGACACCACAATAATTGCACTTGATAGTTGTATATGCCGATTCATTATAAATATTTTTTGCCTGAAATTTGATTGTAGCTGAACCATATCGAATCATTAGTATACCCACAACTGTTTTATTTTACATTTTAAGGTTCAGTAGCCGAACCATTTCTATCATTATAAATATTTTTTTCGTGGATGTTTGATAGTAGCCGAACCATATACACAACTGTGTCACATAAAATCCACATGCCGAGCCATGCCGATTCATTATAATTTTTTTTTCCCTGGAATTTGATGTAGGTATATACGATTTGTGAAGAAACAAAGCTGCTGCTCACAGTTGAAATATATATCCCACTAAAGGTAATAACTGTTTTGATTTTTTAATTGTAGTAGTTCTTGCTAAAAGTGCTTTAATGTCCTGTTATCTATTTGCTGAACTATAATGTTGTATACTGAATTTTAAGGGTCAGAAGCCGAACCATATTGGACATATCGAATTATACGCATCAAATCAAGGTGTCGAGCCATGCCGAACCATTTTTCTGCGATATAATTGTAGAAATGCATTAACCTATTTATGTTGATATTCTTATTGCTGAACCATATATTGTTCGGCACTATTAATGCTGTTACATTTATATAATTGTGGCAATACATCAATGAATTTATGTTGTTAATTTCAGTGCCGAACCATATTTTACCGCCTAATCATTATTACAGTTACATCCCAAATTATTCTTATTTAAAAATTGTTTGATGGAAAAGAGAATTAAATGTAGTACATATTGTGTGACATGATGAAATTTATAATTGGAAGTCCATCTTTCGGGTTAATTTCACTTAATTAATTGATTGTTTACCCCTCTATTTTTTTTTTTTTTTTTCAGATAATCTATTAAAATGTCTTATAGTTCGTTGAAAGATCTTAACGATTCAGTAGATGATTGGATAATCATTGTTAGAGTAATAAGATTTTGGGAATGTCTTAATTTTAGAATGAATAATGAACTGATTAGCATTGACATGATTTTTATTGATGAATAGGTACAAAATATAATTAAATTAATTTAAAGTTTTCTTATTTATAAATTACACAAGTTTGTTAACGTTTCTCACTTCCATTGATTTTACATAACAATGTGATACATGGAACAATACCAAAAAACAGGGTTATTAAATTTAGTAACCAGATTCATGAAGGTTCTATATATGTCATAAAAAATGTAAGCGCCATACCATTTGCAGATGTCGTTGGCATTTTGAATGGAATAAGAAAGACTCAAGAAATCATATCAACAAAGAGTAAAAAAAGAGACGTCAGGCTGCAGATTGAACAGTAAGTTTTTCTTCCAAAACCTTTACCTCCTGCTACCAACTTAGATATCTTACATCACCATTAATTTCAGAGAAACAATTACCGTATCTTTATGGGGAAAAATCTGTGAAGAAATCAATGAAGCTTTGTAGATGAAAAATAGCAAGGTTATTGTCATCATTGTTACATCAACAAATGTGTGAACGAAATAGAGACAACAACAGGAACAAAATAATAATAGTAAAACAAAATAAACAGTAAACAAAGAAAATAATACGCGCGATTTACCCTGGTTCACCCAATGTGGGCTACGTCCAGCTGAGTCAATATTATTGCAATATGCCTCACCTCTCTCGTTTACAATGAATGAATTGCTTTCACACTCATAACAAGAGAAAAATATGTTTATATACTAGGTTTAAGAGATTAAACCTAGTTTTACAAGGATTCTTATTCCTAAGCCCAACCCAAAAAGGAATTAATAACTTAAAAGAAATCCTACAGCGGTTATACATAGAAAAGCCCGAAACCGCCTACGGGCTCAGGGGCGCTGCTCCCGCGACCCCCACCCGCTCACCGGGGAGCGGGGCACCCGCCCGCTGACCGGTCAACAGGACCCCCGAGTGCGTCTCCGTTACCCATTACTGCTGAAGTAGTCGACAACTCCAACAATGTGAAGGAGTTCCAAGGTAATTTAAACATATTATACAAAATTAATATATTATGGATAATTAACTTATGTTTTTTTACATATAGGCCAATTATTTCTAAATACAACTTCGACGTCAAGAATTTATCTAAATCTTGATATTGAGGAGCTGCATTCTCTGCAAGAAATGTAAGATATTAAGAAATTGTATTTTATAATATGTTGTCAAATAATTATAAAATTGGTGTCTTATGCATTGTTAATAACTGCAGTAGCGAAAATATGCTAGTAGTTCAATTGCAAAAGAGAAATTTGAACAAATTTCGATAGAGAAGGAGATGTTTCAGAATATAGTATCGTTGAAGCATATTACCAGTCTAATGCGGTATAACGATGATGATCAAGTACAATGTTCATTATACAATTAAACTGATTATATTAACTTTATTTTTTACATAAGGATTACATATGAATAGGCCATGGATTTCACAATTATAATGTCCAACATGGAGGTACATGATTTAAATTATGTTTTATAGCCCTTAGTTAATTTTTGTTAGAACTATTTTAAGAGAATATGAAGAAAATGCCTTAAACTTGCATTAAGGGTAAAATGGTCTTTTCACTCAAAATTAGTTGAAAAAGTGGGGAGTGAAAAGAGAGAATTTCATAGAGAATACAATAAAAATGAGGGCATTATGATAATTGACTAAGGGACATAGATGAAATTTCTAAGAAAGAGTAAGGGCAAAATGGGAAAATGTGTTTATAAAATAAAATGATAAGGGTTTGAAACCCTTATTTCTCTCATTCCACCGCCACTCTCCTTCTCCATTTTCTCTCAATTCTCCAAGGATTTTGAGGGCATTTGAGTGGATTTTAATAGGGTTTTGATCATAGACAACAAGAGATAAGAATTCTTGCTCTTTATCTATGATTTATTTGTGTAAAGGTTGAGTTTTTATGAAGTTTATGCTTAGGGTTAAGAGAAGGTTTGAATCCAATAAGAGTAGAGAGCTTAGTAGAGACTACTCAAGTATAAGGTAAGTAAATTCCACTCAAAATCCAACTTAAATTAAAGTTTAAGAAATCAAATGAGTAGAGATTTCTTTTAAGCATGCATATGTTATGATTATTGAGAAATTGAGATGAGATTGATGATTATTTATGTTTGTTGTTGGATATATTTGAGTATGAGAAGTGTATGTGATGGTATGATGATGGGTTGAAATTGGAAGAATTGGAGAAAACTTTTTGGGAGTGCTTTTGCCATGTAGGTATGGTGATGATATAAGAGAGTTTTTCTCTCAATTTGGATGGTTTAAGAAATCAAGAGAATGATAATTAAATTAAGCTTTGTATATGCACATTTATTGTTTGATGAAATGCCTAAGAGAAGCATGAATATGAGTAGAAACCTTAATTTTATGCAACATTGCATATTTGCATTTCATGAGTGCATTTAAGTAAGAATTTTAAGCATGAGCCATCCATATGCATATATTTGTATATGTGTAATAATTTAAGAAAGAATGAAGAATTTTTAGAATAAAACACTTTAAGAGTAAAGAGAAAGAAAGAATAAGCATTAAAGAATTAAAAAAAGAAAAAAGTGTTAAAGAAGAGAAAAGAATAGGTTGGTGGGATGAGGAACCGTGAATGTTAAGAAGAAATTCCCACATACACACCACCTTAAGAAGAAGAATTGTACGACCCGTAAGAGTGTATGTGGATGAGGGTTGTACCAAGAAGAATTTCCTACATGCACGCCACCTTAATTGAGTGGCCTAAGAAGACAGAAGAAAGAAGAAAGAAGAATTCGAACGGTCCGCAAGAGTGCATGTAGATAAGGACTGTACTCACTCACACGGCCAAGGTTCCAAATCCATACATCAACCGAGTCCGATTGGCAAAGAATAAGAAAAGAAAAAAAAAAGAATAAGAAAGAATGAGAAAGAATAAGAATAAGAACAAGAAAGAATGAGAAGGCTTGAACAAGCCAAGAAAAGAAAAGAAAAGAAAAACAAGAAAGAAAAGAAAAGAAATAGAACAAGAAAATAGAAATAAGAAAGAAAAAGCATTTTATGCATTATTGCATATGCATTTTCTTCATGCATATTGCAATGAATTTCATCATGGTTAGGAAGAATAGAAAGAATAAGAAAGAAAGAACAGAGAGAAGTAGAAAGAAAGAAAAGAATAGTGAGAGTTAGAAACAGAGAAAGAAATGGAGAAAGAAAAGAATAGTGAGAGTTAGAAACAGAGAAAGAAATGGAGAAAGAAAAGAAGAAGAGAATTAAGTAAGGAAAGAATCAAAGAAAGAGAAGAGTTAAGGGATTTACTTACTGAGCATTTTTATGCTCACCCCGTTGTTTTTCCATGTTTTTGTAGGAAATAGGGGAGCAGCGGTCGGAAGGACGTCGACAAGCAGAGAGGATTGGCATTACTGTCCACAATTGCTAAGTTTTTGATATTTGTTATTTTGATATATGTAAAGAATTATATTTTGTAAGTAAAGAATTATATTTTGTAAGTAAAGAATTATATTTTGTAAGTAAAGAAACAAATTTGGGCCCAACTATTTTCATATGCTAAGTATGTATGTTTTTATTGTATATATTCTAAAATATACTATTAGAAAGAAGTCATTACAACAATAAAGGCCAAACTAATTGAAGTTGATTGTACATTCAGCTGGTGCTACCTATTGTGCAATTCTTGCAAGAAGAAAATTCAAGACAATAATGGTAATTTTTATTGTCAGAAATGCAAAAAAGAATCGAAATTTCCTTAAATGAGGTATATTATTATTTTTTCCCTTTAACTAAATTATAGATTACAATTTCATTGTTAATGGAATCATTGATACACACAACTTAAATCATTGATTGTCCATATTGTATCGTTAATGATCTAACAGGTACCAGATAGATATGAAAGTGACAGACGGAACTGCAAAGGCAATTTTGATATTGTTTCATGTAGTGGCCCAGAAATTAGTTGGGCTATCATGTCCTCAATTGTTGAACAAACAAGGGAATGATCATGGAACAATCCCAAAACATTTGTATGAACTGTGTGGACAGACATTTGTTTTCAAAATCAAGTTGGGAGATTCCAACCTGAAAGAAGGCTCTGAATATTATACTGTAGCAAAAGTATTTCTAGTCGATCATAAACGGGAGAATAAGCACAAGCTACATGAATTGGAAAAGGTTAGTATAGTCTTTAATCCGAAATTATTAATGTTAGAAGTTGAATTTGTCCCACATCGCCCTAATAGTGGACTGTTATGGTGTATATAAGTGATTGGACTCCCTCCTGCCTTGAGCTAGCTTTTGAGAGTGAGTTTTACCCAAGCCCACTTTATCATGATATTAAAGTCACGTTTGTTTCTCTCTCCTCTTTGGTTGCGGCGATGATGGGTTTGGACCCCGGCCTTGCACCCTGAGCATGAGGGAGGGTGTTAGAAGTTGAATTTATCCCACATCGCCCTAATAGTGGACTGTTATGGTGTATATAAGTGATTGAGCTCCCTCCTCCCTTGAGCTAGCTTTTGGGAGTGAGTTCTACCCAAATCCACTTTATCAGTTAATATGTCCAGTTTCAACTAATATGAACTGATTTACTAAACAACAGATGCTTTGGGGAAAAGATGAAACAGACCAGACAACTGAGGAAGACGATGAATTACAGATACCAATGGCAGATGTTACTAAATGTGGAATATTTACTCCAACAAACAAAAACATGTCAATAGAGAATGAATCAAGCTTACAATGTCATGAACAGGAAACAACAATAGACAATTCAACTTTAGACAACACAGACATATCAGTACGAAAGGGAGAACGAAATGAACTAAAAGAAGATGACAGTGGAAATGACACATCTGCTCATCAAAATTATCATGGCAATAAGAAGACAAAGCAGAAGCTATGATGAAATGTTGAAGTGTTTGCTTGGATGAATGTTGTGTTGTGTGGAGTTGAGTCTTAAATACAATCTTGGGGTAGGTGTTCTAACATTATGCCGATGCTTGAGATATAGGCGTTGAAAGTGGAAGCCATGAAGATGGCCAGATATTAAGAAGGGATGCTTATACAGGCAAATTAAATAACAATTATTTAACAATCTTCCCTAATCATTTTGATGTTGAATGTTTTGTATCTGTCTTCAAGTAATATTAAATCCTTACATTAAATTTACTTTTATGTAAAAATGGTCTGTCAAACTCCATTTCTTTTCAGTTAAAAGTTTGTTATTTACTTAAATAGATTTATGGAGAATAATTGTAATTAACTCTACCAATCAAGCTTAAAAAATAGCTATATTAACACTACTTATAGCCAGAAGAAAAACATTTTAACATATATTATAAACATTGTTACAAAAATACAAAAAAAAAAAAAAAAAAATTACACAAGTTCAGTATTTGTACATATTTTATCAAATACAATGGATCAAGTATCAACATCTAGGGAAGCATCAGTAACAACAAGATTTGTCTGTTTTCTTTGCAATTGCAATTGCTCTAAGAAATCGGGATTTTCATTTGGAAACCTTGACTTAAATTCCTCAGCACAAGCTTCTCGAGTTGCGAAGAACATTTTAGTTATTAGACCATAGGCTTCATTCCTATCTCTTTCAGCTTCGACAATAGCAGATGGTATCTTATTATTGGAGTCAAGTAATTCTTTTTTCTGCCTTTTAAGAAAAAACAACTTCTCTCTAAATTTTTTGCACAATTTTGTTAAGCAATTCTAACTACCTCCTTTTGATCCTTTCATTCAGTTTCAACTTTTGGCTGTTAGTAAAGAATTAGAGTGAGTTGAGTTAGTTAATCTACCATTTATTTTCAGTTCACTTTTAGTTTGTTTTAACAGTTAGTTACTGTTATCTCAGCACTATAAAAGTGCCATTACTGTACCTGTTCTGTTAAGCTAAATAATACGGATTTTTGCTTCTTCTTTCACGATTTCTCTATGTTCCAGAGCTTAACAGCTCACATGGTATCAGAGCCGATTTACAAACGTCACAGATGGCCGATCTCTCTCAATTTTCTCCTAATTAACACAATTCAGATCACAAACTAACCTATGAAACCATCAATTCTGCAAGTTCTCCAATAATGCCGTCTTCTACTCTACCTATAATATCTCCTAAACTAACTAGGGATAATTACAGATTCTGGAAATCATAGATTCTATTTGCTGTGTGTTCACTCGACTTGGAAGAGCATCTTACTGGTTTGATATCTTGCCCAGCTGCTTTCATCAAAGTTCAAAGTGAAGGATAAGCAGAAATTGCAGAAAAGAAACCTAATCCAGTGTATAATCAGTGGAAAAAGACAGATAAACTTCTAGTAAGTTGGCTCCTTAGTTCAATATTTGAGTCAATGTTTACAATTGTATTCAAATGTCAATTTTCTTTCGACATGTGGATTACATTAGAAAAGGAGTTCCCCGATGAGTCAAGGACTAAAACACTCCATATCAAGAATCTGTTGCAAAACACTAGAAAGGACAATTTAAGCATGCATGATTACTTCATACAAATGAAAAACTTGTCTGAAATACTGAATTCTAGTGGAACATTAGTTACCGACGAAGAGCTATTGGATTACATACTTGATGGCCTCAGTTCTGAGTATGATGCCGCTGTAGTAAATATCACCACAAGGTTAGAATCCAGAATTGATCATTTATCTGTTCAAAAAGCACAAGTTATTTTACAGAAATATGAATTGAGATTAGATAGAGCCAATTTTGGATTGAACTCACTCGTGAACACTAAATTTCAAGGAGGTTCTGTTCATTTTGTAAACTTGACAATTGGTGATAGTAACAAGAAATATCACAATGAGCAACCTCAGTCTTCAACCATGCAATCTCCTATTTTTTCACAGCACAACTCTACTCTTGGACTTAGCCACAACCAACTTGTAAATCCATCTTCTAATCAGTTTGTGAATTCAGCAAAAAGTCAGTTTGTGAATGTTGTACCCAGTCAATTTGTAAATCCAGCACCACATCCTACCTTTTACTCTCCTCAATTTGTTGGAAATAGAGGAAGAGGGCGAGGAGCTGGAAGAGGTAGGCTTATCTGCCAAGTCTACAGTAAAACATGGCATTTAGGTCTAAATTGTTATCATAGATTCGATACAAGCTTTACTGGAGGAAACAACTCTATGATGTGATCTAATTTTACTCCTGGTTACTCCACCAGACCACCAATTGGTTTTCCAAGATTGTTGTATTCCTTTCTAAATTCCCACTAGCCTCCTTACAATCTTGCATAAATGACTTCACTAGCTGGATTTCACTTAAGTCCAATGCCTACCTCAATTGGTTATTTTGGAGCACCATTTTACAATAACCTTGGAGGCTAGAACTCTACTCAAGTCAATCAAGTCAGTCCTTTAGCAAGATCTAATTCAGTAGTCTTTGGACAACCTCAAATGATTCATGATTCTAACACATCACCAAACCCTCATAATTAGCTGATTTTGTCACAAAATCAGCCATCACATTATGCTAATCCCACTGCTAATTATGTTGTAGCACCCTTCATAATCCAAGATGCCTCTTGGTATATGGATTTAGGCACCACAAATCAGGTGACAGCCGATCTCTCTCAGCTCACTGGAAACTCTAATTGCTCAGGCAGCGAGCAGCTTCAGGTTGGGAATGGTGAGCTTCTAACTATATCTCAGACTGACTATACCTCTTTACCATGTCATTCTAGGTCTCTTTATCTTAAAAATGTCTTATGTGTTCCCCACATTACCAAAAATCTGCTTAGTATATCTAAATTCACTAGAGACAACAATGTAATTGTTGAATTTTTTGCTGACCATTGTGCTGTTAAGGACAAACAATCCAAAGTGGTTCTTCTTCAAGGAAAGCTTAAAGATGGTCTTTATCAACTTCCAATTCCAATCACTCCACAGTCCAACCTGCTTGCTGATTTTCCTCAATCCAATGTCGTAGCTTTTCATTCTTCAACTCAACTTCCTAGTCCACTACAATCCACAAAGCCTTTGTTTTCTTCAGTACTGAAAGATTGTATTAAGAATAATGTCAATATTGGCTGTGTCCTAAGAATAATGATATGTTTTCAAATTTTCTTGCACTTGTTTCTCCTTGTAACACTGCTGATATTGATAATAATACAAGTGTTCAATCCTTCTCTGTTGTTAAAACTAGTGGAATGCTACGGCACACACGTTTGGGTCATCCCAATACATCAATTCTTGCCAAAATCTTACATCTTTTACAATTACATCACACCACCTCACACACCTTTGAATTCTGCTCAGCATGCCAATTCGGTAAGCTACATCAATCCATCTTTCCTAAGACAGATTCAAGAGCCTCTCAACTTTTAGAATTAATTCACTCAGACCTCTAGGGCCCATATCCTATCCCATCCCTTGAAGGCTTTAAATACTACATTCGGTTCCTAGATGACTACAACAGATTCACTTTGGTTTTTTCCTTTGAAAAACAAATCTGAAACTCATATTCAAACAGTTTCATGTCATGGCAGAAAAAAAGTTCAATACTACCCACCTACCTCACAAATAGGTTGCCCACACCTGTTTTGTTTGGTCTTTCACTATTTCAAGTTCTCTTTAAACAAATTCTAGCATATAACCACATTAGAGTCTTTGGATGTGCTACCTATCCTTTCCTAAGACCTTACAACTCTCACAAATTTGATTTCCATACTACAACATGTGTTTTTGTTGGGTATAGCATGCATCACAAAGGGTTTAAATACATGGATCCTAAAGGAAAAATTTACATATACCAAAGTGTAAAATTTGATGAAACCAAGTTTTCTTTTGCCACTGACACAAATTTCAATTCCAGAAAGAATACTCCTTATTCCTCATTTACTGATGAAACTTTTCCTTGAATGCTTACTCCTCTTCCTCCTACCTGTATCTCATTATCACCACCCACTTCCAATCCTTCTACCGTGTCCACTTCTATATCTCATTCTTCACCTATTCTGCCTACCAATGGTCAGCAAAATTCAATAGACACAAAGTTGTCTCAATCACCTTCCACACCTAATACTACAATTCAGTCACATTTACCTTATACTGTTGTCTCCCCATTAGCGGATTCCTCAACCTTATCTCCTACCAACCCTCAAAGCACAACCACTCCACACACCTCTCACCAGAATACTCTACCATCAAATTCAATATCACAACCCACTTACTCACCTAAATCTCCATATCCAACTTCCTTTGAGTCTATTCATCTAGTAGTAGAGCTGCCTTTTGATAAACACTCATCCATTCACACTACCTTAACAGAGTCGTATGAGCCAGCATCTTCCTCTAGTTGTCAACCTACTTCAGAACACCTTATAGACCCTTCACAATCCCTAAACACTCACCCTATGATCACTCGGTTAAAGTCCAAACATCACAACTCCCTATTGACCACCATTATCAGCCCTTCCTCTTCATTAGATGCCCATGAGTCAGTCAGTGTAGCTGAAGCTCCCTTTCACCCTTGTTGGAAGGCTGCCATGGACAGTGAATTTTAAGCACTGATATCTAATCATACGTGGGAACTTATACCAGCTAAGTCTCACATGAACATTGTAGGGTGAAAGGGTGTGCTTAGAATTAAACATAATTTTGATGATCTATTCAAAGGTCTAAAGCAAGGCTTATTGCTAAAGGTTTTCAACAAACACCTGGGGTGGATTATCTTGAAACATTTAGTCTTGTCATTAAATCATCCACAATTCAAGTTATACTTAACTTGGCTGTCACTTATGGCTGGGATATTTAGCAAGTCGATGTTAATAACGCATTCCTAAATGGGCAGCTCACCGAGACAGTCTCCATGGCACAACCCCAAGGTTTTGTTGATAGCAAAAAACCCCTTCATGTATGCAAACTGATAAAGGCACTCTATGGCCTCAAACAAGCTCCTCCAGCTTGGTTTGAGAAGCTTAAAAATGCTTTTCTCAAGTGGGGCTTTATTTCTTCAGTGGCTGATTCAAGTCTTTTCATTTATAAACACAATGGTCAAGTCATGTATGTAGTGGTTTATGTTGATGACATTCTATTGACTGGGAGTGATGCCAAATTGGTTCATGATATTGTCCACAAGCCAAATATTGAGTTTGCATTGAAAACTCTAAGTTCTCTCAAGTACTTCTTAGGCTTTGAGGTATATAGGACAAATTCAAGCATTCACATGAGCCAAGATAAATATGCTCGGGGATCTCCTAATAAAAACTGGTATGAGTGACTCCAAATCATGCTCTACTCCTATGGCTCTAGGGAAAAAATTGACATTTGAAGATAGTGAATTGTTTGACAAACCTTCTCTTTATAGAAGCACAATTGGTGCCCTGCAATATCTCATTCTATCAAGACCTGATATTGCCTACTCCGTTAACAAGTTAAGTCAATTTTTCAAAGCCCCCACTCAACTCCATTGGCAAGCTTGTAAGAGACTTCTGCGCTATCTTAAAGGCACCACTGATTTTGGAATTCAATTCACTAAAATTCAGCGATTTCATCTTGAATGTTTCATTGATGCTGATTGGGCAGGGAACATCCAAGACAGACGATTGACGAGTGGGTGTTGTTTATTCCTCAATCCCAACCTTTTGCAATAGAGCTCTAACAAGCAGAAAGAAGTGTCTTTGTCATCTACTGAGGCCGAGTATAGAGCCCTTGCTTAGGGAGCTACAGAAATTGCTTGTTTCCGCAGCTTGTTCTCTGAAATTGGTTCGAACCTTCCTAAATACCTGTCATCTAGTGTGATAACCAGAGTGCAGGTTCTCTTGCATCCAATATAGTCTACCATGCTCGAACCAAGCACATTGAATTGGATGCCCACTATATTTGAGAACAAGTTGCTGTCAACAACTTAAAGGTTTAATATGTCCCTATAGAACATCAGACTGTTGGCATTTTTACCAAGTCTCTGTCCACTTCCAGATTTGAGTATCTTTGAGCAAAACTTACAGTAGTTCCATCTCCTGTAAAAGTTTCTTCTCCTGAACAAAATGCATCTTCCTCTTCTAAAGGTTCTTGAGTTTGTGAAGTGTTAGAGCATCAGGATGATTTTGCAGTAGTATCAGGTCGAGCTTATCAGCATTAATCTTGCTGAAATATCACAGTTGACCTTGATGAAATGAGTATCAGTTCTAGTTAGATTTAATTTGCTGTAATAGCATTGGTTTCAGTTTCAGTAATTCCAGTCCGATTCACTTTGCTGTAATAGCATTAGTATCAGTATCAGTAGTTCCAGTCAGATTCAATTTGCTGTAATAGCATCAGTTTCAGTTTCAATAGTTCCAATTAGATTCAATTTGCTGTACTAGCATCATTTTTAGTATCAGTAGTTCCAGTAAGATTAAATTTGCTGTAATAGCATCAGTTTCAGTCTCGGTAGTTCCAGTCAGATTCAATTTGCTTTTGGCTACAATAGCATTAGATTTAGTTTGCTTCAGTTTGGCTGAAGTAGCATCAACATCAGATTGACTTTGTTGTAACAGCTTCAGCATCAGGCATCAGTTTCAATTTTTTTTAATTGAAGCCTCCGATTGTCATCTTCACAGGATTCACCAAAGTGACAATATTTCTCAATCCTCAGCTCAGCTTACGAGAGGATGTTAGGAAAAGAGTCAAGAGCAAGAGTCAGAGCTGTCCAGCTTAAGGGAGGATGTTAGTAAAGAATTAGAGTGAGTTGAGTTAGTTAATCTACCGTGTACTTCAGTTCACTTTCAGTTTGTTTTAATAGTTAGTTACAGTTATCTCAGCACTATAAAAGTGCCATTACTGTACTTGTTTTGTTAAGCTAAATAATACAAATTTTTTCTTCTTCTTTCACGATTTCTCTCTGTTCCAGAGCTTAACAGCTCACACTGGCAATCTGTTCTATAGATACATGTTTTTAGCTATAAGTTTTTGCCTTTGAAGATCTAGATTTTTTTTCTTTTCTACAATTTAATAATGATATTGCTTGATGCCCGCCAACATTGCTTCATTTCCAACAAACCATATACAGCCTGTCCAAAAAACAGGATAGAAACAATAAAAAAATTTAATGATCCTCAGCAAAAATAAAGTGAAACAAATGAAACATTTTAAATCAGCAAAGTTACCTCATCTGGTGTAAGTTTATCTAGATCTCTTGCATGCATATTCTTCAAATTGTTACCAGATTTTGGAACTATATTTTGTTCCTCAATTTCGTTGTTTTGCTTCCCTCTCTTTATTAATTGGGCCTAATCTGTATCTTCATCATTTTCTTCAATCGATGTAAATATTTGATTGGATTTATATGGTGTAGGATGAGCAGGAACAATCAGTTTGGTTGCGAAAATTGATACTATAGGTCTCGTGGTTGGAGGACCTTTTTCAAACTTTATTTTCATTAAAAAGATAAATATAATAAATTTCTAACTGTTGACAGATAAATGGAATCCAATTGTATTAAAATTCATAATACCGTTTTTGGATTTAAAATTTGAGTACTTGCTCATCATATCGTAGATATCAAAAATCTAATGTTTCTGAATAATTTATTCCAATGTTTTGATTGCAATTTCATTTCCCTCAATGTTTCTACTTTCATTATCCGGCTTCTTAGCCTCGGCCCACTCAGCAAGTAATCCACCCCATCCTTTCTTACAACCCAACAAAAATTACCTATCACTCCACCCTCGCAGTTTATTGCTCAATTCTAATAACAATGCTCTACCCTTCCTACTCTCAATTAAGTTAAAGGGACTATTCAGTCTCTTTTTAATTACATAAAAATAGTTAAAAATAGAAAAAGTTGGTTCGATGGTATTCATCAAACAAACAACCTCGAAACTCATAACTATTTTCCAACCATTTGGATGGAGCTGGCTCGGCACAATGTTATAAGACATCAATATTTCTTCTAAAAATGGAGAGAAAGGAGGAACAAGCTCAGATTGCAAAAATATTTCAAAGAAGGTAAAAAACCCAGAAGGAGGTACAGTGCATATATAAAAATCAGGCGAATCGCAGGGCAATAAATCAAAATCCTTAGAGATATTGTAATCTCTTCGGAAATTTAAAACATCTTCATCAGAGAGGGTGTTGGTAATTTCTAAAACAGACATTGTCAAATAGTAAAATGTCATTAAAGATGAGTCAAATAGGAATAAACTTCGCTTACCCATGATTTGGTTTCAAAGAAGTGCAAAGACGAGTCGAAAGATTGTTGACAAACCAAAATAACGATAATTTTTTGTTTTAGTCAATTGTCGTTATCCTAATTCATTCAATTTCTAACAACCGAACATTTTGAATGCGCAATAAGTAGAATGGGAAAAAATACCCTAAATCCCAAAATTTCTTTTAAATACGTGCAAAGAATTTAAACGGCAATGTTTTGTTGAATTGAAAATTTTACAAAGTTCCAAACATGATCATACTTAGGGGTGTTTATCCGAGCTTATGAAAATTAGCTTATAAGCAACAAGTGTTATAAACATTTGAAATTTTAAACAATTACGTGTTTGGTTAAAGTACTTATAAATGACTGATAAGTAGTTGACACGTTTTGGTAAAATATGGCTTATAAGTACATTTTATTATAAAATGACTGGAAATGCTACTATATTAAATAAGAGTATACTATGAAATTTTAAAATTAAACAAGGATAATATGTACTTGGTCAAACTAGTTTATAAACAGAGTGTTTATAAGCCAAAAAAAAAAAAAAAGTACCTCCTCCCCAACTAATTTTTTTTGGCTTATAAACTCAACTTATAAGCTCAAAAAAGTTATAAACAAACATACCAGCTTAATTTTAGAGCTTCTAAACTAGTTTGACNGATGGTGGGTATCGTGGTGGTCCATCGGTGGTTGCGGTGAACGATCGGAGTGTTTGTGGCTTGACGGTATTGTGGCTTAACGGTGAACGGTCGGAGTTTTTCACTGAAATGCTGAAGTGAAGAAACAGTGAAGAAGCTGCTAATGTAAACTGAAATGGTGAAGTGAAGAAGCAGTGAAGAAGAAAAGTGAAACCGTGCGTAATGCAAACTGAAATGGTGAATACTGAACAAGTGAAGTGAATGAGCGTGAAAGAAAAAATGATGAACACGTGAAAAAGGACTGAAAAAAATACAGGTGAAGCAGATGAAAGAAGAAAACAGAACGCGTGAAAAAGGAAGGCTGCAAAAAAAAATTTCAAATGTGTCATAGACTGTCAAAAGAGAAGAGTGAAAAAGGGGAAAGCTGCAAAAAATAAATGCAAACGGTCAAAACTGTCAAAAAGTTAGAATAGAATTTCAAGGACCCTATTATCTAAATATTGAACCAAACACTATTGGGAAAGTCTGACTCTAAATATGGATGAAAATACTCATCCAAACACAGCCATTATATCGGTATATCCCATTCCAAATATTACTCTTTTAATGTTTTCTTATTTATTCACTTTAGTCAACCCACCATCTATATTTTTTCTACGGTAAAATTCTAGTCGCCATTTTTGTATCCATCTGTTTTTTTTATCTAGGGTGAAATTCCAATATCCTTTTTTTATCTAAAGTGAAATCTCAATGCATTTATTATTTTTTTTACATGCTCTTTTACTCAACAGCCTTGGCAATGGCATACCTCATAGTATCAACGACGTTGCCTTTTTATTTTTACTTTTTTTCACCATAAAAAAAAAAACTAAAATGACAAAAGATAAAAAGAAAATTTAAAAAAACAAGGGAAATTATAATAAGATTTAGGTGACGTTTGTTAATTTGTCTATGTTGTATGTGATTTTTTCATTAAGCTCAGAGAAGTCGGAATACCGCGAAGATGTAGTTCGACCCAAAATCAGTTCGGCTTAACATTTGTCCGACCCAACATAAGCTCATCGAGCTATAGCTTGACCCAGCTTAAACTAGTCGCGACTGAATCTGGAAATTGTTCGATAAATCACAAATAAACTCAAATCCCGGATATTTCAGAAAAGATCAGATCAACAGCAGTTATGGTGCGATCTTAGCGCACAATCATGAGAATATCGAAATTGCAATTCAAACGTGATTGCAATCCCGATAATTTATCTTTTTCCTTGTTTACGAACTTGTATATGAACCCCCTCCAAGGATGGGAGAGATGTTAGCAAATTGTTCTAGGTATTTAATATATTTCTTGTAGGCTTTCTAAAGCAATAAGAAAAACAGTGGATGTAGGCTTAAGTTCTAACTTGCCGAACTACTTTAAAAATTGATTGCGCTCTTCACATTCACACATTTTTTACATACATTTGCTGATTTTCATTAAATCACCCACATAGCTATTCCAATTCCACCAAGGTCAATTGGATCACTTAGGTTGGTACAAGTTTTCGTATCAACATTTTGGCGTTAGAGGAAGGGCTTAAAGACTCCAAGCTCTCTAAGTTTTCCAGTAGTTTCTTTTCCATCTTCCAACCGCAAAAAGGCAACCATGGCTACAACCCATGTCACCAAATCCAACTCTGTAATTGAAGCCGCTGCTAGATGGGGAGTATTGAGTGCGATAAAGTATGAGTATAGGGAAGTGGTAGACATAAGAGTTGCAGATCTTCAAGTAAGTTTCCCAATGATGCGAGAATCGTCTAAATCCGAGGTCTACAGCTCAAGTTATTGTCAAATTACTGAAGCATGTTCCAAACTCGCCATAACTCGTTAATGAGAGCGCGAACTCGCCATAACTCGTTAATGAGAGTGTGAGCCCGCCATAACTCGTAAATAAGAGCACGAACCCGCCATAACTCGTTAATGAGAGTGCGAACTCGCCATAACTCGCAATGAGAGCGCGAACTTGCCACAACTAGCTAATGAAAGCGCGAACTCGCCATAACTCGTTAATGAGAGAGCAAACTCGCCATAACTCGTTAATGAGAGTGCAAACTCGAGCATGATAAAGTCTGAATATAGCAAAATGTTAAGCATAAGAGTTGTAGCCCTTCGATTAAGCTTTCCAATGGTCTAATCGTCCAAATATGAGGTTTGCAGCTCAAGTTACTGTCAAATTACTAAAGTATGTTCCAAATTCGCCATAACTAGTTAATGAGAGTGCGAACTCGCCATAACTCTTAAATGAGAGCGCAAACCCGCCATAACTCATTAATGAGAGTGCGAACCCGCCATAACTTGTTTAATAAGAGTGCGAACTCACCATAACTCGTTAATGAGAGTGCAAACTCAAGCATGATACAGTTTGAATATGGAAAAATGTTAAACATAAGAGTTGTAGCCCTTTGAGTAAACTTTCCAATAGTTTAAGAATTGTCCAAATCCGAGGTCTACAACTTAAGTTATCATTAAAATACTGAGGTATGTTCCAAACTCATTGACGAAAGTGCAAAAGCTCGTCATTTCAGAGCTTATCATTTTAGAGCTTGTTTTAAGAGCTTAATGTTTTAGAGTTCATTTTGAGAACTTGTCGTTTTAGAGCTCGTTTTGACAGCTTGTCGTTTTAGAGCTCGTCCTTTTAGAGTTCGTTTCAATAGCTCATCCTTTTAGAGTTCGTTTCAATAGCTTGTTGTTTTAGAGCTCGTTTTGAAAGCTCGTCGTTTTAGAGCTCATTTTTAGTGCCCATCGTTTTGAAGCTCGTTTTGAGAGCTTGTCATTCTAGAGCTCATTTTGAGAGCTTGTCGTTTTATAGCTCATCATTTTGTAGCTCATCATTTCAAAGCTTGCCATTTCAGAGCTTGCCATTTTGTAGCTCATCATTTTAGAGCTTGCCATTTTGCAGCTCATCATTTCAAAGCTTGCCATTTTGTAGCTCGTCATTTTAGAGCTCATTTTCAGAGCTTGTTTTAAGAGCTTATGTTGTAGAGCTTGTCATTTTAGAGCTCATTTTCAGAGCTCCTCGTTCCAAAGCTCGTCGTTCCTGAGGTCGTCGCGTTTGAAGCTCATTGCTTTTTAAGTCCGAACTCGCACTCCAAAAACTGGGGGGCTATTGTTGTGCGGGAAATCTAGAGAGGATAATTCCCTATTAGGAGAGAAGATATTTGATTTACTCAATTTGGAAAGAAGATATTCAGATTGATTTAGATTCCAACTAAGGTAGCCGAAGATCATGCAACTTCCTAATCCTACGTATTTAAATCTTATCTCAACTCTATCATGTAAATGGGTGCTATATAAACCAATCATAACTTGTTTTCAAGGGGGTTGGGCAATTGTTCTAGGAAAAAATTCATCATTTATAATTCTCATTCAATAACAGAAACAATAGACGTAGGCTCAAGATTCAAACTTGCCGAACTATTTTAAAAGTTGCCTCTTGTCATCACTCATTTTTGCTCTTTAATTATTCAATTGTTGATTTTTATTAAGTCACGCACACATCTATTCTGATTCCACCAAGGTCAAAGGGATCACTCAGGTTGGTACAAGTTTTCACTAAGGAAAAGTGCCACCAATTCCCTCACCACAACCATGACGCAATTGTAATCGCAGCGAGAATTGGTAATGCCCAAGTCTTCCAAGTAATGGTAGACAATGGCAGTGTAGCAAACATCATTTTCTTGGGGGCTTTCCAAGAAATGCGGTTTATCGAGCGGGATCTAAGAGCATGTCAGTCGCCGCTGTAAGGATTCACTAAGGACAGTCTGGTCCCCAAGGGAACAATCGAGCTACCCATGACTGTTGATGATAAGCCTCAGAGAAGAACAGTGATGGCAAAATTCTTAGTGGTCGATTATCTGACTACCTACAATGTCAACGGTGATGGCAACGTCATCTTACCTACAATCGGAGTTATAAGTTGTAAGAAAGACTCAAGGGAGTGCTATAATCAGGCTATTCATGCTGCACAAAAATGGGGACTCTCGAGGACCATGATCATTGTTGAGTGCGAGCTAAAGTTCGGACCTTTAGAGGATACCATAGATCCTCGCATTCATAAAGAAGAGCCTAAAGCAGGGCTGACAGAAGAGTTGCGAGAAGTACCTATCAGCGAGAAAACTCAACTCGTGTTCTGAAAATCGAGAGCAGTCTAAGTGACGAGTTGGCAAATAGTTTGGTAGGTTTTCTAAAGCAGAACCTCGATATGTTTGCCTAGGTATATGCAGATATGGTGGGGATCAGCTCTAAAGTCATGTGCCATAAATTGAACGTCAATCCAGAGGCTCACCCAATTAGGAAAAAAAAAAGATATATGGATGCTGAGCGATCAAGAGCGCTCAAGGATAAAGTTGATAAGCTCCTGAACACTAACTTTATTCAGCAAATGAAGTACCTGGATTGGCTCACCAACCCAGATTTAGTAAAAAAGTCGAATGGCAAGTGGCGGACTTGCGTCAAGTTCACTGATTTGAACAAGGTCTATCCCAAAGAAAGCTTTCTACTACCTCGGATTGACCAATTAGTAGATGCAACAGAAAGGAATGCACTATTAAGCTTCATGGATGTCTACTTGGGATATAATCAAATCTCGATGTATCAGCCCGATGAAGAACATACCTCTTTTATTATTTATTGTTACATAGTTATGTCGTTCGGCTTGAAGAACGCTGAGGCGATCTACCAGCATTTAGTGAATCAAATGTTCGCAAAATAGATCGACAAAACTATGGAGGTATATATCGACGACATGCTCGTCAAATCAAAGATCATCGAAAGCTATATCGATCACCTGGGGGAAATGTTCAATATCCTTAAGAAGTACCGAATGCGGCTGAACCCCTTGAAATGCGCTTTTGAAGTAAGCTCATAGAAGTTTTTGGGTTTCCTTGTAAATCAGTGAGGTGTTGAAGCCAACCCAGATAAGATTCAAGCTCTCCTAAACATGCACAATCTTACTAAAATAAAACAAGTTCAAAGTTTGACAGGGTGAATGGCCATACTAAGCAAGTTTATTTCTTGAGCTATTGACAGATGCATGTCTTTCTTTGAGACCCTAAAAGGCAACAAGGGTTTCAAATGGACAGAGGAGTGTGAGAAAGCATTCCAAGAGTGTTAGGAAACGATCCATTGAGGCAGCGGAAAACAAAAATTAATAACAACACGGATCATTCCATAGAACCAAGATCAGGGCACAAATTTACAGTTCATATCAAAACAAGAATCTGCAAAAAATAGTTTAGAGTTTTAAGGAATCATACGCACGTTTGGAGGCTCCTCCAACTTTGTATCTGAACGTATTTTGCTACCGACCCAAGTGTAGGGTCGAACCGATGTAGTCCACACGAAGATAATTGCAAGGAACTAAAGAGGGATTTGTTAGATCCTCTTTAGCCTTAAGAACAAAGAAGGAAATGAAGAGTATTTGATTTTCAATCAAAAACTAAAACTGGCGTGGGAGAGTGTTTTAGGGGTTGGAGGTTTTTCTCTTTTTCAATGAATGAATGTAATGAAAAACTCTTGCCTTTTTCAATTAACCTTTTTCTTTTCTTTTATAGTAAAGTTTAATTTTCCTATTCCATATGGAATAAGCTTGGGCTCCAACCCAAACACCCCTTGTTTCCAAACACTCACAATTAGATATTTATTTTAATTCATCATTATCTCAATTAAAATCAATTAATATATATTAACATTCAACAATAATGATAATTTATCTAAATATATGAAAACATATATTTAAACGTAATTTCACTTAAATAATTTTCTAACAAATTAAATAAAGGCTACGACCTCAGCAAATTTAATTACACTGTGAAATTACCAAAATACCCTTTCGCCCAAAAAGACGAAAACACCCTTCTAACTTCCTGGCTCTTAAATTATCTTCTATGTATGTGACTCATAGGCTCCTCATCATATCGGCAGTGTGTAGTATCGCGATTAACACCAATTAATCATCTCACTACACACAGACCAAGATTGGCCCCTAGCAAGGCATCGTGGCCACCCGATAGATTCGGATTTAGCAAAGTAGCTATCTATCAACGATATGGTTATCGTAAAATTCAATCCTTTCATCATACGTTATCTCGACGAGACGAAGGCATAGAAATAGTGTCAACCTCCAGTTACTCTCGATATTATATATTCAGTTACTGGACCAATGACCTGTATTATAAACTGGATAGAACAACAACTCAATCCCACTGTGGCCATAGTTTTAGTGTCATTGTCATTTACTGAATTGCGCCGTGAGATAACTTCTCCCGTACTCGGAAGTGATGAATCCTCTGTCTATCCCCCATAGTCTTGATACACTCCTTGATGCAGCCAATCACCACTGTATTGACAGCTCTAAAAAGAACTGCGTTAGGCTAATGTTAAACTATATCAATCGGTGCACAAGGCACTCCGGTGATCTCAAGTCTAAGGATCACATGCACCACCATTCGTTAGAGGATTTGTTCCATAGACACTAGGGTTACCATCCATATGGAATCCTCTGGTGGGTCAGTCCAGTGAACTTGCTGCGGTGTATTCGCCTACAACAAGCACTCATGTGTTGCACCAGGTTGTCACCAAATAACCTTGATAAGTGAGATCAGTCACTGCCTTTTTACAACGTCATTCAACACTATGATAGCCTTACCGTATTATCTGTGCCCTTACTTCAGAATAACACTGGGGCTACGGACGTTTCTAGAATGGCCACCATATGTGCTCATAGGGTTCTCACTATCAAGATTTGAAACACTTGATACCCTTGTCACGGTTCTACCATTCTAAGGACATATATCAACACATATTGCAATAATAATAATTTACGCGATATAGAATAAAATGTCTTTTATTGATTAATGAACATTATTACAAAGAGTCAATTCTACAATAATTGATTGGCTCTAGGGCATCTACTCTAACAAGGAGTTGAAAAGGCATTTAGGGTAGCCTTTTTTGTTGTCAAAGCTCGTCCAAGGCGATCCCTTGCTATTGTATCTATTGGTATCTAAGCCCGTGATTAGCGCGACTTTAGTACTCGAGGAAGGGGGAGTGCAGTGGCCAGTATATTATGTGAGAAAGTGGCTACTTGATACAAAGCAAGGTACCAAGAGATGGAGAAGCTCACCTATACACTCATCATAGTCGTTCAGAAATTGCAGCCCTATTTTCAGGCATACTCCATATATGTCTTCACAAATTTTCCTCTGAGAAAGATAATACAGAAGCCCAAAGCATCGGGAAGATTGATTAAATGGACTATGGAGATTAGTCAGCATGACATCAAGTATCTCATGAGAATAGCAATCAAAGGATAAGCTTTGGCTGACTTCATCTCAAAGTTATCATATTAGCCCGAAAGGGAGGTAAGCCTATGTGAAGCGAGCACCTTAAAAGAGAACAAGCCAGTAGGAAGGGAATCCAATCCGAGCTGCAGACAAATTTGGTTTTGCTGCCTTGAACAATGAGGTAGAATATGAGGCCATGCTCACGGGAATCTACTCGCCAAAGAAATTGGGGCAAAGTTAATCAAAATATATAGTGACTTCCAGCTCGTGGTCCACCAAATTTCTGGAGAATATCAAGCTAAAGAGGATAGAATGATGTCCTATCTTCGGAAGGTAAAATCCAAACTTGAGCATTTCAAGACTTTTTCAATTCTGTAGATTTCAAGGGAGAAGAATTCAGTGGCCGATGCTCTAGCTCCCCTGGTTTCAGCGATGAGCAAGGAAACAACTTATTCCATTCCAATTAAATTCCCAAGTCCAAGCATCCTTGTATCACAAGAAGCAATTTTGGTAAAAGGGCAAAGGTATAGCTAGACGGATTTAATAACCGTGTACTTGAGAGATGAGACAGTACTGAAGGGATGAAATGAAGCCAAAACCCTTCGAGCAAAATCAGCTTAGTATACGCTTATCAATGATAGGTTGTATAAGCAAGGCTATAACTCCTCACTTTTGCGAAGTGTTGATCATAAGGATGTGAAGTATATCCTGAAGGAAATACACGAGGGTATCTGTGGAAATCACGCCGGAGGCAGATCTTTGGCATACAAGGTACTCCGTTAGGGATATTGCTAGCCGATAGTCTTCAACGATTCAGCCGACTTCGTATGGAAGTGCGATAAATGTCAAAGGTTCACATATATTCCACAAGCTCCACCCCAAGAGTTGACCACTCTGATAAGCCCATGTCCATTCGCGATCTGGGGGATCGATCTGATAGGACTTTTGCCTTAGGGAAAATAAGATGCCATGTTCACGGTGGTCGTAGTTAACTACTTCACCAAGTGGGCAGAAGCTGAGCCTTTAGCTACCATCACTTCAAACAAGCTGAAGGATTTCATCTACAAAAACATCATTTGTAGATGCAGAATTCCCCATACAATCATAACCAATAATGGGAAAAAGCTCAATTGCGAAGACTTCCAATTGTTTTGTGAAAGGCTCAGCATTAAGAAAAGTTTCTCTACTGTTTACCGGCCTCAAGCTAACAGTCAAGTAAAAGCCATCAATAAGGTAATCAAGCACACCCTCAAGAAGAAGCTTAACTCTCTTAAAGGAAGATGGGCGAAGGAACTACCCGAGGCACTATGGTCATACAGAACGATGGCCAAAAGCTCGACATAAGAGATCTCGTTTTCGCTTTCTTATGGATGCGAGGCGATAGCCCCAGTTGAAGTTGGGATTAGCTCGTTTTGGCGAGAGGTCTTCGATAAGGAAAACAAACGAAGATCTTCTCTATTTGAGGTTGGATTTAATCGAAGAACATTGGGTTAAATCTCAGTTAAGAGTTGTCTCGTATCAACAATGAGTCAAAAAATACTTTAATTCTAAAGTCAAGAACCGAGACTTTGAAGTAGGTATGGTTCTCAAAAAGATTGTCCCAAGTACACAGAATCCGAACTTGGGGGCACTTGGGTCCAAATGGGAAGGTCTTTTTAGGTTTTTTAAAAAGCTCGCACCAAGAACCTTTTAACTGGAACACCTCAATGGTGAAGTTATATTGCCAGCATGGAATGCTGAGCATCTGCGGAGACACTACCAATAAGCAGCTCGGGTTCAATTTTGTTCTCTATCTTTTTTCTTCCAATATCAAATGTAAGGTCTCTTGTGGCCAAATTTCGATTATCAATAAAGAGGTATTATTCATAACTTTCTTTTTATTTCTTAAGCGATAACATCTAAAAAAACTTGGAGTCCAGAGCTAAAAAAAAAAGCAACTTTGCTTTATAAGCCACGCCATAATTCAACTCGTCAAGGGAGAAATTCCCTGACACGACGAAGTTAAAACTCGAAAACATTCGAGTAAAACATGTCGAAAGAAAATTGATCATAATTCGACGACCAAAACGCGTGACTGGCAATCAATCCTAACTCGACGTTGTCGCAAGAAAGATTTTCTTGTTTGTTTGAAAAAGTTCCTACAGAAACGAGTTATGCATAACTTGGAGCAAATTCAATTTTTTATGCTAAGTTCATTCAGACAATGTAAAAGGAATCCTCAAAGGAATAAAATTATTGCTCGACAAAAATTGGCTTCCCAGTTCGACGCAGCTTTCTGAGTCACAAGCTTGGAAGTTAGCTTACTGTTGGCACCTCACTATTGTTTCAGGTCTCTCTCAGTTTTTTGCATGTCTTTCTCAGCTTTTTATCGGGCAACCTCACTCACTAAGAGTTTGTCGAGAAACTCTCTCTCTTTTTGAACTTGAGGGTCTCGACCTACCCTTCCTTTAGTTGCTCAAGCTCGGCTCACAGCGACTCTTTCTTCTTGTCTGCCACGTCGACCTTTACCAAGACATCTTCTTTAAGCTTCTTTGTTTCTTGCCAACCCAGGTGCGTGCCTTCCAGGGTTGGGTAACTCCCATAAAAAAGGAGTTTGGTCACCATGCTAGCTTGAAAAGGAAAAAACAACTAATAAAGGAAAGGGGGAAGACGTTGGAGCAATTTAAGAGAGGCGAACTACTAATATCTTGATGACATAGCTGCAAAGGCGAGTAAGCTGCTAGTGAGGAAGGAAAGCCTTGAGCATCTCATAAATCTGCTCCGAAATGGCCTTCCTGGTCGTAGAGGCTCTGACACCTATATGCTCAGGAAGCTCACCAATCCGCTCATCAAGATCAACCTTAGCTACCTCAATCGATTTCCCTTTACCGCGTCGTGGGGGCAAGCTCTACCTACTTCCAATAGGGCTGCCGAAATAAACTTTTTCTTGGTCGTGCACTTGACCAAGATTTTCTTTGGGCCACTAGTAGGCCCACCAGTCTTATTTCCCAAGCCTTCCAACTGCTCAGTCAACTTCTTTTTCTCGAGCCCTCCTACTACTCGATCACCTTTTTCTTTCCCGAGCTTTCCGTCGGCTCGGAATACTTCTTTGTCTAGCCTTTGGGGAGCTCAAGAGTACTTTTTTGCCCAACCGCCTTAGAAGTAGTTGCAGGCTTCTTTGTACTTAGGCATTCCCCAAGCTTTCTACCAATATGTTTGAGGACCAACAGTGAGAAACCTGGCCCAATCGCCTCGGCAGGATCTGCGAGTTGTTTCTTTATAGGGATTATTGACAGCTTCTTGGCAACTCCGCAAGCTGCCACCTTCTTCTTTAGGTTATTCAGCTTATCAGCCCATATATCTGCAAAGAAAACAGCGTTGTTAGCGGCCTATCAAAATGGAGGCAAAAGTTGCAAGCTATTGGACACTTCACCTTTTCGAAGATAATGTAGAATTTTGTAGCACCGTCACAAAAACCGTATGCTATTAAGCGAGAAAGCGTGATAAGTTGGGTGATGTCACGCTCGTTACTAGGAAGCGCAAAAAAACGCTGAAGCCACTCTCAACTCGCTACAAGGAGAAAGTTTTGCTCGACATTTACTACAAAACAAAGAAAGCGTGGGGTTAGTTCACTTATCGGACTAAGGGACCCTTAGTCTCACACAAAGATCAGAATACTTACTAGCCTCCGAGGAAAAAATGCCGGTCTCTCCAGCTTTATAAAAGAAATATTAGGAGTCCTAATTCCCAATCTTTTTTGAAATTCCGACCAAGCCATTCAAACGTATTTTCCTCGCTTTAGAGAGGTAATACATCTAGTCTTGGCTCTTTTTCAACCTATACAGGTGGACAAACTCATCCACTGGTAGCTCGCCTAAATCAGCTATCAGGTATGTTATGTACATTCCTACTATTGTTCTATACGAGTTCCCCGTTAGTTGGAAGGGAGCAATGCCGAACAATTTCAGTACATTGGTAATAAAGTAATGAGGTGGGACAGATATTTTGCACCTTAGAAGAGTGTCAGAGATCGCCACCCAACCTCTAAGGGGATCTTTTCAGGAAATACCCCCCGAAGCCCTCAACGGGAGTTGAGTCGCATAAATTTCTCTTAGACGCTGAAGGTCCTCCTCTCTAATCAAGGAACTTGGCTCTTTCTTTGGTCTAGGGATTGGCGAGCCCTTAGGCGGGGGAAGCTCAACAGAGGCATGGTCTGAAAAGCCTGTCGCATTGTTAGTCGAGCTCTTAACTAATATATCCTCAGACACCTCGTTTAGGATTCCTTTCCTGGGAATTACCGAGGTCATCGAGGAATCAAAAAGTCGATATATGCTATGGCTACTAGACGAAGACATGGCGAAATCACGCTTCTAGATACCTAAAACAGAAGTAACCAAGTGTCAGAGCTCAAAATATCGGTGACCTACCCACACATGCTTTTAGTTCAGGCATCCAGGATAGCTCGCATCGATTGAGAGATACAAGCGAGCTATCAGGATTCCAGTGGCCACCTCCTTAAACCTTCCTAAAACCCAAACTAGTGGGTCGACTGAAAAAACCATAAAAAAAAGCTAGCATGGCCACAACAATGGCCGCCCTCGATGACGAAGAAAGCTTAAAATAAAGGAGAATGAAGACAAGAGCCTTACCAAAGTGTAAAACACGGTGGAAACTCGCCGGAAAGTCGTCGTAATTTTGAAAGAGCAATGACGGAATAAGAAGCAACTGGCTTTGAGATATTGCATATGTGTGATTTTGATGAAGAATGCCCACTTTTATAGTAGCGAGCATGAGAGACGAAAGGACGGGATTCAACCTAGACCGTTGATCTGCGACAAATCTCAACCTTTCATTCTTCGAGCAATCTTGACCACTCGACGTATCCATGTGTCAATCATCCATAAAGAGTGATCAACCATCAAAATTCTTTAATCATAATTGTCATTGCACATCGCTTCGACTTCACACGTGGACAACTATAGTCGCTCACGCACGATGAAAAGTAGCTATAAAAGCCAACTGCACTTAATGCGACACGACCCCGTGAAAATTACCTACATGCCCCTCATTTCAAATTCCAAGTTTATCGTGAATATCACAGCAAAAAAGCTTAAGTCTTGTTAATGTCGACCGAAGCTACGACTGACTCACAAAGCTCGACCAAGTCTGCAGATAGTGTACAACTTGTGAAGTTCGAGCTAAATGCCAAATCAAGCAATTAGTCTTCAAAACTCGAAACGAGCATCGAACACTAGGGGACAAATGTTGTGTGATTTTTCCATTAAGCTCGGAGAAGACAAAATCCCGCAAGGATATAGTTCGACCCAAAATCAGTTCGACTTAACACTTGTTTGACTCAGCATAAGCTCGCCATGCTAAAGCTCCACCCAACATAAGCTAGTCGCGACCGAATCTGTAAATTGTTCGACCAATCACAGATAAACTCAGATCTCGAATATTTCGGAAGAGATCATATCAACAGCAATAATAAGGGGATCTTAGCGCATAATCACGAGAATATCGAAATTACAATTCGAACGTGATTGCAATGCCAATAATTTCTCTCCTTCCTTGTTTACAAAACTGTATATAAACCCCCTCCAACGAAGGCAAAAGGGTTAGCAAATTGTTCTAGGCATTTAATGTCACACTCCCTCCCAAGTATCCCTATCCCACCAGATCTAGGCGCTCCAGGAGACTCAGGATCCCGAAAGGAAGGTGAATATTCTAAAAACATTCACAAAAACAATTCTGTTTATAGACGAAAGTGAAAAATAGTGCATTTGCATATTTAAGGTTTAGAAAGTGGAAATACACAAAATAAATATTCCAAAAGCAAGAATTGAAAATCCGGTTACAAAAAAGAAACATAGTATCAAAGTCCGCTAAAGTTTGTAAAACATGCATATCATCATGCGTCAATGCCAACCTAGAGCGTAGAGTGTGCTCCACACGAACTGGGAAGCCCAGTGAGCGGATAATATATTTTATATGAAAATAACTTTAACTTTGAAAACATGCATGAATAATCCAGTTGCATGCTGCACAACACTAATACACTTACATGATAAGGCAACAAACACCATATATTATTCTCGGATGCCATGAAATCACACACCACTATCATATAAGATAAATCAATTATCACCACCCTACTAGCACTTAGAGACCTAGATCATAACTCTCCGTATCAGTCCCTAACTTAGACATGAAGCTACACCACCTACCCTCGGGGTGGCACCATTCGCAGTCTACCCTCGAGATGGAACGAACATCACTAGATAACCATGCTCAACCCACAGTCTACCCTCGGGGTGTCATGATATGGTATCAAATATAATCTTGCCCACGGTCTACCCTCGGGGCATCCAAAATCCCACACTGGCCAATACTCGCCTGGTGTAATCCCGCCTGGAGCTCGTCAGGCGTCTGTCTTGTCCTAGTAGGATATCCTAATCGTTCGATAAGACAGACTATCTCAATGCACGCATGAGGATAAATATCAAATACTAGCTGATGTTTGGAGGGGGATGGGTACGGTTTCCAATCTGGGAGTCAAATATAATAATAATCATGCATCCACAATTTCTTTCCAATATGCATCATGCATGCCTTGTGCATATATAAAGTATAATATGATATAAAATTTCAATAAAAAGGCATGTAATCATGAATGCAATGCTCGCCATGTCAAAATACAAAAGTGCGTAAAATTTATTTACACCCTATATTTATCATCAATTTTACTAAGGTCCCAAAACTTCTAAACATGATAATTAACCCCCTCTACCAAGAGCCTATTGCCCATAAGAAAAATCTAGCATTTTTATTCAACACCCTTTCTGCAAATTTCCAAAATAAAATGTATCATTTATAGTTTTTAATAACTCATTAACTTCATATCCATTCTACCTTTTTACCAACTTCCAGCACTTATTCCCACCCAACAATCACGTTTAATCAAGTCCGCAGTTTATGAAAATGCAGCAAATACTACACTGATGACTCCAAAAATCTAGCCAACAATGCAACAACAATACAAAAAAAATATATATATACACTTTAATTAAACCTCCAGCTCATGATTTCATACCCATTACCTCCAAAAATCCAGCCAATCTCTAACCTTTTAGGCAAAGTAAACGTTCACATTCTATACAATATAGGCCAGCAGTCTCATGCCCATTATTTCCCAAATTTTCCAGCCGTCCACTCATCACAAAGCTTAGCAGAACATTCAAATATAAAATTCAAAATTCATTTAGTATCCACCCATATTCATGTTTCTAATCAAGTCAATTTTATAACTAACCCACAACCTTCCAATTCATTCTACACCATTTGTTTCAAAACAAATAAAATACTCCCAATTGTAAACAAATAAATGAGCCCAATAGCCAATCAAATTAACCAACCATAGCATGCATTTCCGTATAATCCAGAGGAAAGATTAAAATTTACATAAACACAACTTTATAACCATTCCTATTAATGAAATTCACTAGCCCAATCTTAACACCTTCTTAATATAATTTTTCACTTCCACTTCCACTCTAGCACATAATTAAACCATTTCATTAATCAAAGAGAAACATTCAGCAAGGTCAAGACCCATATGAACAAAATAGAATCCAAACCGAGATGAAATTTTGGATGCATGAATTCTTTTATGCAATACTATTCCACTCACCACTTTCTCCTTTGCTTTCAACTCAAGTGTTCAGTCCTCCTATCTTCTCCACCTATGCGATTCAAAATTGAAATAAGAATTGGGATCTAAACAATGAGGGAATGAAAGATTGAATAAATACGATGAAGGATTGAAAATGCATGTCTAACACTTAGTACTTTACCCAAACATTTTTTTTTTTTTTTTGAAAATTCTTCCCCTACAAATCACCTCTCGGCCCTCGTCTACTTCAACTCAAAATTGTTTTTCTCTCTTTCAATTTACACAGGAGAATGAAGGCAAAATGAGAAAAAAAAAAAAATTCTCCCTCTCTCCCTTTTTCCTTTCACTCTCTCGGCTCTCTCTTTCTCCACTCCCCCATTCTTCTTCTCCTCATTCAATTTAATAAATCTACAACCAACATTGGCAAAACAAGGTGCCAAAACCGGGGGCTAATTCTACAAAAAAAATTTCCTTTAGTCCATCTCGCAATGGCCGATTATCATGCATCCCTTAGTCTCTGATTCTTACATCTTGCACCCCACAATCCTTTAATTAAAGCTCTGTTTTATCACGATCTCTCCCTGGAAAATTATGCATGTGCCCTTGCATGACACAACATTAGTAAGACCCCTCATCTTTAATCAATTTCATAATGTCGTTGAAAGATTTTCACACTTCCAATTTCACACAAGTGCTTCTACAAAACCATTTAATAAACCCACCATGCCTTATTTCTTACTAAAACGTCTCCAAAAAGTTTCAATTCTTACACATTACCCCCTAGATTCACATAAATAAAATTAAATAAAATCCACAAAGAAAATACGGAGTATTACATTTAATATATTTCTTGTATGATCTCTAAAGCAATAAGAAAAATAGTTGACGTAGGCTTAAGTTCTAACTTGCCGAACTACTTTAAAAAATGATTGTATTCATTACATTTATGCATTTTTTACATAAATTCGTTGGTTATCTTTAATCACGCATATATCCGTTTTGATTCCACCAAGATTAATCGGATCACTCTGGTTGGTGTAAATTTTGCATCAACAGTCTATATAGTGCTGATCAATAAATAAATTTGAATAAATATGACTTAATAATATACTTATGATATATTTGTTTGTAATTTAAATATCTTATTATAGGTATTAAGTATTTGTTTTCATAAATTTTAAATATCTAAAAATTAGTATTTTCATGAATTATCTTATCAATGATAAGTGTGCCGTACGTTTTTGTAGCTTCTATTACAAAACATGAATTTAATAAAAATATAACAAAAATATTTTAATTTTGGAAATAATTAACACTCTAAGTTGTTTTACGTTAATGAAATTAATTATAACTAAATAAATTATGAGAATTATATAAAGTTGTTAAATTTATTATGAAAAAAATATTTAGAGAATAACAATATTACTCAATACATTATTATATATATAAATGTACAAAAGATAATATAATTAAGAATGAAAGTCAAATAAAAACGTGAATAAAATTTTTCAATAAAGATTATAATTTTAAGGGGTACGATTGAAATTTAAAAGTTAAAGCATGAATATTTTTTGATAAGTTATTTAAAACAAACAATTAAAATCTTTTGTAATAAGTTAAAAATAAAAGAGAGTTTAATAAATTAAAAGTTAAAAAAAAAAAAAAAAAAGGAAAATAACAATAGATTTTTTTACTTTTTAATTTTGATATTATTTATTTTATAAAAAATAATTTTTTTAATTTTTATTACTTATTTGTAAGACGGATAGCTTAAAGTTGTTCCTTACTCTTATATAAAATTAAATCTTAACTCTAACTCACTGTTCTTGTACTTTAATTGAAGGACTTATAACTCCTATCCTCCCATGCAAAAGTCTGAAATATTTATACCCTAATTGATAATAACCCAATTATAAAAATTTAGGTATATTTTATTCTTTTACCCCTGATTTGGTTAAAACAAGGAAAGGAACTTCAAAGGGGCTAATAACATAGGGTTCAAAGCAAAAATGCTACGGACACCGGCATTTTTGCACCGAAAACTTGTACCGGCCTACGTGTCCCCTGACTCATACCAGCAATCCAGACGCGTTATTAAATATTTTTCTAGCATGGACTCCCGTCCATATTATATGGATGGGGGTCCATTTACTACGGACGGGCGTCCCCATTTAAAGGACGCCCGTCCATCAATAAAATGGAATAAAAAATTCTTATAAAAATTAAGGACGGCCGTTCATAGGTTGTGGACGGCTGTCCGTAAATATTGGACGGGCGTTCATATTTTAATGGACACCCGTCCATTAACAATTCTTTTTAAAAAATTAAAAAACATTTAGGGACGGCCGTTCATCAGTTATGGACGGTCGTCCCTTCATTTTGAACGAGCGTCCGCAAATAAGGGACGCTCGTCCATTAAGTTTGGATGGGCGTCTATAAGGAATGGACGCTCGTCCAAACTTAATTTGGTTTAAAAAACAAAATAAAAAATTTGGACGCCTGTCCATAAATTGTGGACGGGCGTCCATAACCAAATGGACGCCCGTCCCTTATTGTGGTTTAAAAAAAAAACAAAATAAAAAACTTGGAAGTGTGGACAGGCGTCCATAAGTAATGGACGGCCGTCCCTTATGTAAACAACAAATGGACGAATCAAGTATGACTGGGGAGAGCGATCATGTGGAGGTAAACAGCAGCCAAAATCCATTCTTGTTTTCTGGCACCAAGGTGGTTGATGGTTATGCTCTAATGCTTGCTACCTCAGTTGGAATGGACACAGTATGGGGCCAAATGATGAGCCAAATAAGCCAGGACACCAACAAACAGACTCCTCTGCAAGGTCGGCTTAATAAACTAACTTCTTTAATTGGGAAGGTTGGATTAGCAGTTGCTTTCTTTGTTCTTCTAGGCTTACTGGTCCGCTACTTCACTAAATTTAATGGAAGCAACACCAAGTTTGAAGAGATTGTGAATGTTGTTTTGGGAAATGTGGCTACAGTAGTCACGATACTCGTGGTTGCAGTCCCGGAAGGTCTGTCGTTGGCTGTTACTCTGACTCTTGCTTATTCGATGAAGAGAATGATGTCAGATCATGCTATGGTGAGAAACCTTTCTGCTTGAGAGACAATGGTTGCAAAACATCACCATCTTGACTACTTGATCCGACATCATTCTCTCAGGCACAAAGGTGAGAAATTTCTCTGTTTCTAAACTACAAACTTAAACAGATAATTTGCCATCCTAATTGCATGCATCTAGGATCATATTAATATATAGATTATAATACAATGACAACAATGTGAATGTAGAAAATCATGTAAAAGTTTTTGAGAAAAGACCATAGAATGTAAATAAACGCATTTGAGGATTCCGGAGCGGCATAGAAAGATTCAGCAAAATAGGTTCCATAGCATCATTAGATGACAACTCGAGAATCTAAGATGAACAGAAAAAATGGAAACCACGGAGCAAATGAACCAGATATCCACGACTAGAAACATAAGAAATAAAAAATAAATAAAAAAACAGAGACACACAAAGGTAGAGTGAATCACCATCAGCAAGCATGATACCGCAGTCAGTTGCACTGACTCATCCAAATCATCGAGCAATGCCAATATCACACCAAGAACTTGAGTAGTGTACTGATAAATATTATTGGATGGTATCTACAACAGCAAATCAAGAAAGTTCATTTTTTAAAACAAAGAAAGAAAGTAAATACCATATATACAAATGTTCATGTAAGCCTTGAGAGAGACAAATTATGACCAGACACCCATCTCCACCAAATCAAACATAAAATTTATCTAGAAACTTCTGGTTTCCATAATGTGGTTGTATGAACATTTGCATGCATGTGTACATTGGTAAAACATTCCAACATGAACAATCTAGCAAATCAATACTATAACTGAAACCTTTCTGCCTGCGAGACAATGGTTGCAAAACATCACCATCTTGACTGCTTGATCTGACATCATTCTCTCAGGCAGAAACGTTTCTCACCATAGCTTGATCCGACATCATTCTCTTCATCGAATAAGCAAGAGTCAAAGTAACAACCAACGACAGACCTTCCGGGACTGCAACCATGAGTATCGTGACTGCTGTAGCCACATTTCCTAAAACAAAATTCATAATCTCTTCAAACTTGGTGTTGCTTCCATTAAATTTAGTGAAGTAGCGGACCAGTAAGCCTAGAAGAAAGAAGAAAGCAACTGCTAATCCAACCTTCCCAATTAAAGAAGTTAGTTTATTAAGCTGACCTTGCAGAGGAGTCTGTTCGCCGATGTCTCGGCTTATCTAGCTCATCATTTGGCCCCATGCTATGTCCATTCCAACTGAGGTAGCAAGCATTAGAGCATAACCATCAGCCACCTTGGTGCCAGAAAACAAGAATGGATTTTGGCTGCTATTTACCTCCACATGATCGCTCTCCCCAGTCATACTTGATTCGTCCATTTGCTGTTTACATGAGGGAAGGCCGTCCATACATAATGGACGGGCATCCATTACTTATGGACACCCGTCCACACTTCCAAGTTTTTTATTTTGTTTTTTTAAAACCACAATAAGGGGCGGGTGTCCATTTGGTTACGGACGCCTATCAAAACTTAAGGGACGCCCGTCCACAATTTATGGATGGGCGTCCAAATTTTTTATTTTGTTTTTTAAACCATTTGGTCTCGGACGCCCATCCAAACTTAAAGGACGCCTGTCCACAATTTATGGACGGGCGTCCAAATTTTTTATTTTGTTTTTTAAACCAAATTAAGTTTAGGAATGGACGCCCGTCCAAACTTAATGGATGGGCGTCCCTTATTTGCGGGCGCCCGTCCAAAATGAAGGGACGGCCGTCCATAATTGATGAATGACCGTCCCTAAATGTTTTTTAATTTTTTAAAAAGAATTGTTAATGGACGGGCGTCCATTAAAATATGAACGCCCGTCCAATATTTACGGACAACCGTCCACAACCTATGAACGACGGTCCTTAATTTTTATAAGAATTTTTTATTCAATTTTACTGATGGACGGGTGTCCTTTAAATGGGGACGTCCGTCCGTAGTAAATGGACCCCCCGTCCATATTATATGGACGGGAGTCCATGTAAGTGAACGGTCGTCCATATTTGATGGACGGTCATTCACTAGAAAAATATTTAATAACGCGTCTGGATTGCTGGTATGAGTCAGAGGAAACATAGGCTGGTACACATTTTCGGTGCAAAAATGCCGATGTCCTAAGCATTTTTGGGGTTCAAAGTAATTATCATAGGAGGTTATTTGGATTAGGACAAACCTTGAGGGGTTTTGTGATATAATTTTGGTCGTAGTCATTAATTTTTTCATGTTGATTTTTCTTTATTTATATTACTTTCCGGCCACCCCAAATCCACAATCTTGGCTCCGCCTCCGCCCTGCATTTAGGAATGATATAATAAATATTCCTTCAAATATATTGTACAGAATAAATTATTTTATTGTATAGTTGGTTACATTAGTTAGATGCTGAGCTGTAAAGTAGTTAGTTTGTTAGATTAGTCACGTTTTAGTTAGCTACAGTTCCTTGTATATATACAGCAACTTTTACTTTACTCAATAACAGAATATACAACTTTACCAAATACCTTTTACTCTGTAAAGCTTGCGCTACTCTATTCATGGTATCAGAGCAATAGATCCTTCACGAAATCATTGATTTTCTGGTTTTGTGAAATACTATTCCTTCTAGTTGACATGGAACCTGGTATAAGGAGCTCGGATCTTCAAAGTGAAGCAACAATGGAACCTAATTCAGTACGAACAGGAGAAAATATACGAAGCGGAGATCCTTTTTTTCTGCAAAACTCTGATCATCCAGGTATGATCCTTGTCTCAACTCCATTAATGGATAAGAACTACTTGTCTTGGAGTAATTCGATGAAACTCGCATTAGGAGCCAAAGTGAAGTTAGGGTTTATTAATGGACAATGTAAGATACCTGGTGAAAGTTCTCCAACATTTGATCAATGAAGGAGGGTAGATTGCATGGTTACTTCTTGGATTTTGAATTCAATTTCGCGAGAGATGGTTGAAGCTTTCCTGTATCCAACCTTTGCAAAAGATTTGTGGAAGGAATTGGAAGAAAGGTTCGGTGAATGTAATGGACCTTTGTTATATCAAATCTAAAGGGATATTAGTTCAATTAATCAAGGAAATATGCCAGTAGTACAATACTACACAAAACTGAAGAAGTTATGGGATGAATTGACATGTTTGATGCCTATACCACAGTGTAGTTGTGGAGCAGCTAAATCAGTGGCAGAAATAACTTCTTTTAATCGTTTGATGCAGTTCCTTATGGGATTGAATGATAACTTTGATCATGTTCGAAATCAGATTCTGGTCATGGATCCCTTACCCACTATTAACAAGGCATACTCAATGATCTTGCGAGTTGAAAAATAGAGAGAGGTACATGTAGCATTTGCAGATAATCTTGAAACTAATGCTATGTTTGCAAAAGCACAGGGTGTTAAGATATGATACAAGAGAAAGGATATGATTAAGAAGTCAGAGAGACATTGTGATTTCTGCAATAACAATGGGCATACGAAGGAGACATGTTTTAAGCTTCATGGTTATCCTGAATAGTACAAAGATTTGAAGGAACAAAAGGGAAAGACTCAACACAAGAGTTATGCAAATATGACTGATATACCTCTAGAAGATGGAAAGGAACTTGGCAATACTGGAACTGAGTGGGGAACAACAATATCAGAATTAATCCAACAAGAGTTGGCCAAGCTTATGAAAAGAAAGGCATCAGCTGATGGCTCTACAATTGATTTTGCTCATTTCGCTGACTTTGCAGGTATTGGTCTAACACAAGCATTAAGTTCAATTCAATTTTTAAGTTTAGGATCTTGGATTATAGATACAGGAGCCTCGAGTCATATGTGTAATGATCTTGCCTTGTTTAACACCTATAATTCAATTCATAAACCCACACCTGTATACTTACCTGATGGATCAATTAATTTTGTCCAACACATAGGAAAAGTCCTTTTGCAGCAAGCCTTAACACTTATTGAGGTTTTACATATTCCAAATTTTAAGTTTAACTTACTTTCAGTAAATAAACTTTCAGAGTCTGCACTCATCAAGTTTGTTTTTTACCCTACTCACTGTATCTTATAGGACCTGCAGACTGAGGCAGTATTGGCAGTTGGCAAGTTTATTGCATCAAAGATTCGGCCATCCATCACATGTTATTCTTAATAAAGTTTCTATTGTCAAACATTCTGATCT
The DNA here is from genome assembly GCF_008641045.1 of Pistacia vera. Classification (NCBI taxonomy): domain Eukaryota; kingdom Viridiplantae; phylum Streptophyta; class Magnoliopsida; order Sapindales; family Anacardiaceae; genus Pistacia; species Pistacia vera. The sequence continues at coordinate 541,119 of NW_022196584.1, read as the reverse complement.
AGCAACTTTTATTTGTGATGTATGTCCACTGTCAAAGCAGCATCGATTACCCTTCCATCTTAGCACAACTTACTCTCTCACAGCTTTTGAATTGATTCATATTGACATTTGGGGACCTTATAAAGTAGCCACACTTACAGGGGCACATTATTTTTTAACTATAGTTGATGATTTCAATAGGGCTACTTGGACTTTTCTTTTAAGTCATAAAAGTCAAGTAGTACATACATTGACTACATTCTTTAGAATGATTAAAAATCAGTTCTCCCTATCCATTAAAAGAATTCAAACTGATAATGGAACTAAATTTCTTAGTAAAGATTGCCAGAATCTTTTCCTTGAACATGGCATTTTACATCAAAGATCATGCACTTATACACTCCAGCAGAATGGATTAGTTGAAAGGAAACATAAACATTTGCTTCAAGTAGCTAGATCCCTTATGTTTCAATCAGCTCTCCCTAAACACTTTTGGGGGGAAGCCATACTCACAGCCACTTATATCATTAACAGATTGCCCACTCCTGTTCTCAAATGGAAAACCCCTTATGAAATACTTTTCCATAAACCTCCAGATTACCTTTTCCTCAAAACATTTGGATGCTTATGTTTTGCTACTAACACTCATCCTCATAAAGATAAGTTTGCCCCTAGAGCTTATAAATGTGTTTTCCTAGGGTATAACAGTGGTCATAAACCCTATAAAATGTTTGATATTCAGTCTAAAACAGTGTTTATGTCTAGGGATGTCATTTTTCATGAGCATTCTTTTCCTTTTAAACAAAATAGCCCTACGTCAACAACTGTGTCTTTACCTCAGATTCTTATTACTGAAAATCATCACTATACTCCTCCTAATCATACAGAATTACCTTCTCCCTTTTTGTCACCTTCATCACTTAGCTCCTCTTCTATAGACTCTTCACCCTCACCAATTATACCTCCTATACGACGCAGTACCAGGACATCAAAACCACCTGCTTGGTTAGAAGATTTTGTCTCTAATGTTCTTACTTGTCCATCAATTTCCACTGCCACTGCTGCTCAATCTAGTGTCTTTTCACCACATACACCTCCTACATTTCCATATGTGCAATCACCCCTTTTTACTTCATCATATATGTCTTTCTTGGCAAATGTATCTAAAGAGCATGCTTCTTATAGTCAAGCTAGACTTAATGCTCAGTGGGTACAGGCCATGCAACATGAACTTCAAGCTTTAGAAGCAAATCATACATGGGAGTTAACCTCTTTACCTGCAGGAAAGAAAGCCATTGGTTCACGATGGGTTTATAAGATCAAACTTAATCAAGATGGTTCAGTTGATAGGTATAAAGCCGATTAGTTGCCAAGGGTTACAACCAGTAGAAGGTGTTGACTACTTTGATTATTTTTCCCTGTAGCAAAATTAGTTACTGTACTAATTTTTCTTGCTGTGCTACTGCAAAATTCTGGCCTATTCATCAGCTTGACATTAATAATCATTTTTGCATGGCTATCTTGATGAAGATGTATATATTACCACTGCTAGTTATGATACACTGGACCAGCTCAGGTTTGTCGTTTGAAACGATCTCTATACGATTTGAAACAGGCTTCCAGATGTGGAATAATGAGTTTACTTCCCAGTTGATTACTTATGGTTTTACTCAGTCTACTCATGATACTGTTTGTTTGTTAATCTTTGATTCTTCCTTTATTGCTCTTTAGTTATGTTGACGATGTCATCATTACTAGTTCTTCTGAACTGACATTCTTGCTGTGAAGCAGTTCCTTAATGATCAATTTACCATTAAAGATCTTGGATATGCCAAATATTTCCTTGGTCTTGAGATTGTCGGTCCTCACAAGGTACTCATATATCAAAAAATATGTTATGGATATTATTACAGATGCAGACCTTTCTGGTGCCAAACCTGCTACAACTCCTTTACCTTAAAGGCTTCAAGTTTTGTTCTACTGAGGATACTTTATTTGCTAATCCTGATCAATATCGCAGATTGGTTGGTAGACTTCTTTATCTTGGCTTCACCTGACCTGATCTTGCTTAGGCAGTTCAGTAGTCCAGTTAACATTTTCAATCCCTGCACTCATCTTGGGAAGCTGCTGTTCATGTTCTTCGTTACTGAGGGTTGTCCTTCCAAAGGCTTGTTTTTCCCTGCAAATAGCTCTTTTCGTTTAGAAGCATTTTGTGATGCAGATTGGGCTCTTTGTCCAACTACCAAAAGTCTTTAACTGGTTATTGTGTTTATCTTGGTTCTTCTCTCATCTCTTGGAACCAAGAAACAGACCACTGTCTCTAGATCTTCTGCTGAAGCTGAATATCGTAGCCTTGTCTCTACTGTTTGAATGCAATGGATTTCCTATATTCTTTAGGACTACATGTTCATCTCACCTTCCTATTCCTCTCTGTGTGATATCAGGTTGCCCTCCATATCACTGCCAACCCTGTTTTCCATGAGCGCACCAAGCATCTCAAAATTGATTGTCATTTGGTTCGCAATCAATTTAAGGCTGGTTTTGTTCATCCTCAGCATATTCTTCCAAGCTGCAGGTTGTCCGCATTTTCACCATATCCTAGCTGGTCCTTTGTTTCATCAATTTACTTCCAAGTTGGTTGCTGGATTTCCATCAAGTTCCAACTTGAGGGGGGGATGTACAGAATAAATTATTTATTGTATAGTTGGTTACATTAGTTAGATGCTGAGCTGTAAAGCAATTATTTTTTTAGATTAGTCACGTTTTAGTTAGCTACAGTTCCTGTATATATACAGCAACTTTTACTTTACTCAATAACAGAATATACAACTTTACCAAATACCTTTTACTCTGTAAGCTTGCGTTACTCTGTTCATATATAGTTTGATATGTCTACCAATTCGATGCTGCAATTTTTATTATTATTTTTTTTTTTGGAGCATGGTGTATCATGTTCATTATTCTTAATATTCTTTCTTAGCAGAGGAAACCATTTGCCTTCCCATGAATTAACAATGTCGTTAATACCTACGTTGACATCACTAAGCTCAATATTAATCTTCCAGTTAAGGGTGTGTTATTGCAACTAATTATAATTTGTTCAAATCACATAAATTGTAATTTTTTTTAATAAAAAGTTAACTATTTGGTACGAGTAACGTGTTAAAATTATAATTAAAAAAAAAAAAAAAAATGGGGATAAGTGTTGATTTTAGTGGGAGGAGCCAAACCCGGGACCGGCCTAGTCCTGTTTGACAGTTGAATAACGAATGACACATGCCACGTTTACTGCACCGAACTCAACTGGCTCCGTATCTTTGTCATGTTTTATTCCCCTGTCTGGTTTCCTTCTTTCTTTATTTCTTTACACAAAACCAGTTTCACCTTTATTCAAAAATTTATTACATGCTGCATTATTTCACTTCTCTTTTGGTTAGTTTTTTTTTTTTTTTTTTTTCTTTTTCTTTCTTTCTTCTGTTCTTTGTTTCTTTGTTGATATTGAATATTTGAAGCAGTGGCACAGTTTATTATTTGATTTCATAATCATGGCAGGCTCTAAACTGAAGAATACAGGTTAAAGAAAGGATGTCTTCCCCGTGTAAAAGAAGAGAGATGGATGTCATGAAGCTGTAAGCATTTCCTTACTTTTTTTTTTTTTTGGCTGAGATTTTCTTTGCAATTTCTTCTTGCTTTTTCATATTTTAAGTTAATGTTGTGGATATTGATCTTACTAATGGTGTTTCCACTCTCTTTATCTTCAAATATTTGAAACAGGATGATGAGTGACTATTCGGTGGAGCTAATTAACGACGGGATTAATGAACTCAAAGTGCTATTCCTTGGTCCCAAAGAAAGTAAAATTTTCTGCCCAGTTCATTCAATTTTGAAAGAAATTGAAATTTATTGTTAGGAGATCCAATTATGTGATTAAAAAGGCTTTAGTTGGGTTGTTTTTTGTTGATTCTACCGCAATGGATGCAGGCCTTTACGAAGGCGGTGTCTGGAAAATCCGAGTGGAGTTGCCGGATGCTTATCCTTACAAGTCTCCTTCCATTGGATTTATTAACAAAATATTCCACCCCAATGTTGATGAACTGTAAGTTCTCTTACATTGTAGAGAAAAAAGCTGTGTATTCTCTTTTGAATTTTGTCTCAAACTACTTGTAATATATGCTAACAAGTTTCTTCTATGCGATTTGAAGGTCTGGTTCTGTGTGCTTGGATGTAATCAACCAAACATGGAGCCCAATGTTTGGTAATTTCAGGACTTTTTTTGAATGATTATTTGACTTCATTTTTTTTGTAATTTGTACATACCAACAAAGATGCACACAATAAACCAAGACACCATAACATCAATCATACAGTTTGGAAATTCCAACAGAAGTTTTGTTCTTTCCTAGTGAAATCCATATTGCTAAGAAAAGTCTGAACACTACTGGTTAACGGGCTGGGGCGGCTTTATTAGGTTTTGGTGAAATGCAAAATGGTTCAAGGTTCTTCATTGAATATTAATTCGTCTTGTTGAGCAAATGTGGGAGAAACTAGCAGATGCAACTGATCTCAAACAACACAATGAAACATGACAGACTTTATGTAGTGCAGTGACATTTTACTCTCTTTGAAAGGGACCTGAGTTAGGAGCATGTCAATGATTGTTTTTTAACCACCATTGAAGATATATATAGTTAACATGGGGTAATCAGAAAACTGAATGATTGAATGTTAGATCCTGGTTCTGCGAACATGTAGATCTCTTCACTCGGCAAGGACAGATTCAGGTCTTATATACTCAGTGAAAGGAGTTAGGGGGATTATAAAGATAGGGATGCTTCATTACTGATAGTATTGACATTACATTAAGGTTTCAAGTTTGCATTTTGATTTGCCTTTCACTTGGGAGTTCAGTTTTCAGGTATCTTACCACAGATTCTCTGTGTTGCAGATCTTTTGAATATTTTTGAGGTTTTCCTTCCACAGCTCTTACTCTATCCTAATCCTTCCGACCCCTTGAATGGTGACGCAGCTTCCTTGATGATGAAGGATCAGAAACAGTATGAACACAGAGTGAAAGGTGAGATCTCTTCATTTCTTACTATGTTGCTATTTGGTTGTCAGTGACTACGAACAACAGTTGGGCTCTTCAATATTATTTATTTAGCTGGCTACTACATTAGTTATCTAATCTTCAGTTCAGTTTATAGGAAAATTTGATGAATATTACTGGTCTGGCATAATATGTTATGTTAATCATCCGTATGCTGGTATATTGAGAAAATTTTCTAGAATTATATCCAATTGGACTGAAAATATTCTGTCAATTCATTATGATTACAGAGTACTGTGAGCGCTATGCTAAGAAGGAGAATGTGGCAGGTCCAACCTTAGAAGATAGCGATGACGATATCAGCAGCAATGACATCAGTGATGGGCAAAGCACATTAAGTGATGACAACATTGCTGGAGAAGCAGATCCATGAGAAGATATTTAACTTTCCACTGTAATTTAAACAATCCTGAAATGTTTATGCCTTCACTTTCTTGTAAAAATCATGAAGTGTATTGATAACTTTAATGAAATAGAATGGATCTTTGTGCTAATTTGTTTCCTCTTTCAGATCAAGTTAGGTAGAAAACTAAATGAGTTGTTTTAACTTAGATATGTGAACCAACAATCAAAAAAGATTGTTCTTCAGAAGACATTGATATAATATAAGGCCTGGATATCGCGCTCATGATTTCTACTTAGACCTGTGAATATAAACAAAGAATAACTTTTTATAAACTAATAATGCAACAAAGAATTAGTTCATTAGGATCTTTTCCTGGAATAAGATGCATATCGGAACACAAGAAAGGGAATCTATCAGGGAATGTAACAGACGAATATAATCATCATTAAGAATAGTTTTAGCTCATGTTGTCGCATGCTTCGAATTTCATGAACCGAATCCTCCTTCAAACCAACTGTGAAATCACTTTCATGAGCTTTCAGAATCATGAGAAAAACTATAAAATTCTGGTTGTCTATTGCTGAGACAGTTACACATTGGCAATAATGTAGATTTGTTCAGTTGTAGAGATCCCACGTAGCCAGTTGATTCCAGGAGAATTTCCGAAGTAGTCAACTTCATCAGGAGCCTGATATGAAATGTATAGAAGCCAGGATTCATAAAAATAAAATGTCATAGGGCCCATTATTTCTTCTCATCATTGATAATGACATGACAAATACAATTTCAGCTGACTGTAGCTGCCGGCGCCCAAAGTAAATATAGTTTCTAGACAAATGCCCTTATTAACTCTTTAGCGGCAATAAAATCCACAAGAATACAAAGTTTTATTGTAGAATCAGCTAACAAGCCAATTGGCATCCTTTCTAATTACAACAATAACTAGAACATAGAGATTTCCTCCATACACAACAATATCAATCCCTTATTTAAAATTATATATGTTTTTGACAAAGCTATACTGCAGACCTTTCTGCATCAAAGCCTAGATCCCAAATATGGATCAAACCCGCATCTGGGTTATCTTTCTTTCATTCTTTCTCATTCTTCAGACAACAAATTCCTTGGATGCAGGAGTTAAGAGTTCATTGATCAACTTCCTTTCAAAACTGTCAAACAACAATGGCCTACTTGATCCTGTATGGAACACCACCACTGATCCTTGCAGTGACCGGTGGACAGGTGTAACTTGCGATAATCGGCACAATAAATCAGTGAGTAGATTAAACCTTACCAGGTTCAATCTTTATGGATCATTTGATGCTAGTTATCTTTGCAATGTACAATCTTTAGCTGATTCTCTCAGTGTTATTATTCTTGATGGCAACAATATTCATGGAGAGATCTCAGCTGATATTTCAAATTGTACTCAGCTCCTTCGCTTGCATTTGAGTGGGAACCGTTTTTCAGGAAACCTTCCAGGCTCTGTTTCCATGTTGAGCAACCTGAAAAGACTAGATGTTTCATACAATAACTTCTCCGGTGCTTTGCCAGACTTGTCCCGGATTTCTGGTCTTAATATGTTCCTGGCTCAATACAACCAGTTCACAGATAAGATACCACAATTTGACTTCTCCAATCTGCAGCAGTTCAATGTATCTTACAATGATTTGAGTGGTCCTATTCCAGACACACAAGGAAAATTCGACTTAAGCAGCTTCTTCGGTAATCCCAGGTTATGTGGAGACCCTCTGCCAAATATATGTCCACTGACTCCGCTCTCTCCAAACTCTGAGGTTAAGAAATCGAAACATGTTCCGAAAAATCAGATTCTTATGTTCTCCGGATATGCTGTGTTAGGCTTGGTAGTTATAGTCTTCATCATCTTTTGGATATGTAAAAGAAGAAAGTCAGAAGAGAAAGTTGAAGCAGTAAACAAGGTAGCATCATCAGCTGATGATAGCACTATCAACAAGTCTAAAGCACTTGAATCAAGTGATTATAAAACAGGAGAGAGCAAAACAGAATTTTCTATGAATTCAGCGGAAAGCGGTTTGCCTTCATCCTCACTAGTAGTCCTTACAAGTCCGGTAGTGAATGGACTGAAATTCGGGGAGTTGCTGAGGGCTCCTGCAGAGTTGCTTGGAAGAGGAAAGAATGGTACCCTCTACAAGATTGTTATGGAAACTGGTATGAACCTGGTTGTGAAAAGGATTAAGGATTGGGCAATTTCAAGCAATGATTTTAAGGTCCTGATGCAGAGATTAGACCAAGCCAAACATCCAAATATATTGCCAGCTCTAGCCTTTTACTGTTCTAAACAAGAGAAACTATTGGTCTATGAATTCCAGGAAAATGCAAGTCTCTTCAGGCTCCTCCATGGTATGTTGAACACTTACTTCTCCTAAAGTGTTTATATGTATCAAATCACTGTGTTTTTGTTTCTAAAATATAGTACTTTTTCAGGAGCCGAAATGGGGCAAGTATTTGACTGGGCAAGCCGGCTAGATATTGCAGCCAAAATTGCTGAGGCATTATCATTCATGCATCAGGAGCTAAGTGAAGATGGAATTGCTCATGGCAACTTGAAATCGTCCAACATCTTGTTCAACAAGAACATGGAGCCTTGCATAAGTGAATACGGACTCATGGTGTTTGACAATCCAGACTCCTCTTCATTCGCCAACGGCTTCAAACGCCCTGCCATCACTGCATCATCAAACGCCTACAAAGCAGACATTTACGGTCTTGGCGTCATCCTTCTGGAGCTTCTAACTGGACGCCTGGTGCAGAACGATGGAGTGGACTTGACCACATGGGTTCACTCAGTCGTCCGAGAAGAATGGACTGTAGAAGTTTTCGACAAAGTCTTAATTTCTGAAGGCGCAAGTGAAGAGACGATGGTAAATTTGCTGCAAGTCGCCATAAAATGTGTCAACCGTTCCCCGGATGCCAGGCCTACCATTAGCCAAGTTGCTGCCATGATCAACACCATTAAAGAAGAAGAGGAGAGATCTATAGTTTCTGAAGCATGACAAAGTTTGGATTGAAATTATTAAACATTATAAGAAGACATTCAGTACAGGAACAAATTATCTTTCAGTCTATATCCAAGTTTTAATGCATTTATTTAAAGACAAAGTAGCTTATTTCTTCCTTAGTTACATCCTATTTATGTAATATTTCAATAACCGATAATCAAGCAAGCATATGGAGCTACTCAAAGTATGCTTCATTCTTTTAGTTATCTGGGCTCGTCTCAATCGAAATTTAACTGATATTCAAAGATTGGACCAAAACTTTATTATTTATCTGTCCATTTTGATAGGTGATAACAAGATTGAATAAATGGGTATTTAGATTTGGGAATTGGGTAACCAGTTGGCAGAAGAAGTGGTAGATCAGTTGTGAACTAATGAATATGAAGGCAGATCAGTTTGCTCTGTTTCGAAAGCTTTGTTTGGGGCCGGGAAGCAGTTGAGGTGCGCACAAAATGGCCTGTACACTTCTAGCTAAGAAAAAGGAAAAAAGATGAAGGCAGATTAATGGAGGTTTATAGATAGGCCCTTGAAGAATCATATTAGTTTTAATTTAGGGTTAAAACTTCTAGATTAAAGATTACTTGATATTCAGTGGAATTTAGTGAAGAAGTCAACTGATTCTGCGTGATGCAGATGCAATCAAATCTGCAACCCAGCTGGAACTCGGCGTTCAATCAAATGGTTGTTACTTGTAGTGGTTAACAATTATATAATTAATTTTTGTCTCTTCTGTTTATATATTCTTATAGTAACACAAATCGAATATATTTACTTCGAAATAAATTTAAAAGAAGAAGAATATACATTACAATTTTCATGTCAAAACATTTCAAATGATTGAAATATGGTTTTGATGCATATTATGAATATGATGATTCTTCAGGTTAATATCAACTTGATGCAAAGACTTGGTAAAAAATTGATTATGATATGAAAAATACAATTTTGATGCATGGTCATTTTCATTTATACTTAAAATCAAATTACTTCATGAAAAATATTAATTTCTAAAATGAATAACATATTTTTTGTGTACATAATAATAATTAAAAAAAAAAAAGTAGTTCATATTATTATTTACCTCAAACAATACACAAATTTAGACTTTCAAGATATCACATATTTACATTCAAGATAAGATCTCTCAAATAGGATACAAAAGGCTATTTATATCTAAACCTCCAAAGGGAAATTAAAAAAAATATATATATATTTAATTTCATAATCTATTCCCTAAATCTCTCACAATATTCTTAAGGATGAGGAAGCCTTTCTTTGAATTTACTCTTGATTGTGCTTATGCTTTAATTTTATGAAAGCAAGATGTTAATGGAGCATTTAGAAAGAGGTGACATTGCCATTAACTTTTGAAAAGAAAAGTTTCCACAACTTAATTATAATTCAGCTTTGTGTTTCCACTTACAATTACAATCAATGAAAGTGAGACTAATTCCAATACCACTTTCCAACGTCCCACCGAAATAATCAAATCTCCATCTACATTCAATTGCATTAATTGTTCAAAATTATAATCTAAACCCATATCCCCATTTACCAAACAGTCTTTGCCTTCTTGATGATCTCACTTTAATGTAACCCATCAGAACAAGTAAAATGTGAAAATTAAGTAATGCTAACCGCTCAAAATTGATATGACATTACAAGTATGATAACTCAATCTCAACCATCAAATACATTTTTGACATTAATAAAACCACATCATTAAAATATTTGACTTACATTTCAATTGTCCTTAACAAAAGCCTCAAATATCTATTAAAACGCTTGCACTACATAAAATCTCAACAAATTTGACATAAGAAATTGTTTCCTCACTTCACTAAAAGCCCATTTTTTGTTAAATCATCATAGCATTAAGATGTGTAATTTTTTACCAATCTTTGGGTGATTGAGTAATCTCGAGGATTATCCGATCATTAATTTCAAAGCCTCGAGACCTTGGTGGATTAGTTACCAAAAAATGTATTATATTTTACTCACATGGATCATATTTCTATACTATAAATTAAGTAATAATATTTCATTAAAATAAAATAAATACTCATTCTAATCTAATAATCCAATCAAGTATAACTTTTTCTTTTCACAAATCATATTTCTGCTGATATTATTGAACCTTTGACATATGAAATCCCTAATTAATTATAATAATAATAATCTCCTCAAAACTAGAGTTAGGCCCAAGGCCCACCTAAAAGCCCACAAATGACTTGTCGCTTATCGTTGACCAACTGAAATCCACGCGCTTAGACAGCACGTGGGACGAGTTCCCAGCTGGTCTTCTTTTTGGCATCCTTTACCTCGCACTTCGGAAACTACTATCACTGCCACTATTCTGGCTTTTCTTCTTAGTTTTATCACAACCAAAGAGGGTGACTTTTAAAGTATCAAAGAGAGAGACACATTATTAAATTAATTAATAAACAAATTAATTAATTAACTCTTATTATAATTTATATATATATATATATATATATATATATATATATATATATACATGCGAGTGAACAGAAGAAAAGACCTTGTGTGTTCTCTAGTTGCAAGGGGGAAGAGTGACCACCATTGTATTTCATTTCAAGATGATTTTGAAAGGAGAAAATAAGAAAGTGAAGTTCTTTGAAGAAGAATCAAGTTAGGTAAGTTTCAATCTTGTTGTTTGCGTGTGTGTGTCAGCTTCTCTTGTTTTATAATTATTATATTTAGTATGGTTCATCATCTCAGCATCAATCAGTGAGACCAAGAGGGGTTTTGTTTGTTGTTTCATTTCAAATCATACAAAAGAGTTTCAAAAAAAAAAAATGATAAATTATTAACACCGAACAACAACAACCTGCTACAGTCTTTTAGTGCTAGTATTTTGTCTTGAATCTGATGAAGAACAACAAAAAGTAGAGACCTGGGTTAAGAAAGGGAGAATATGGTTTTTGGTTGTTCTTTTATGATCTGTGGAATGTTAGAAAACAAAGAGAATAGGTTGTTTTTTGGCCATAGTCACTTGAAGATGTCTTGGATTCATCAGCAAATGAAGCAACAAGATGGTCTTTTGCCATACCCACCTCCACTCTCTCCTTCATATTCATCTGCATCTCCATATACAACTGCTACTGGAAGTTCTTTTCATAAAGAGTCATCAAGTCCTTCATATTCATCTGGTACAAGAATAAGTCCTGCTGTTCTTTTTATTATAGTCATTTTGGCTGTACTATTTTTCATATCTGGTCTTCTCCATTTGCTTGTTCGATTCCTCATAAAGCACCCTTCTTCTTCAGCTTCTAATCAATCTAATAGTAGATACCCTGAAATTTCTGGTTCTGATGCTCTTCAGAGGCAGCTACAACAGCTTTTCCATCTTCATGATTCTGGTTTGGATCAGGCTTTTATAGATGCACTTCCTGTTTTCTTGTACAAAGAGATTGTTGGTCTAAAAGAGCCATTTGATTGTGCTGTCTGTTTATGTGAATTTTCCGAGAAGGATAAGCTGAGATTACTTCCTATGTGTAGCCATGCTTTCCATATTAATTGTATAGACACTTGGCTACTTTCGAACTCGACATGTCCTCTTTGTAGAGGAACCCTTTTCACTGCAGGGTTTTCTATTGAGAACCCAATTTTTGATTTTGATGATTTGAGGGAAGAAGATGGGGTTCCTGGTTGTGGAGAACATGGATTCACTTCTAGACAAAAAACTGTGGAAATTGAAGAAGTTGTTGTTGATAAGGGTGTTGTACCTGTGAGACTTGGTAAATTTAGAAGACTAAATGGTGGTGAAGGGGAGGCAGGAGGTGAAACTAGTAGTAGCAGTTTAGATGCAAGAAGATGTTTCTCAATGGGTTCATATCAGTATGTGCTTGGTGAATCAGACCTGAGGGTTCCATTGTGCATTGATCAGCGTGGATGCGATTTAAAGCTTGGTAGAGATACAAAAGACAATGGGAATTCTTCAGTTGATGAGGATGTGGAGGCGAAAAAGATCAGTAACATGGCTAAAGGTGAGAGTTTTTCTGTTTCCAAGATCTGGCTTTGGCCTAAGAAGGGAAAATTTTCAAGTTCGACAGATGCCGAAATGGGCATGCCTTCGTCTCTTAAAATGGATTTGCCATGGATGGAGAGAACAGAAGAAAAGTGAAGGTATACTTTTCTTTGCTTGTTTCAGTCTATCGATCAAAGTACCATTGTCATGCCTTTGTTTAGCTTTTCTTTCTGAAAATTTTTGGGGTGCTAATTAAAATATTCAAAGTGCTGGTTATGGAATACTGAAACCTAAGCATCAATTCCTCTTTTAAAGATAGGTTTTACCATAGAATGACAAAATAGAATTCATGTAGGTGACCAAGTAGTTGACAGATGTTGAGGCTGTGGTGTTATTGTTATTCATGTTGCGCGGATGATTTCATGATGTATTTTCCTATATATAAAAAAAAAGAAGATATTCATATGATTTATTTATGTTCTTCTCCTCATTTAGCAATTGTTGTTGCCAAATTTCTTGTATAATGGTTTTATCAGAGAGATCTCAACCTTTTGCTTGTTTGAGTTGGTTGGATTGACAATTAAAAAAGTCCTCAGTGGACACGATATATTTTTAAACACAAGTCCACTAGTGAACTGTGCTTATATCATTGCATTCCAATTTCCAAATTCTTATATGAATTCACTTCACCTTGTTCATACAATTCATTGAAGACCTCAAAACATGCTGATTTTGAACCACAATGTTGAGTCTGAAAGTATATATACCAATATGCTTATATTATGTTGATGATCATGATCAAAGGCAGGAGGCCAAGTGCTTTTGCTTTTGAAAGCATGGCATTGTGTTTTTATTCTGCTTTAGCTTTTCCACTTTTCATATGTAAAAACCCAATTTGGGATAAGGTGCTGGTGCCTGCACATAAGCTTTTGTGTAATTGATCTTTAGGGTAGGGGTGGGCGGTTGAGGAATTGATGGTGGGATCCATGAAAGCAATGTGATAGAATATTTCAAACTTTTTGATTACAACTTTAATTTAAAATGTCTTTGCTGTATGGTATGTATCATCAGCGATATGTGGGTCATTTTAGTTTGGTCTTCCCATGTGACCAGACCATGTTGAAACTAACCCCTTTTATTAAATTAATCCATTAAAAAATTTAGGTCATAACTTGGTCAAAAGGAAGAGCAGATGATTTGAGAAGCAGGAAGTTTGTGTCTACATTCATAATATTGTCATTTTAATATAGACACATAAAGGGCAATTGGGAGATCATGGATATGTCTTGTGTAATACACAACTCACAACTGAACTGATTTGAGATGGGGAGCTATTTTTGTCCCTTCTACACTTCTCTTCTCACGCTACTTACTTAAGCGCGTGTCTTAACATAAGAAAGTAGGCCTTGCCCAGGCCATTTATTACTTGATTAGTGATCTCTTAAATTGGATTATGAGGAAATTTCCTTTCAATCTTGTATATAAATGTTTCTAACTAACATCTTAATTAGAATGATAAACAGGATTTGGTGGGTGTACTTTATCTTAATTAATGGAATAACAGCCATATCTTATTGTCAAAGAAAAAAATAATTAACAACCATTTCCCCTTTAAAGTAAAGACGAACCTTTTATGTGTCTATATATAATTTTGCCACACAATTTCCCTTTAATAACATTAAATCAATCACAATATTGTCATTTTATAGAAATATATATTAATTGATTTCCTTATAATAAAGTTATATATGATACTCTTACTAATAATAGTTGCAAGAATTTTAGTAATTAATTAAATTTGTTATAATTAATAAAAATCCATCAAATCAACCCCGAGATATATAAAGCTACTATATTTCTTTTCTAATATAAAAATAATGTTACATATTTCTATCAGTACGTTGAATTATTATAAGTTTTAGTTGAATTTATTTATAAAGAAAGGGATTTTTGAATTTGATTGATGTTATATTTTGAAAACAAGAATAATTATTAGGCGTATATTTTAGTATTTGTTCACATGCATGCATGAGCCTTGAGACAGGTTTACGTGTGCTTTAGCTTTACTTAACGAAGAGAGAATTCAATTATTTAACGAAGACAGAAAATTGAGATCGATATATTTATTTATTTTCTGAGATTAAACAAATTGAAATTATTCCCTTTTCTTTGCTGGCTCCCCTAAATTCCAAAGCCAAGATCTCAATTTCTCTCAACCTCTTCTCGTTGGTGTTGATTGGATGCCAACTCATGAGTGAAATAATTAGTAGCCAACTCAAAATATTATTAATTACCTTAATACCCTTTTTTCACCACCATTAATTATTATGGCACGGCATCAATTCATTAGTATATTTTTCTTATTTTAATTCATTTGTTTAACAATGTTATAATTACAACATATAAATATAAGTTAAATACTGTAGTGGTTTTTCCAATAAACATTTGAACAAAATAGACACAATCTTACAAATCATAACGTAAGATATTCACTATATATATATATATATAAAATGATATTTTTGGTACATAAAAAATTCTTTAATGGGCAACAAACCTCCCTCTTTCTCTCTCCTTTCCTCTACACTTTTCTTTTTTTACTCACAAAAATATTAAGTTACATTATTAATCAAATTAAATTTTTTTATCACCCATAAAAATGTAATTTAACCTTAACGTGCTCCGGCCCCCACCACTTTGACCACCCAAAGGAAAAATAAATAAACCACACAAACAAGTCAACCATTTTCTCAACCATATCCATAATCACCGTACCCAAACCACTACTTCGCCACCCGGGCGCACATTGGCCTGATGGTACACTTTAACCAAAGATAAAAATTCACAACAAGCTCTTCCCTTCTGGAACTACGTTCACGTGAAAGTCACGTGAATCTTGACCTCCCTCCATGCCTGTGGAGGCCTTGATGGAGGCAGGCACGGCGGCGTACCTAGATGAGAAATCCCGGGCGATATAATCTCCATCCATCTGTTGACACATTTTCCCAGGACCGTCGTCGAAATTCAAAGCGTAACTCAAAGGATCGTATTGGAATTTCCATTGCTTGGCCGGACTGTTGCGGTTCTTCCGAAACGTACGGATGAAAGTCTTCCATCTCGGACCGGCCGCGAGCTCGGACCATTCTCGAAGCCGCTTCCAACCACGAAGATACAAAGGGTCTTGCGACGGTGTTTTATTTTCACCGGTGCTAATCCGCTCCCACCAGATTGAGCCGCCGTTGGAGGCGCGTTTGGAACCGAAACATGGGATCCAGAAACAACAGCCACTTCTGGAGAATGCGGTTTGGTGGAGATCGTCGTCGTCGTCGTCGAGGGGGTTTTCGGAGATGTCATGAGACGGGGAGGGCATTTTGGGAAAGGAGAAAAGCCCCCCGGAAAGCAGTCGCAATAGAACTCTCTCCAGAGGGAGAGAGAGTTCTATGCGTTTTGATTTGGATGTGAAGTGAAACAAGGAAGAAGAAAATGAAGGGGCTTTGGAACGGAAAATTCGGGGGATTAAGTAGTTAACGTTAACGGGGAATTGCCGGTTGCCGGTTGTGGTCGTGAAGCCACGTTCGTCACTCTTTTAACTCTCAAGTCTTCAATGGATTTGTACCAGCTCACCTCTTTGCTGTTATGACTTTCTTATAAATGTGGCATTTTTACCAACTTTTTTTTTATATCAACATATAACTCATATCAAATTCAATTATTTCTTTTATATATGTCATATGTAAATATTGACATCATAATTACACCTTCTCGTGATGAAATTATGTTTTATAAATACTTTTTATTTGATGCGGGCACTTTATGCAGCCGGTAACCGGTTAATTCTCCGCATTTGTCGCTGTAACTTGTTACTGTTTAACCGTCAAAAAACTGAAAGTACAATTTTAGAAGGAGATTAATTTTTTTATTAATCTGATGTTAAATTATAAGTTAGGATATATATATTTGTTTGTGTACGTGTAGCGAAATCAAATATTTCCAATAAAAAATTGTTAGAGAATCTAATAGTCGGTGGACAGTGATGTGATAATAAATAAATGGATTAATATAATTTATAGATTATTTAGTAATGAGTTATTGTTAAAATGGGCTGGCAGATGGCAGTTACAAAATTCTGGTTGAGCCTTGGTCTTAGGGTACTTTTTGTTGTTGGGAGTATTTATAATTATAATCCCTATAATATAATTATGATCCTTGCAGGATCCAAGACTAGTTTTGACTCAAAATTTTATCTTTATCATTTTTTNATGAAATTATGTTTTATAAATACTTTTTATTTGATGCGGGCACTTTATGCAGCCGGTAACCGGTTAATTCTCCGCATTTGTCGCTGTAACTTGTTACTGTTTAACCGTCAAAAAACTGAAAGTACAATTTTAAAAGGAGATTAATTTTTTTATTAATCTGATGTTAAATTATAAGTTAGGATATATATATTTGTTTGTGTACGTGTAGCGAAATCAAATATTTCCAATAAAAAATTGTTAGAGAATCTAATAGTCGGTGGACAGTGATGTGATAATAAATAAATGGATTAATATAATTTATAGATTATTTAGTAATGAGTTATTGTTAAAATGGGCTGGCAGATGGCAGTTACAAAATTCTGGTTGAGCCTTGGTCTTAGGGTACTTTTTGTTGTTGGGAGTATTTATAATTATAATCCCTATAATATAATTATGATCCTTGCAGGATCCAAGACTAGTTTTGACTCAAAATTTTATCTTTATCATTTTTTTTATAAAAAAAATTATCTTAACTATTTAATTTAATAGTTAAAACGAATCTAATGATAATCACAGGATAAAATATTATGTCCTGTAATTATCTGATTTTTATTTTGTTGTTTAATAAAATTTTGTCTCTTATCCCTATAACCTTTTCCAACACTGTCAGTAGGTCAAATTCATTACTCGACAATTGGTTTCTTGTATATTATTTGATGCAAGATATATAATACATGTAAGGGCCATGATATGTATGATTACAACTAATGATTCTGTCTTATCTAAAGATTTAAGATAAAATATTCTGAAAAATGTAAAATCAGTAGATTCCTTAATTATTATGTCAAGAAGAGTAATTAGTATATTTTATTTAAAAAAAATGTGTTCCATAAAGGCCCATACAATACCCAGCAACCTCTTCATCAATCCAATTCAGGTACCTTATTCTTTACCTTGAGTTTATTCAAATGTCAGTTCAACAATATGGAGGATACTCCAACCCTTGATTCCTTTTTGGTTTTTTCTTCCCTTCTTTGAAGATGCTACGTGTTATATATTAACATCTCTTTAAAATTCAGTAGAAATACAAGCACATTGGCTTAAGCTTCTTGCTGCATCTTTCATTTGTTCCTTTTCTCCAAGCCATAGCTGTACAATTAGATTCCCAGTCTAAATTCCTCTTTGAAATCTCAAGGAGAAGCCACATTGATTCGCTCAAAAGTTAGCGTTGCCTACATTCTCTTGATTTCTACTAAAGTAAAAAAGAAAATACAATATTATACATAAGCATATGCAAACTTAAAGAGTCAAGATACATCCATCCATCCTATTCCTATTACAACTAGCATAACATTCCTTCTGAATGAGAAGCGGCCAAGCTTCCCATCTTCATCTGGTAGCAGAAACATCAAGTTAAACATCTTCTTGTGCTGTCTACTTCATAAAATATGTAGTAATACACTATGAATAGCCCCTGTAATTCAGTCGTGGTCGGATATTATGGTGGCTATACGTAGGATCACCATAGTCAACAGACTTTATCACCACAGCTTCACGCCGTCCATCCTGTTCTTGAACTGCCCCAAAAACTATCTCATTTGTCTCACAGCTTTTCTGATAGTAAGTCTGTGGATTAGGTGAGAAATGCTGGTGATTCTGTATCTGTTGTTGTTGCTGGTGATGCTGATAATCGCTATCCCACCCATTAAAGTAAGCTCGCGATTGCTTAGTATAATGTTTTTTCTCCAGGTCTTTAGTCATATATGGATAGTTCTTCTTTAGTGTAGGGCTTCTTGTTTCTATAGAAGGCGGTTCATCTTCATCTGGAATGACGAAGCTTTCTTGCATGGGCCATCCATTTGAAGGTATATGCCGTTGCTGGTATTGATGCTGGAACTGATAGTGGGTGGTGGGCTTTCTCCTTAAGCCTGAAAATAATCCCCCAAACATTTCAGCTACTGATGACCCAGTGTTGAGGATAAGTCTCCCAATTGAACCAAAAAAACCATCGTCTGATTTGTCAATATCATTTTCAGTAGGAATTAAGGGTGACCTGGCAGATTTAGAAGGCCTTTGATAGGGTGCCACTGGTGGACCTCTTTTTAATGAGTTTCTTGAATCCTACGAAGCAAAAAGTCAGATTTGAAACTTTCCTAGACAATATCATGCAGAAATTTGGGAAGGGACGATCGATTCAAGGAGTTTCTATCATAATGAAAGATTTATTACTGTTTGCTTGCAGGAGTGGTTTTGTCTCAGCACTTAGTTTATAAGAATCATATTATGCAACAATCAGTAAAGGGAAATAACGAAGATGGGAGAAAGCTTACATTTTGCGAAGAAAACATAGCTTGCACCCTCCGCTGCAGCAATGCTAGCATGTAACCGAAGAATGCAGCTGCAACAAGCATAAATATTCCTGCAATGTTCAATGAAATAAACTATAGATCATAGAGGTTTCGAAACAAGAATGATAAGAATGAAAATCGAACAGATATACCTAAATTGTAACTACCATCATAATGATAGGAACAATCATCATAATGGAGTTGTATCTCTCGAATTGCCTGGTTTCCTCTGTCTATAACTAACAGAGAGCATGTACTTCCAACGTAAACCAAATCAAACTCATCTGAAAATTTTGCATCTTCACTAGGACCATCCACATGACCTCCTCCACGGCTCCATTTTCCTCCTGCAATAGTTGTGACCCCTGCACAAATAAATTGAGTTGACGAGTTACTGAAAGAATAATTGATATCGTAGAGACAAGAACTATAGGACAAAAGAAATTTAAAAGAAAGATAATTCAAACTTTAGCCAGGGGAATGCATCAAATATACAAAAATTTACCTGTATCACTAATCTTCCTGATAGCCATATTCATTGTATCTGCAATGTATATATTTCCTCTGTCATCAACAGTAAGCCCTTTCGGGTGGTTCATTCTTGCCTCTCTTGGTTTCCCATCCACATGCCCGTAGTACCCTTCAGGTGACCCGGCAACCAGCCTGGGTCTGCTATCTGCATTTCATCATTGATTTAAGAATATAGAGAAGTTCTAACAGAAAAATTAGTTGAACAACAACGGATCAAATGAAGAAGTTGAACCAGCGAAGATGAATTTAAAGAAAGTAAGACATTTTTAATAGAAGGATTGAAATGAAAAGAATCCAAGGTCATGAAACCTATCTTGATATTAAAGAAAAAGAAAAATTTTAAGTCTCACTTAATTTGCTTCTTCTTTTAATTATCAAATAAGAAAAGCAAAAGTAGAATTGGATATCCTTTACTCAAATTAACAAGGAGTTCAGCTTAAGAAGCTCAAAAAAGTATTTGAATTTCATGAAGTACACAAAAGCGTAAAGATTTTGTCTAAAATAGATAAATCAATAAGAGCAAGACATCGTGAGTAAACAAGAAGTCACCGGCAGATGAAATTAGTCTCTAATTTTTGTTTAAAAATAAAAAGTGAAAGAGTAAATCTCCAAAAAGATGAATTGGGTAGACAGAAACAAGACTAAAAGGTCTTGTTGTATTTATAAAAGTGGAGACTTCTGCTTAACAAAAGCTTATAAAACCCTGTTATAATTTTTTTATTAATGGCTTTAGAATCTTTCTTTAGAAAGAAAATGTAAGATTTCCCAAGTACAAAGCAAAGTACAACAATCATAACCACAAGAATGAAGGCTAATTAAAATAAAACCTATCAATTTGAGAAACAAACTCTACAAACCAATAAAACAAAAGCAAACTTACACGTAGACAATGGAGTTGAGATCCTGTAAATGTTACTGTTTTCACTATCCAAAACAAGAAGTTCTCCACTTGGTGACACCTCAACTGAGTATGGCTCGATCCCAAACTTACTTCCATCAAACAATGTCTCCACTGTATATCCACCCTCAAATTTCATTCTTGAACCGCTAGAAATAGCTGAAAAATTAATCCCTTTAACCTTAATAATGCAAAAAACAAAACCTTTGGAGAACTTAAAAAAGACGTACAACTTAAAGAATGTGGGTTCTATGAAAGATCTCTACCTCTGCCAGTTTTTATAGGAGCTTTTAGTGACCACAACCATTTCACAAGAGCAGAGACCGCATTGGTGACAACCCCACTTACAATTCCTGCAAATATACTCAAACATTAAGTAAACAAATTTTACAAGTTGAATTTTTTTTTTTTTTTTTTTTTTTTTTTTTTTTTTTTAAAAAATGTGAAAAATATAGGGGAGTGTTTAAGCTAGTACTTACTTGCAGGTGTTGTGGAAGCCGAAACTGAAGAGAACCCACCAAAGAGAAACACTAAAATGAAAACAAAAGCAACGAAACTTCTCACCATTGTTGAGCTGGGGTTAATTTGTTGAACATGAGAGAAGAAGAAATGCTGAAATGGGAAGGTTTTAAGCTCAGCATTTTATATATACTAGTTAAGGAGGAGACCCCACAAATTGTATGCTACTTTACTTTTTCTTCTTTTTACATGTTAATCAGTAGAACTTAAACCTTTTTGTGAGAAAGAGAGAGAGAGAGTGAAAGAGACAAAGACAAGAGTACTAAGTGTAGCGATTTGGCTTAACAGTAGAAAAGATCAGTTCAACATCAACAAAACAAAGTAAAAGAGAGAGAATGTGTGTGTTCACTGTCAGAGAGAATCATATGCTTTTTCTCTACCATTTTCCTTTAAATTTATTAATTGTTACAAAATTTATATATAACAACAGATGTGTCTATTCAATTTGAAAAAACAATTCAAATCATCCATCATGGAAGTTCAATTTTAATAGTCGGAGGTTGTGTTGTGGGAAGAGATTAAGAAAGTGTAGTTACAGTCACAGAGTCCAAGATGGGTGGCTCCATTGATCTCCTTTGTTAACTCTTTAATCTTTAACTTATTCTACACTCAAATCTTTAATTTGCTTTAATATTATGTTGTATTAGATGTTGCTTTACCATGTGGACTTTTGAAAGAGGATTATTAATCCTTGCTCTTTTGATTAGAATTACTCATGGCTTTAAAAATGTTCAGAAATTATCAAATTGCATCTTTAATTTATATTAATAATGGTTAATCTGCAATTATTAGAAATCCTCCATTCTCCCTGTGAAAGGGGATTATTATTACATGAGTAATGACAATAGAAATTTATAATTATAACTCTTAAAATTAATAAAATAAAATAATAAATAATATGCCAATCATTGATTAATTTTAACATCACTTAAAATAAAAAAAGAATAAAAAAAAAAAAGATAAAAGAGTTTAGTTGTTTGTATATCTTTTAGGCTTATGGTACTATCTAAATTTACTGACAAATTAATAAAGAAAAATTAAATATTCTAGTACATAAAAAATGGCAAAGGTGACATTGAGGCATGTGCCATATGCATTACCTTCAAAGTTTAACCATGGAAAATAAGATAAGTTTTTGCAGGTACTGATTGTTGCAGAAGAGAATAGCTTCTCCATTAATTCTTCTTAAGATATTGTGCCTTCAGGAATTGCATCTTGTGGGAAAAAAAACTTGAACTGGTAGATTGTTTGGTAATACAGAACGTGTACAATAAAACGAATACAGACTTACATAGGCGTAATGAATAATTCAACATGATATTTTATGATTGATTAGATATAAACATGACAATGTGTAAGGAAACAAGATTCAAAACTTCTTTTCTCTTATAAGAATTAATTAGAAACTTTATATAACATTTGTCAAATATGAGCATGACTCAAAATATAAAGTGGAAACCTACTAAAATGGCAAATTACAAACTCATGTATAAGCTGGGGATCAACAATAATACTGGTTTACCTAGGTATGACACTGAATAGGCATTTTATAAGAAAGCTGTGATCTTTCATAAACAATATGATTGTAAGAAAGAAAATAATTGAATACACAACTATACTCTATACTCAAAATTAAACATGGTAAATCATCCCAACCTCGAGAGTCGATGCACGAGGAATTCCCAGAGCATATGTTGGTCCCCTGGAGTTTCTTCTCAAGAAATCATACCCCAAATTTATCACAAGTTTCTTCATCAGACTTGATCCTGACTTTGCTCTAACGTAGCAGTGTCCAAGTATGAATGCCATTCCCGCCTCCCTCGCATCCATCAGTTCCTGCAACTCCTCTTGTGCATCTAGATCAATTCGTGGACTCTCTGGCACAAGAAACCTAACTCTTTTTCTTGCTTTCTCGGAGTGCTTTAGTTCCCTCATCTCTGAAGAGCCTACAATTTCAGAAACATCTTGATCATCTTCACACATTTTTACGCCATCTAAATTTGAGGAAGTAGTCCCAACAACAGTCATTTTTTCATCATTTTCCAGATATTCAATTCCTAGATTGATTTCCGGCCTCTCTGACCGAATAAATTCTGCAATGCTACAAATAAGGTCCTTCTCAAACTCCAAGTCATCTTTGTGGATATCACGGTACCCATAACGTGCTATGCATCTATACAGCCGGTACTCCTTTGGACCAACTCTTCCCACTAAGAACCTTTCCTTGGGTCTGACATGTGGCACTGGAACTGATTTGATACAGAGAAAGACGACAACCTGGTGGAAAGCTGGAAGGTTGGTGACAAAGTGAGAGAAAATAGCTGGGATTCCAGAAACTAGCTCGGTGTGTATGAGACCAATTCCCCGAACCCTAACAATTCCGAGATTAGGACCTAAACTCAGAAGCCAGTTGATGGACACCTTATTTTGCACATCAAATTCATATTTCATGAGTGTGCCATAGTGCCAAACATACATTACAATTAAGAAGATCAATGAGAGGGCAATGGGAACCCAAGCCCCTTCAAGGAACTTGATGAGAGAAGCTGAGAAGTACAGTGCTTCGATGGAACCAAAGAAGAATATAAAACAGACGGCCATGAAGATGCTTTTGTGCCAGCATAGAACAATAACTAGAGACATTAGGCAGGTGGTTACTAGCATGACAGTTATAACAGCTAAACCTGTTAAGAGAACAAGAAAAATTGCAGTAAGAATCAAGTTGGTTCCTACTTCAGAAAACATTAAGATCATTGATAATCTCTGTACGCATTATGTTTTAGTTTAAACAATCAGTTAAAATCCTTCATTAACAATGGTGAAAGAGCTGAAACTAAACATCTTGAAATTGTGCAGTCTTTATATGTTCCGAAGACATCCCCATATAAAAGCTTGAATGTAGATGACGAGTGCACATAGATTGGACTAGAATAAGTGTTTGTATGTGTAGGTGCTAGCAGACAAGGTTTGACAATGACAGTACCTGATGCATTTCCCAAATGCTTTGTGTCTCTAAAACCAACAGTAACAGCCAAGCATATAAACATTAAAGTCCAGTTTATCTCCGGAATGTAAATCTGGCCATGTATTTTGGAAGATGTGTGGATAATTTTGACCTTGGGGAAACAACCCAAAGAAGAGCATTGTTTGATTATTGAGAAAGTTCCGGTGATGATGGCTTGACTTCCCACAACTGCTGCAAGAATGGCTATAGCCAGAACAGGCCATCTTATTTTCTCTGAAACAAGAAGAATAATTTTGCTTTGGTTTAGTGTCAAATCACGAAATTTAAATTGATTATTCTTATCTATGAAGAACAGCAACTACCACCTACCGGGTACAGATACATAGAATCCAATCCGGTAATTGCTTTCAATAGTATGATGCTTAGAAAGATAAGCTGCTTGGCCCATATATGCTAAGATTAAAGATGGATAAACCACAAAGGTGAAAGCAATCTGCAAGAAAAAGGATTTTATAGTTAGTGGAATTGCTTAAAATTTTCATGGCATCCTAAGCAGAATAGTTCTCTATTCGGTTTATCATTAACAGTGAGAAGATTAACACACGGCTGTTTTACTTGAGCATGATGCATAGAAGTCAACTTATGGTACTGGTAAATACGTATGAAGGATCAGTTATAGTACTAAACCTAATGTACTATCTTTTATATCAGTATCAATAATTCTACTTTCGCAATGATGATTAGGCTATGTTAATTTATCAAAACCGACAATTCAATTGTGATCTTAATTCTGTACCTCACTTGGTTTAACAATATGCTTATGCATCTAATTTCAGTATTTTTTTCATTACATATCGGACTAGTATAACTTTGTTCTGAAATTCACAAAGATGATTATGCATTCAACTTAATTGAGCATATTTAGGATGAACAAAGAATCTAGACTAATCAACCACCTTAATTGACAACTGTGTGAAGTGCCCAAGATCCGCAAACATAGCTTCTGAACCTGAAATGTAGAAAAATGATTTATTTAAGAGTAGATATAAAAGGCCTAGTACATCAATGGTGAACAGACAATTCACTGTTAATGCTCTTCTACCTGTTATACACAGCAGAATCCCGCCCAAGGACATCCAGCCTCCCTTTTGGGTCTTCTTCAAAAATTTGTACATATAATATGGGGAGAGTGCTTGGTAAACATGGGGATTCCAGTGGAAAATGTTATAGACACCAATTGCGCTGATGCATAGAAGCCATGTAAGCACGACAGGGGCAAATAAAAATCCCACTCGATGGGTCCCATAATGTTGGAGGGCAAACAAAAACACCAGTATTGCACAAGCAACAGGTACTTCAACATCTGCAGTATCAATGAACTCTTAAGGACATAGAATACTAAGTGCACAATTAATAATATGAGTTCAAGATCGCATTCCTTGTAGAGTGTTTGATTCTCTAAAAACTAATAAAATTCTAAGATTTTCATCAAGGAATAGAAACTGGCGAGTGTATGACTTCTTCAAGGCATAGCAGATCTTCACACACACAGACAAACAAACACAAACACAAACACAAACACATATACATATATATTCGCCATGGATATAAACCTGTCAGGTGAACACGTAAATGGCTTGTTTTTTAAGTGATTTTTCTTTTAACAAAAACCATATGTGATCATTTATCAGGTTATAGTAGTTGGTTGAATCTTGGGAGTTAATTTTCCCAAAAAAAAACCATTCATATTCAGCTAGCATCCACTTTCCAGACAGAAACAAAGATAAAACTGTGACAGTGCCAGGAAACTGTGCTCCAACAAATCCTGATTCATATATTGCAGGTAGACTCTATATGAACAACCGATTTCAAGGGATGGAATGAATTTGGCAATAACTTGATGGTACTTATGTACCTCTGCACAAACCAACTTTGTTGAACAACTTTACTTGTTTTAATGTAATAATTATTTGATCAAATGTATTTTAAGCTTATTTCCTCATACCAAGATATTTTAGGCTTAAAGGTAAAATTTTGTATGAAGATGAACCTCTTAGAGCACAATAAATTCTGTTTTGTAAGCTCTTTCAAGTGTATCAGGATCGAGGAATGGCCTATTGAGAAGCAGATATGTTAGTAGGCATATTAGAAGGTAAACATAAATTTTCCTCACTTAAGTTAAAAGTGAGTCAAAACATAGGCTAAAGGGCACACAAAATAGCATCTGAATATTAGAGTGTTGTTTGTTTGCTTTAAACAGAGATCATTTGATTATCTCTCAAAGTCCTAACTGATTAGGTAATGTTTTGTACACCATGACATGATAGTCAGTGGAGAACTTGTTCCCCACAAATGCAAATGAATTGGCAACTAAGGATGTAGGACCGAATTCCAATAAGCGAAAAACACAAAAGATAGAATCCCACTAATAAAAAGATAATTAGGTGTTCCAAAACAAGTTGATCATACAGAGGAATCATGTGACAATTAAAATTTTTGTTGATTGTCTAGAAAATCGATATACGACTGACAACAGCAAACAAAGAATGATATAGAATTCTGTCCAATATTTCTCACCACGCTCTGGACAGCAACAATCGGTCGGAGCTCGGTTGTTGCAATACTTATATTTATGTATGTCATGGGTGACTTGAAGTCATTGTTCTAGCATAGTTTGAAAAGTCCAACAATAACCATCCAACCAATCAGGCATCTAATGATTCCAATCAAATAAATGAACTAACTGAAGCAGATGGTGATATAAGATTATATTTTTATTCAGATTTCAGAACCTTATCCAAATTAAAAACCACTTTTTTCTCCACCTCATAATGACAGTTTAACTTTATTAAAGATAGAACTTTTTTATGGACTTAATCTTCTAATTTATTCAATTCAAACTTATTTTCTAAGCCACATGTAGATGACTGGATCTTTACATTATTATAACCAGGATGCTATAACTTGATCTTCCACATCATAAATAATAGTATTATAAACTTGAGGGTGATTTGAGTCTTGATTAAAGCAAAGTTTATTTTAATTATATTAGTAAGGACCCCACAATAATGCATGCCTCAACTATTTGTTATTCTCTAATTGTCCACTAATTTACGTCTAGATTTTACGAAGAGAGGAAGCATAAGATTTGCAAATTTCAAATTTCAAACATCAATATCTGAATATATAACAGCAAATTTGATATCTAGACAGAACTAAGATATGTTACTTTTGCGGCGTATTTGGGATAGGGATGCTAAAGAAATTGTTTTAAGATTATTCAAGCAATCAACAGAGTTAGCCACAAAGTTTGTATCACTCGATCATTTTTGGAATATTCTCCTTTCCCAGTTGCCAAGTGAATTTCTGGAATATTGAGTCTGTGTTTAAGATCGAAAGAAATTGGTATACTGATATTTCACCCCAGAATGAAAAATTATCCCCCTCTAACATGAAAATTTACTCTTGGAATGAAATAACAAACAATTGATAGAACAGGTTGGCTTCAAGATAAGAAACTTACAATGGTGTTGCTCCTTTGACATGGAAAGCTCCAAACCAGATACTGCAGAGAAAACTGTACAGGGAACCAGAACAAAAACATTTCTCAGCAACTAAAAAGACCAATTTTTCATCTTAAAGTCCAAAGACAAACAATAATAAAAGCTCAATACCAGAAATTGCAGGTGTAAGAACCCCATCACCAATGACCATACAAGTTCCAATCAAAGCCAAAATAAGCAACACTTTTTGCAATAATTTATGCTTCTCCAAAGTGGATTTCAAGCGAGACCCAGCAACGCTCTTATTATTTGATAAAATCACATCTTTATTGTACTCTGATAACTCTTCATCTGCCAACTGACAATTGGGCAAGGAACTAACTCTGGCATGCCTACACAGCAATGAATATAAAGCAAAAGTGCCACCTTCACCATTATCATCAGCTCGAAGCACAATAAACACATATTTTACCAGTGGTATCAATGTTAGAGTCCAAAACACAAAAGATAACACCCCATAAATCTCCTCGTTAGTCTCTGAATGTTGTATATCCTCAGCAAAAGCGCTTTTGTAAACATATAAAGGAGAAGTACTTAAATCTCCATAGACAACACCTAAGCTCTGAAAAGCCAAAGTTAACACTGTCTTCCATGAATCTTTCTGCAACAACAAAAAGAAAGAACAACAACATGAAAAAAAAAAAAAGCTGCGATTTTGAAGCTGATAAAACCAACAAAAAGAGAAAAAAAAATGGTTGCCACATGTCATACCTTAACTGGATTATTACTGATGACACCTTCAAGATCCATCACTGACTGCCACTGAATCACTGACAATCCATTTCTGAAGCTACTTAAAGCTTAAAACAAACGACCCAAATGGCTTATCACCCTCCCCAGTTCAATTCAAACAAGTTAAAAACAAATCTAGAATGAGAAAGACTAGTATCCCTTTTTATATAAGAGAATATACAAAGTAGTTAAAGAGTCAAGACCCACCAATGGAGACAAATAAAGAACAAACACGAAACACAACAAACGAATATAGAGAACAGTTTTGGAATTGCAGCTACATAGAATATAGAAATATATTAATGTCTACCAAATCTGAAAGAGAGAGAAAGATAGTTGCTTTGCTTTGTATGTGAAAAATATGAGTTTTGGGTTCTCTTTATCACGCTATTGTTATCTTCTCCCCTTGGGTGTGGCTTTGGCTTGGCTCTCTTTGAAAAGTGAATAAATATAACAAAGTTGTTTTTGTTTTTGAGTGGTAAAGTGCTTTGTGATCGAGGCATGCACTAACTGAGACAGGCCTAACACTCACCACCCAAACTCTGAACAAACTTCCCTCTGTATATCTACACTAGTTCACCAATCCTAGCTGGTTTCAAACTCAGCATGATTTTGACTCTGAATTTTTCTATTTTCCTTGCATCAAACGCCCTTTAAATGTGTTAGTTTTGGGTTAAGTAACATATTTTAAGGAAACGTTTTATGTGTGTTTTTTCTTGTCTAAATGAAATTATAGCTAGTAACGTGGAAATATATTAGTTTGGAGGTATAATTGAGCATATAGCTTGTGGTTGTGGATAACAAATTTTGTGATGTAGTTGGCTTTCAATTTCCCTTATGTGGATGCAACCACGGAACACGTAATAACTGTTGGGTGGTGTAGATAGTGAGAGAAAAAAGATATTAGTTTCAACTTGGCCTGGCTGCCTACCTTTACCTACTAAACAAACCTTTGCAATTAATCTTAATATATCTTGAAGAGAATCCATAGTTTGGTAAAGATTCTCCTAACATTAAATGAGTATTTGGATCGGTGATGTTAAATTGCTACTTAAAACCTTGTTATGAATCTAAAACCTCCACCAACTGCGTCTGCAATTTCTGCAGTTGTAAGAGAATATTAAAATGGAGATTTTCAATTCTCAGTGGCATAAGCACTAACACAAATCTATTGCTGGTTTCACTTTCAATGGCCAGCCGGGATATATATGAGCTGCAGATATAATAAAAAGCTTTAAACAAATCTTCCACTTATAATACAATCAGCAGCCTCTCTTATCCTATCCACCACAAAAAGTTAATCTCCATGAAAATTATATCTATCCATCATCTTCATCTCTCAAAGAGTCTGAAGCCTAGAAAATTTTCAGAAAGAAAACAAATCCCTTGCTGCATGGACCCCTTGAAGCCCGCTAATTTGTTTGTTTGTAAGCCTATTATTGGTCAGGGACCCATGGGATCCCCTTTAAGTTAATATTATCAACACTAGAATCTTACCTATCTCACACACACACACGTGCGCGCATTTCCTTCCTATGATTAACCAGATGTTAATTAACCCATATTTAACTGTCTCCATTTTGTGAGCGCTTGTGTGTATTCACCTTCACCCACCGAATGGTTCTGCGGTTGACTTGACCTCTCATACAATTATTGGACTGAAGAAAATATTATAATTAGAGATACAGGATAAAGATGATAAATGAATTCAATAATCCACCTTATTTTGGTTACACTTTTATGTACGTTAGACGATTAAAGATTTATTTACCTTATATAGTATCATCTTTTTCACAAATAGAAGATTTTCGAAATATAAACTTAGAATATATTCAACGTAATTTGTTTTTCATGACTTTGAAAACATCAATTACGAGAACATTATCTCATTCTGGTTCCATGAATTAGAAGAAAACCTGACCAGAAAACAATGGCGAGGCGCAAAGGGCAGTGGTGGATTTTGCAATCAGGAAACATCACATCACTTTTTAGGAGTGGAGACCACATTCCACTACTTGTTTTTGTCGACGGCCCCACTTTGCCTTTTATTATTTCTATCTGTTTTTGTTTTTGTTTTAGTTTTTGGAATCTTAAGTTGGATATCATTCATTATTCATCAATTCAATCTTTCATTTATCACCATCACCATCACCTACACCTACAACTACAAATTCCTACTACTCTACATTGTTCTTAATTTCACATATTTAAGAAAATAAAAGAAAAAAACAAAAACAAAAACCATGTGGGCGTTTTCCTATTGTTGTTATCTAAATTCACAGCAGAAGAATATCTGCAGAATCTTTAATAGTAGTGCATAAAAAAGATTGGTGTGGCCAGAAAAGAGAAATACTCAAATCACCCATCAGTTTCAATCCATTGTGAACCTGGTTCTGCCTTTTCAAATACTAAAAACTCTCCCATTGTTTTAATGGACAATAGTCAAAACTGTTAACTACATAAAATGATAAAAGTACCCTTCAACTGTAATGTTTATATCTTTTCCAGAAGGCTCAGGTTTAATCCATTCGATGGTATAAAGTCATCAAACTTTTAACATTACTATTGAGCTTTTAACTAACCACTCTTTGTAAACTTTAGTCAGTTTCAAGGTGGGGTTATCCGGTATTTGAAGCAACAGGATCTTGACCGAAACCACAGGAGGGAAAATGTAATTAATTCTGGCAGTTGAATATGATAAAATATAATGAGTTTTAACAGTATATTTGGTGATGCCATGAAGATCAAGCGAGGCCTTAGAATCCGGGGGCAAATAAGACAGCTAAATTTGTCCTGAAAATCCTTCATATTGCATCACATTTTACAATTCATAATACAAAGCATCTTTAAGTATTTGGAGGGAGATTAATTAATTTTAATATATAGTTAAGATATCAGCAGAATCCTTAATTATTTCACTGACAATTAACATGTGACAGCTTGATCAAGACTCAATAATATGATTCATATTTTCAACTCATACAAGTAAAATATCCAGCCGGCTCATTTTCATAAATTTAGATTGTCAAAGACTACACTGAAATTAATTAAGGTTAGTGGCCAGCTTTTCTAGATTTTTGTGATGTAATTCCTTTACAAAATCAAATCAAATGTAATCTTCTGTTTCAAATTAAATAGCATTTCAATTTGCTAATTTAATCTTGGGTTCATATAAGATCTAGATGTATAGAGTTAACGACTTTTTCTCACCTAAATAATGGCTTAATAACATTTTCTCACCTAACATATTTTTAAAACACTACTTTATTACTCAAATTTATATTTTGGTAAAGAATAGAAAGCAAACTCTATCCAAGTTATTGGTGCTTTTAAATAGATGGGACTGATGAGTCTTTTGGTGGTGGAAAATTGATTTTGATGGTTGAGATTGATCAAAATTTAACTTGAGAGGGACGATCGCACAAATCATAATTGTTCGATTATCGACGATTGGTGAGGTCGACAAGGGTAGGATTCGAAGAGTTTTGGGGAAGAGAACAATGATGGTATAAAATTGTAATAATATCGAAACCAGAAATAAAATATAAATTTGAATAATAAAATGATATTTTAAAATTTAGCGTGTGAAAAAATGTCATTAAATCGTAATTTGGTGGGAAAAGGTCGTTCACTCAGATGTATATCACCCAACAATGGAAATTCGATCCCACCAAGCTTAAACGAGTTTAGGCTTTATTGAATTGGCGATCCAAGAAAAGCCCTAAGACAATATCTCAGCCTTCTTTTGGCCCATTTCCAGTTTCTTCATCGATAAAAACCGATGTACTTTAGAGATGTGTTATTTAATCCTCACTCAATTTCACTCTACACCCCAATAATAATTAGGGTGCGTTTGGTTTATTATTTTGGGTAGAATTTTGAGTATAGTATTGGATAGTTGGATAGGAAAGTATTACGAGATAAAATTTAAAAATTTATGAAAAAACCCCTAAGGTTTGCTAATTTAATAAACACCCCAATATATTAAAATATTGTAAAATGATAAAAACACCCCTACCACCCGCAGTGCCAAATTCCGGCTACCACTGCCGGAATCTGGCCGAAAAATTGGATAACCACACATACAGGTCGGATCTGGCAAGTATTCGATCGATATGGCATTTTCCGGCTATATCTACCACGG
This sequence comes from Pistacia vera, assembly GCF_008641045.1. Classification (NCBI taxonomy): domain Eukaryota; kingdom Viridiplantae; phylum Streptophyta; class Magnoliopsida; order Sapindales; family Anacardiaceae; genus Pistacia; species Pistacia vera. Next base: position 508,717 of record NW_022196584.1, on the reverse strand, counting down.
ATCTGGCTGGAAAAGGCCAGATCTAAGTTCGGATGTGGCCTTCGACGGCCGAAAAAAACCATCTTTGGCCGTCAGCAATGGCCAAAGATATGGCCATCGTTGACAGTCAACGACGGCCAGATCTGACCTTTTCCGGCCAGATCCACCACTGATCTGGCCGGAAAAGGCCAGATCTGGCCATTATCAGCCATTTCCGGTGGTCATGTGATTGTTGTGATAGATTTCGGCTACCACCGACGGTGGTTGCCGAATCTAGCAAGTATTGGTGGGTGGGGGTGTTTTTGTTAGTTTTTAAACTTTTTTGGGGGGGTATTTAATAAAATTAATAAACTTATGGGGTTTAAAAATAGTTAAAAAATAGACTAATATTTTGGGAATAACGTGCCAAACAACATTTGAAGAATAGGATTGAGAATATGGATAAAAATAATAAGCCAAACGCACCCTAAATAATTATATATATTTAAAATATTTATTTCTCAAAATTACCATCAACTAATATTTCTCTTTCAAACATTTTGTTAACCCTATCATCTATTTTGTTTACTAATATCACTCACCTTTTTTATGATTATTTTTTTCCATTGATTAAATTCATCTTCCGTCACTTCAAAATATTCATAATCTTAAAAATATAATTTAAAATTCTAAACATGGTTTATAATAAAATTAAGGAAATAGAGTTTCAAGAAGAAAAAAAAAAAGAGTTTTTTTTTTTTTAGTATTTGGGGTACACTAAATGATTAAATGGTCATTTCCGTAACTAAAAGTTTAAATATATACAGATTTTTTAGAAAATATTATTGGAATGTAGAAAAAGATTTTACTTTAAATAACATCACTCATGAACAAATTCAAAATGGGCTTTAGCTTATAAAACATCCGGCCCAATTAAGCCTTGGATCCATAAACAAAGGATCCGATAAATAATAATAAATAAAAAATCTCCTACAGATCAGGATCTCTCGACACCAATTAAAAGTCTTGTTAAATAATAACAATAATGCTATAAACACCGAAGTTTTACGCCAATTTTTTGCACTAAACAACGTGTCACCTGAGTAGTGGCAACCATGTAACATATTAACAAATATTTTGTGAATGAACAACCGTCCATCAAATATAGACGAACATCCATGATTATTAAATGACCATTCATTTTAAATAGATTCTCGTATATGGGAAAATAACAATAGACTCTTGTTCATATAATATAAACAGGAGTCCATTTACTAGAGAAGACCTTCCATAATTTAAATTAAAAAAATTTTAAAACAAAAAGCCACATATGATGGTAACTTAAACATCTTGAAACTGACAATGAATGCTCCTAAATGCCTCTCATTTGGTACTGACCGGGTTGAAGAGTTCTCCACCACCGGATAGTTCGTCTTAATACGGGGATGAATAAGCTAGCTTCTTTTAATAATTTCATTTGAAAACGTGAACAACTACAATTGTACATTACAAAGATGTACATTGCCTAAACATAGAACCTGAACCACGCCCATTGTCGCTCTGCTTTCAAGACTCTGATAGACTAACTTTGGTTGCCTGCCTTTCCTTTCTTCAATTGCCTCCCTTAATGGGAGGACTTCAAAAATCTCTCTACAACCGGTCTCATCAGCTCAGGGAGTTCATCTATTTATTGCTTGAGCAAGGCGAGATGCTTGGCAGCAAGGGACTAAAAGAACATTCCAAACATTTCCTTATAGCCAGAGAGACAAGCCTACCATGAGTTGAAAGACCCTGGCATTACATTAGTGGAAGAGTGCATTTTCCATATCTGATATTGGTGCCCTATCTTCCCAAAGATGATTTCACAGAAAATGAAAACAAAATTTGAATGAAGCATGTGGATATATGCTTCTAATATGAGATTTCTACAACCAAAAGAAAAAGGCTAATTAAAGGATCTACAAATTCAAGAAGTCTACGTTTAAAAATCCAAATAAAGATAACTTCCAGAAGTTAAGGCTCCGTTTGTTTCGATTTTGGGAATACTATTATTAGTATTCCCCAAAAAGTTAAATAGTAAAATGTCATTATTCTCAAAATATTATTCTATATTTTTCAATTTCTTTTAAACCTCCTAAATTTGTTAATTTAACTAAATACCTCCAATTTTTTTTTTTTTTTAGAAATTGCAAAAACACTCTGGCCACCCTTCAGCGGTGGTAGCCGGCTGTCCGTATTTAATGGGTGGGTTGAGGGTGTTTTTGTTAACTTTTAATATTTTATTATAGGGGTGTTTAGTAAATAAACAAATATATGAGATATTTTTGTTAATTTCCAAATCCTACATCGTAATACCTACCCAATTTAACTTTTTTTCAAAAGATTATTCTAAAAACTATCAAATAATGAACCAAACGGAGCATAAGAGATTCACTTTTTCATGGTTAACATAGAAAGCAGCCTGTCAGTGATTTGCAGCACAACATTTTCCCCCAAAAGCACTTCAATGGAGCCAAAGGAAACCACAAAAGCAGGAAACTTCCATCTAGTCGGAGACGCTGCCTTCCTCAGTAGGCAGACCTAGCAATGCAACCCAACACAGTTGACTCTACTATTATAGTAGACAATGGACTTCATCTCGCATAACTTAGATGATGAATTAATGGAGTAAAGAAAGCAGAATGAAAATGGAGAACAACAACAACAATCAAATTATGATGAGAGAAAAGCTAGACTTACTTTGGAATAATCAAAGAAGCCATCAAATTACCTTTCAAAAATCTCAACTTCATCATCGTTTTCATCGCCCTCCTCCCTTTTTTCTGCTTCTTCCTTTTACACGAAATAATTTTCCAGCACAACTTGATTCAAGCTCTTACATTCATGTCCCATTCTTCTGGATGCTACAATATTTTCAGCTGCTATGGCACTTCAACCTTTTACATCCAAGAATTGATAGGAAAAATTTCACCAAAAAATCTTATTTCATTTCTCTCACTCATTGGATTCGTTCATCTTGTCGACCTCCTCAACACCATCATCACAGTTTCTACAGCCTCGGTGATTTACTTAGAAGATCAAGATCCAATGAATTTGAAGGATTTGATAACCAAATCTATGAAGAAGGTGAGTTTCAAAGGTCCATTGATTACATCCATCTGCGCTCTTCTATTAACTTCACTTACATTGATCGGCTTGTTGACTTTGTCAATAAACTTCTACGTATCAATATTTATTTTCTTCAAAATTTTATACGGGTTGCTCTTCATTGCTTTTATAACAAAATACATGGAGTGGACTGCGATATGGAATATGGGGCTGGTGATTTCGATTCTGGAGGAGAATAAACACGGCGATGTAGCGCTTGGGGTCTCGGCATATCTAAGTAGAGGCAGTAGAAAGCGTGGATCTCTATTGGAGTTGATGTTCTCGGGTTGGAGTTTTGGGTTAAGATTATTATGTATCTCTGTTGGGTGGCGAAATAGAGGAAGCAAGAATGTGATTGAAGTCATAGCTGCACATGTTTGTTTGGATTGTATTTGGAATGTGATGAAGTGGGTGGTTTTTGTGATTTATTACTATGACTGTAAAAAGAGATTTCTTGAGAAGAAGTTTGATGGGGCTGACGGAAGACCCTAAAACTGAAAAAAAAAAAAAGGGTTTTTGTGTAATAAATTATTATAGTATATGCATTTAGATGCAGCTATATTTCTCGGCCTTTGGGCTAAAATTATGTATGAAACCTTTTGTGTCTTGCATATATATAATTTGGAAATTGAGCAAACGATATGTTCCCACCCAAGATTAGCAAACAATAAAGCTATGGACATCGGGGTTTTTTCACCGAAAATGTGTACTGGTTTATGTGTTTCCCTGACTCACACCAATAATTCAGACGCGTGATTAAACAATAAATATTTTTCTAATGAACGCCCGTCCAAACAAGATTAGCAAGGATGGTTTTGGACCTCCTTTCTCACCCACTCGATTCTCCGGTAAACCTGCAAAACACAAAATCACCATTCTCCGATTTCCAAAAATTATTGCGTGCTGCTTTTCAGTCTAACCTTTGAATATAATACTGGTTGGGTGATTTTTGATTACTTGATTTGGTGTTTGTACGTACAGATTATTAATGGGTGATCAGGATAGAGAGAGAAAAGAAGATTTTTTCTTGGAGGATGATTCTGATGAAGAAGACATAGAAGAGAATGGCAATAATGATAATAGTGGCTTTGGTTCCGATGAAGACGATATTAACGGAGACGAAGATGGAGATAAAGGCTCTAATCCTGCTACTTTCTCTTCTCACCAATGGCCACAGAGTTTCAGGTACATTTTCATCACGGCGATTATGTAACAATTATATATGTTTTCTTCTTTGTATTAATATCAATGAGATTGGATCAAACTCTAGTATTTATATGAACTCAAATGTTGATTTGCTGTTGAACATTTGTATATATGGTATTTACTTTCTTTCTTTGTTTTAAAAAATGAACTTTCTTGATTTGCTGTTGCAGATACCAACCAATAATATTTATCAGTACACGACTCAAGTTCTTGGTGTGATATTGGAATTGCTTGATGATTTGGATGAGTCAGTGCAACTGACTGCAGTATCATGCTTGCTGATGGTGATTCACTCTACCTTTGCGTGTCTCTGTTTTTTTATTTCTTATGTTTCTAGTCGTGGATATCTGGATGCATTTGCTCTGTGGTTTCCATTTTTCCGTTCATCTTAGATTCTCGAGTCGTCATCTAATGATGCTGTGGAACATATTTTACTGAATCTTTCTATGCGGCTTTGGAATCTGCAAGTGCGTTTATTTACATTCTATGGTCTTTTCTCAAAAACTTTTACATGATTTTCTACATTCACATTGTTGTCATTGTATTATAATCTATATATTAATATGATCCCAGATGCATGCAATCAGGATGGCAAATTATCTGTTTAAATTTGTAGTTTAGAAACAGAGAAATTACTCACCTTTCTGCCTGAGAGAATGATGTCGGATCAAGTAGTCAAGATTTGTCCATTTGCTGTTTACATAAGGGACGGTCGTCCCTTAAGTGTGGACTGCCATCCATACATAATGGACGGGCGTCCATTAGTTACAGACGTCCTTCTACACTTCCAAGTTCTTTTATTTTGTTTTTTTAAAACCACAATAAGGGACCGGCGTCCATTTGGTTACGGACGCCCATCCAAACTTAAGGAACTCCCGTCCACAATTATGGACGGGCGTCCAAATTTTTTATTTTATTTTTTAAACCAAATTAAGTTTGGACTGGCGTCCATTCATTACGGACGCTCGTCCGAACTTAATGGATGAGCGTCTCGTATTTGCGGGTACCCGTCCAAAATGAAGGGACGGCAGTCCACAACTTATGAACGACCGTCCTTAATTTTTATAAAAAAATTTTATTCTATTTTACTGATGGACAGGCGTCCTTTAAATGGGGATGCCCGTCCGTAGTAAATGGACCCCCGTCCATATAATATGGACGGGAGTCTATGTAAGTGAACGGCCGTCCATATTTCATGGACGACCGTTCACTAGAAAAATATTTCGCGTCTGAATTGCTGGTGTGAGTCAGGGGGACATGTAGGCCGATACACATTTTCGATGCAAAAACCTCGATGTCCATAGCTTTATTGGATTAGCAAAATAGCAAGTTCCCACCCTTGGTTTCATAAATTCTAGATTTTCACCTTTAAATTAACATTTAATTGTTCAATATAACGATTAAAAGGTAAATTGTAAATCCTAGATCTCATTCACCCTCTCTCAACTCACCACCATTGCCAGCGCCGTCACCAGCCCTTTTCCGACGAATCTAGCCTAATTCCAGCACCATTGAACCGCTTTAATGCCACTATCATCTTCCTATTAACCTCCAGTTCAACTCCACCCCCCCACCCCAAACACTCACCTATCGTCGACCACCACCCTTAAACAACGAAACCCTAACTAGCAACGACCAACAAATTGTAGCCAGGCACACGGTCGACGCTCGGGTGCTTGCGCATTGGTGTTGGGCGAGCAGGTTGGGCGTGTGTGCAAGCACAAGTAGGGGTAGTTCATTGGGATCTTTCTTTGAACAGTTGGTATGCCAACTTTTGAAAATGCAGTAATGATGCAATTGGATACCTGGTGGCAAAAAAAAAAAAAAAAAAAAAAAAAAAAAAAAAAAAAACATGTTAAAACTTAAGAGACCAAACCGCAAAACCAAAAGCAAGAAAACCAACATTCAACAGCAGATAACCAACATATAAGCAGCAATAATCCACATATATGCACAATAAAAATGAAATGTAAAGGGGACAAAGATTTATGTGGTTCGTAATCTTATGATTACCTACATCCATTCTCCAGGGCAATAAGCAGATTTTCACAATGAATAAGAGAATCTTACAGAGATACGCTCACCCTTTACACAGTGCACACCCCCCTCTTAAACCCAGATCTCAACACCTCTCATACACCACACACCAAATAACCAAGCATTAGAATAGATTTATAGAAGAGGAAAACAGAAAAACAATCCAGCTAAGACCTACCACTACCGTTGATTCCATCAACGCTCTTCGAAACTCCAGCGGATCCAACATTTCGTAACACAACTTTCTCTCTCTGTAACCAAGAGAGAAACTCGAGAGAATGAAAATGAGCAAAACCTAATTTAATTAGGTTTAATGAAAACTAGTTTGACAGAACTGCCCCTTACTTTAGCAAAAATAACTTTGACTGCCCATTAAACTTTGACTTCCACATGCGCATAAATCAATTGCCACCTCACAACAAATCTCCACCTTGGCACTTGATCATTGCCCTCACTTACTGCCCTGAATTTCCTTCTACTTTTCTTCAATGTGAAAGAGCTCTTAAAGAGCCTTAACTTGTCCAGACAACAGACTTGGTGAACATGTCTGCTGGGTTTTCACAACCAGGAACTTTCTCCACCTTGATGGCTTTATCTTCAATCAAATTCCTTATAAAATGTAGCCTGACATCAATGTGTTTTGATCTCTCATGAAGCACTTGATTTTTACATAGAAAATTGCACTTTGGCTGTCACTCTTGATTGGAACCTGCTGCTGATTCAAACCCATTTCTTCAAGCATTCCTTTGAGCCACATTGCTTCTTTAACAGCCTCTGTAATGGCAACGTTCCTGCTTCCGTAGTTGACAAAGTACAATTGCCTGCAGATTAGCTTTCCGAAACCATTATTCCAAAAGAAAACAGAAACCAGTCATGTATTTCTTATTGTCTACATTTCCTGCATAATCAGCATCCACATATCCTACAATGATATTTCCTGATTTTGCTCCCTACTTGATTTTGCTCCCTACTATAAACATTCCAGTAGTCATTGTACCCCTCACATACCTAAGCACCCATTTTACAGCTTCCCAATGATTCTTCCCAGATTACTCATAAACCTACCTTATAGAACTAACGGCAAAGGCAATTAGGTCTGGTACACACCATCAAATACATCAACTCCCTATTGCATTTGCATACGGAATGCAGTTCATTCCTTCCTTTCTTCTTCTGTTTCTGGGCATTGAACTGAACTGAGTTTAAGTGCTGTCGTAGGTTTTTGACAGGTTTGGAATTACTCATATTAAACTTTCTGATAACTTTTCCAGCATATTCCTTTTGTGACAAATCAATTTTCCAATTTTTCTATCCCTTTCAATATTCATTCCAGATTTTTTTAGCTTGCCCTAAGTCTTCATTTCAAATTGTCTACTCCTCTCTCCTTAAACCTACCAATTTCAGAAAGATCTTTACAAGCACAAGCATATCATCTACATACAAAGCCAATAAATGTAGCACCTCACTATCAAACACTTAAAATAAAAGCAACCATCAAAGCTACTTTGAATAAATCCAGCATTCACCATAAACCAGTCAAATTTTCTATACCACTGCCTAGTGACTGCTTTAATCCTACAGTGATTTTTTCAACAAACAAACCGGTTTGTAGACCCCTTTTCAAACAATTCAGGCTGCTCCATTGAATTCTTTCTTCTAAATCACCATTCAAGAAAGCAGTTTTGATGTCTATTGTTCCAATTCTAAATCAAACTGAGCACTAAGGCTAAAAGAATTCTGATAGTGGTATGTCTCACAACTGGTGAGAAAATTCATTATAATCAACTCCTCTTCAACCTGTGTGAACCTTTGGCTACCAACCTAGCTTTAAACCTAGGTGCTTCTACCCCTGGTATAACCCTCTTTCCTTTGAAAACCCATTTACGCTTAACCACCCTACTGCCTTCAGGTTTGTTAACAAGAATTCAGGTCTGATTTTGATTAAAGCCTCTATTCTTCCTGCATGGCAAGTTTTCCATCCTCTGGAATCTTTACTAATCATGGCTTCCTTAACAGTCCTGGCTCATCATCAATCTCTTTAGCAATTTGAAGAGCAAATGCTACCATGTCAGCATGTGAGTACCTCCTAGTGGGTCTATCCCTTCTTTCCCTGTCTCTAGCTAGTTGATAATTTTGCAGGTCATGTCCATCATCACTTATCACCATTTTCTCCTAAGCTAGATTCTTCCTCCTGGGTATGGGAATCTGAAACAGTGTCTGAAACAGATTGTTCAGACTTGAAAAATCTCCACCTATCCAGATTTAAGACCTCTGTCCATCTGCATTGTTACTCTCTTTGACCCAAATACCCAACTCATCTTCATTAAATCTGACATCTCTACTAATGATACATTTTTCCCTCCAATATCCCAACATTTATAACCTTTAATGCCCTCAGGATATCCTAAGAAAATGCAACTAATAGCCCTTGGTTGTAACTTATCAGTTTTTTCATGAACAAAAACAGTGCAGCCAAAACCCTAAGGTTACTATAGCTTGCAGGATGCCCAGACCATTTTTCCATGGGTGTTTTTAAACTAATAGATGAGGGTATTCTGTTAATTAGGTAAACAGCCGTGGGCAGCCTCTGCCCAAAACTTGGTGGGTAACTTAGAACAGGATAATAGGCTTCTAACCTTTTCTAGAATGGTCCTATTCATCCTTTCTGCAAAACCATTCTGCTGGGTGTGTGCCTTACAGTCCTATGTCCAGAATTCCACTTTCCCTACACGATTATCAAAATCTTCATTTATGAATTCTAAACCATTATTAGTTCTAACTTTCCTAATTTTCTTCCAGTTTGTGTTTTCAATAATGACTTTCCAATCTTGAATTTCTAAAAGCCTCTCCTTAGTTTTCAAGAAATAAACCCAACCCTCCTAGATAGTCATCTATTATGTTGATAAATATCTACAACCTCCCAAGGATGGATATTTAGTAGGTCCCCAAACATCTGAATGGATATAGTCAAATAGACTTAGAACAGTGGTTTCCCCCACTAAATCTGATTCTATTCTTCCCATAAATGCAGTGATCACAGAAAACCAGCTTCTCTATTTATCTCCTCCAGAACCTTTTGCTACCCAACTCAACTAAACCTTTTTCACTAATGTGCCATAATCTCCTATCCATAAAGTGGTCTTATAGACTTCTAAGATAAGGATACTGCTGCTGTTCCAGTGATGGTTGAACCATTTAGAATATACAGCCCATTCCTCATCTCACCCTTCATTACAACTAAGGACCCTTTAGTTACTTTAAGAACTCCACCTTGAGCTTTATAACAATAGCCAATTAATCTAGACTTCCTAGAGAAACTAAGTTTCTTTTTAGCTCTGGTATGTATCTACATTAGTGAGCCATTTTGAGCTTCCATCATGCAAATTCAGCCTTACATCTCATATTCCTAAGACTCTACAAGCTGCATTATTTCCATCAACACCTTTCCAGACTCTAGTTTCTTAAAGTTTGACAGAAAACTCTTGTTTGGGTCATGTGGATGAACAGCCAGAATCAAGTATCCATTCACATCAGTTTCATTTTCAGAAACAACTAACACATCAGAACTCTCATAACCATCAGAAGCTATATCTACACTTCCACTAGCATCCTTTTCCCTTGACTTTTTCTTCCTATTGGACAGTCCCTCTTAAAATGACATTCCTTATGACAGTGAAACATTTCCTAGTGAACTTAGACTTAAACTTTGATCTACCCCTGAAATTCCCTTCTTGTGCCTTTCCTATCAGGTCTTCCTCTTACATAAAACCCCTCACCATCTAGTTTACCTTCCTTTTTAAATTCAGCATCCTTAGCATAATTGCTACCACTACTTCATCTAGTTTAAGGGTTTGCCTGCCATACTTAAGGTGTCCACAAAGTTAGAGAAAATTTTTGGAAGTGAGTTAATTAGGATTATGCTTGATCTTCATCCTCAACCTTAACACTAAGCCCTTCTAGTCCTGTACCAGTTTCAAAGTCATTCATATTGTCCCCTAATATTTTGTTTTCATCCATTTTAAAACTGAACAGCTTCTGTTTTAAAACTAACCTATTAGGAAGGACTTTGACAGGTATAAAGAGTCTAGTTTTTCCTAATTTCAACTGGTGATTCCATTTTCTTAACTTCCCTTAAGACCTTATCCCCTAAACCTAGAATTAAGGACTGTAGGCTTTATCTAATAGGTTTTTCTTCTCCTTCTCAGACAAGGAGTCTGGTAAACTATCCTCACCTTCTAAAGTATCAGCCAAACCATCCTTAATTAAGATAGCCCTTATTTTCATCTTCCACAATCCGTAATCATTATCCCCTGTGAATTTCTCCACCTCAAACTTAGACATTTTCCTGTTTCTACCCTTCACAGACTCCTAGAGTAAAAAAACCCCAATTTACCCAAGACTTAAACAAACCCTTACTTGCAGCGTGTTTAAAAAAAAGGAACCCAGATCTAAGCCAGATGCTTCAGATTCACAAAAGATCTCTTAACCTAAAAAAAAAACTAGGTGCTAGAATGATAACCTAACTCTAATACCACTTGTTAAAACTTAGAGAACCAAATCGCAAACCAAAAAGCAGAAAACCAACATTCAACAGCAGAATAAATCCAACATATAACAGCAATAAAATCCACATATATGCAGCAGATAAATGAAATGAAGGACAGAGATTTATAGTGGTTCGGTAATCTTATATTACCTACATCCCTCTCCAGGGTAATAAACAATTTCACTATGAGAATAAAAGAATCTTACAGAGATACGCTCACCCTTTACACAGTGCACACACCCCTCTGTAAACCCAGATCTCAACACCTCTCATACACCACACACCAAATAACCAATCATTAGAATAGATTTATACAGAAGAGGAAACAGAAAACAATCCGCTAAGACCTACCACTACCGTTGATTCCATCAACGCTCTTGGAAACTCCAGCGCATCAACATTTCGTAACAAACTTTTCTCTCTGTTAACCAAGAGAGAAAACTCGAGAGAAATGAAAAATGGGCAAAACCTAATTTGAATTAGGTTTATGAAAACTAGTTTTGACAGAACTGCCCCTTAGCTTAGCAAAAATGACTTTGACTGCCCAATTAAACTTTGACTTCCACATGGCTAAATCAATTGCCACCTCACAACAAAACCCACACACACACACACACACAAATCAGGACAACGCAACACACACTAATCAGCTCGATTAAGACTAATTTTATAAATTGCAAAACCAATTCATCATTCAACAGAAAACCCTAAGGATTTGGAGGTGGCGAATGGTGGCTAATGGAGGTTGAGAATGAAAGGGGTTTTAAAGGGTAAGCCGGTGGTGTGATTGGCAGTGACAAGAGGAATTTCTAGTGATATAATCGACTGAAATAGCTAAAGGCATGCCAATCGGACCAGTGGGAGGACGATGAAGCACAATGAGAGCTAAACAAGTGTGTGGTGGGAAGGGTTTTGTAGAGAAGCCAAGAGGAGGAAGATGGTGATGAAAAAGGGGGTCACCGAGCCAAAAATGGCAAATTTGGCTTTGGCTGACAATCGTGAAAATGGGAGGGTAAAGAATAGAAGATGAGATGACAGTTTGGTAATAACACTTTTTGCATCTCCATATTCACTAATAATGTTAATTTAAAGTCGATAATCTGGAATATATGAAACGAAAATTGTCATTTCACTAACCCTTAGGTGGGAATATGTCTTTTGCTCTTTGGAAATTAGTGTTGATAAAAAAGATTAAAAATGATTATTACATATCTAACCCATTCTAACATTCGGCTTTTGAAGGTGATTATGTAGTATTAAATTATACAATAATTTGCTTTTCAAAATTTCTGTTGTTTACGACAATTTCTCTCCATTTGTGGTGGCTGCCCGCCAGCTAGATGAAACGAATTTGAGTGAAATTTTTACATTCTCATTTTGTCCTTCCCCTTCCGATTTTTAAGGTTTCTCTTCGGTTTCCCGCGAAATTCTCTTTTCTTTCTTAACTAACTTCATTTCCGTCCGCACTGTGTCTCTCTTTCTTTCCATACTCAGAATTCACAACGCTGTTTTGTCATCTCTTTCATTTCCGAAGGCAGAAAATCTCGTCTAGATAAGTTTGTTTCACCGTATCTCCTTGCAGCGGAATCCGATAACCTCGGGAATCCGCCGCCATGGAAGAAGAAGATGATGGATAAGAAAAAAAGCAGCCTTCCATTACTCCCCTCTTCCACCTCCATCACCTCCTCTTCCTTCCTTTTCCGCCCCTTCCACCACAAAAACCTTCCTTCTTCTAAAAATATATCAACTCTCACCACCACCAATCCTGCGGCCGTCCCCACTGTTAAATTCCTCTATTGGCACTGCAAAATACTCGACCCTGACTCGGATTTTGTCTCACGCTGGAATTACGTCTTCCTTGCCTCATGTATCATCGCTCTCTTCATTGACCCGCTGTACTTTTATCTACCCACGGCTAGGCGTGATGGCTGTTTAGAAAGAGACACTGACTCGGGTTTTTATATAACCTTCTTTCGCTCTGTTGCTGATCTTTTTTATACGCTTCATATTTTTATGAAGTTTAGGACCGCTTTTGTGTCACCCAGTTCCAGAGTTTTTGGGAGGGGAGAGTTGGTTATGGATCCCTATGAGATTTCTATGAGGTATTTCAGGTCTGATTTTATTATTGATCTTGCCGCTGCGCTTCCTTTGCCTCAGGTTCGGTCTTTCTTTCTTATATCCAGCATTTTCTTGATTTCTAGGCAACATTTTGATTTGAGTTGAGAAATTTTTTATCTGTAAGTGTTGAAGCTGAGGCTTTTGTAAATTTGTGGTTTGCAGCTTGTGATCTGGTATGTAATTCCCGCGATAAAAACCAAATCTAATGACAACTCCACTCTGGCTCTCATTGTTCTAGCGCAATATATTCCCAGACTATTTGTTATCTTCCCTTTAAACCAAAGAATTATCAAAACTACAGGAGTTGTTGCTAAGACTGCTTGGTCTGGAGCTGCCTACAATCTCCTTCTTTTCTTGCTTGCCAGTCATGTAAGAATCAGGTCACCCCTCTGCTTTTTTTTCTTTCATCTATCAGGTCGTCCGACTAGAGAATTAATTATACATATATATACTCTCCTTCTAGTTTCAAAAACTGAATTTGACTGTTGGTGCAGGTAGTTGGAGCAACGTGGTACCTATTGTCCATAGGGCGGCAATTCGAATGCTGGAGAGAAGAGTGTGAGACAGAGAACGAGAAAAGAGTTCTATGCAATCTCGATTTTCTGGATTGCAGTTATTCGAAGTCACCTGAACGGCTGAACTGGGTGCTTGTCACCAATGTTATAAAAAAATGCAATGCAGATCATGAGGGTGATGATGCTGAAAACTTTAAGTTTGGAATATTTGGAGATGCTTTCACCGATTCTGTTGCTTCCGAACCATCAATCATTAGGAGGATATTATATTGTCTTTGGTGGGGTTTAAGAAGTTTAAGGTAGGACAAATCTCTTTTGTCTATTTAACTAATTACATCATATAATCACCACTTTCATATGACTTCTAATATCACATTTAAGCGAATATGTATTTTTAAGTTGAGTTTAATTATGTGTTAATTTGCCCGTGTAATTCAATAGAGAGTTCATGCTTATAAAATCCTTTAGTTTTTCTTTGCAGTTCTTATGCGCAAGAATTCGATACAAGCGTATATATTGGCGAGAATATATTTGCCATTCTTATCTGTATATCTGGTTCATTTTTTTCAGCACTGTTGATTGGCAATATGCAGGTATCGTCCACTACCATTTTTTCAGCAAATCAACAAGTTTTCAGTGGTTAAACAGGAGGATTTTTTTTTACTAATTAACACTTGATAAAACTATCATGCCAAGTAGTTATCTCAGGCATTGCAATATGTAGTTGTATGTATGATGTATTGAGAAAGCTTTGTTGTTTCTTTTTCCTTCTTGAAGAAATATTTGCAATCTATGACTGTAAGATTTGAAGAATGGAGAGTTAAGCGAAGAGATACGGAGGAGTGGATGAAGCACCGTCAATTGCCTGAAGATTTGCGAGAACGTGTTCGCCAATTTGTTCAGTACAAATGGCAAGCTACAAGAGGAGTCAACGAAGAATCTATACTGCGTTCATTGCCTCTGGACCTCCGTCGAGAAATTCAGCGCCACTTATGCATTGCTCTTGTTCGCCGTGTAAGTCTTTCTTCTTCATTAGGACTAAAACATGTAATGAACCATTTTGAATTCTTTTGATTTTCATACAATATATTTTTAGCTACCAAAATTCTTATTCTTTCATTGCTCAGGTTCCATTTTTTGCCCAAATGGATGACCAGCTTCTTGATGCAATATGCCAGCGTCTCATCTCATCTTTGAGTATTCAAGATACATACATTGTTCGAGAGGGTGATCCAGTCAATGAGATGCTTTTTATAATAAGAGGAAAACTGGAGAGCTCTACAACTAATGGAGGAAGGTCTGGCTTCTTCAACTCCATCACTCTTAGACCTGGTGATTTCTGTGGTGAAGAGCTGCTAACATGGGCCTTAATGCCCTCCTCTACACTCAACTTTCCTTCTTCAACTCGGACGGTGAGAGCCCTTTGTGAAGTTGAAGCTTTCGCCCTTCAAGCTGAAGACCTCAAATTTGTTGCACATCAGTTCAAGAAGCTCCACAGCAAGAGGCTCCAGCATGCCTTTAGATACTACTCTCACCAATGGAGAACATGGGCTGCATGCTTCATACAATCTGCTTGGAGAAGGTTTAGGAAGAGGAAGATGACAAAGGAATTGATTCGACGAGAGGGTAGCTTCTACTACAAGCAAATTCCTGACCAAGATAGCTATTACATGGAGGAAGTAGCCGATGGAAATCATGAGTATGTTCATGGAAGTACTGGTGGGAATGCCGCAGCTCAAAGTGCAAGCAATGTCCGGAATGCAGCAACTCAGCAGAAAGGTTCAGTTCCAGGGGTCGATGCTGCTTCTAGTAGCTTAAAGATGCCCAAGATGTTTAAGCCAGATGAGCCTGATTTCTCTGTAGACCAAGGGGATGTTTAGTTAGTACAAGATCTATGAAAAGTGAAAGAATAGATAGAGATTTTATTTAATGGCATTTCTGTATCTGTTACTCGTAATTTAGAGTTAATTAATAATGACATTTTAACTTTATAACCTCAAAACTGTCTGAAAGGTTAACTTATTAATTGATTAAATTTTTTGCAGTGAAACAACAGATATAGGATTAATCCTGCGCACAAATCTTGGAAGAGGAAGGGATCCAATGTAATTTGTGACAGGATTTGTCGATATGAATTCATATTTAACAAATAAAAAGAGAGAAATAAGTTTCTTTAATGTTTTTGTTACAAAAGGAAAGAAACTATAACCAATTCCATCATAAATGGAGAAAATTATTGTTCCATTTTGCATTCTGTTATGAGAATTATTACTACAATGAATAAGGCACTAAATCTGAGACTTTAAAACTTGTCTCTCACGGAGTGTAAAATTGGTCAGTTGAAGTTTCAGGAGTAGAAACTTTAGCTGTTGTTGTTATGTCCAGGGCCTTCTCTAATGTTAAAACAACTTGCTCCATGGATGGTCGTTGTTGTTTAAGAGCTGTGCATGACAGAGCCAATCGAAGCGTGACATCGAAAGCTTCTGCTGAGTACTCCCCATTAAGTTTAGGATCAGCAAATTCTATTATACTGCCACCTCTTGTCAGGACTTTTGCCTGGAAATTAAGAAGAACCAGTTACAGTAGAAAAAATAGATCCGAAAATACGAAATTGAGTGAGGCATGCCTCATGGTTTCTTACCACTTTATTTAAAGGCATTGGTCTCTTCAAGTTCATATTAATGACTTTCTTCCCTGAGAGAATCTGCAAAAGTACTATTCCAAATCTGTAAACATCGCCTGATGAATTCACTTGGCAGTTGCTTTGGTACTCAGGATCAACATAACCAAAAGTTCCTCTTACTTCAGAGCTCACTTGGGATTTTCCCAGGTCAATGACCTTAGACAAGCCAAAGTCTGAAAGCTTGGCTTCAAAATTTGGACCAAGGAGAATGTTTGTTGGCTGCAAGAGGGACCGAAATTCAGTTGATTCATTTAGAATTTTTACACTCATCAAGGATATGTAATATCATTACCAATGAACAGTGCAGAAAATTGATTTTGATTAGAGATAATTAACCTTGATATCGCGATGAACAATGCAGCCTTCTGAATAAGTGTGGAGAAACCAAAGACCTCGAGCACTATCAATCGCAATCTCAAGCCTTTGGATCCAGGATAGTATCTTATCCTTCCCTGTTATGAATCACTTTCATCAGCCTATACACATATAAAATGTGTATATATAAGAAATTTATAATCAAGATAGAGGAATACCAAAAAGCCATTTGGAGAGACTGCCATTGGGACATAGTTCATAAATGAGAAAACCCTCATCTACAGTTAAGCAATAGCCAAGCAAAGCGACAAGATTCGGGTGTCTAACATGAGATAAGCTTGCAACTTCTCTGACAAAAGTCTCCACATTTCCATCATTGATAATATGCTTAATAGCAACATGCCGGTTAGTTAACAACACGCCTTTATAAACCTTTCCTGATGCAAGAACAAAATAACAGATCAAACCATCTGGAAGAAACCTGGGAAACTTAAATTTTGATTGGATATATATCCATTTATACTAACCAGCAGTTCCTTCACCAATGAGATTTATGTCATTTAGATTCTGTGTAGCAGAATACACCTCCTTGATTGGAAATTTTGGACAACCAGGATCCTTCAGTTGAACGTCCTTGAATGAGGCTAAATGAAAACAACAGAATCAGTATGTTTTTGTACTTATGAATTATAGTAATGCCTTCTATAGTTGCTAAAAAAGGCTATGCATACCAGGTCTTTTGGATGTTGGCTTTGATTTGTAGAATCTTTTGAAGAAAATGAATGCGGCGGTAACAATTATGGCGGCAAAGATCCCTCCGATCACAATCCAAATACCTGTTTTCATGTAAATTCTTGATGTTAAAGAGAATGGAGAACACACCATCAAAGTTTATAGTTTCTATTTTTGAAAATAGATAATGAATCACCTGTGTCAAGTTTCTTCTTCCTTTTACTCTCTGATGCTTGATTCTCTGCAGAACAAAGTGAGAATCTAGAATTGATCCTTACTGGAAAAATATTTTAATGAAATCCATGAGTTATGAGTGAGGTCTATAAAGATACTTACGGGAGAAGCTATCTTGCTCAGCAAGGCATTTGTAAAGATTTTGGACATGATTCTTATCTTCAATTCTACTACTTGTTAATGATAACATCACTGCAAACCTGCAGGTATCAGCTTCATTCTCCAACAACACGGGATCTGAGGATGTCGAATGTACTCCTCTTATCGCTCCCCAACTTCTCACACAGGAGCTACATGTTTGATTCCACTCTTCACCATAACTTGGAAAGTTACAATGTTCACTGAAACTTTTCAGTTCATTTCCCAGATGGTGAATAACATCACCAACAGAATAGTCAGAACAGCCACCAGCACCACTTGTTAGCTTCTCAATCCCACAACTGAAAACATCTGCTTCAAATGCCTTCATTGAAGTCAGACAACTATTCTGCTCACTGGAATTCAAGAATATCTGTCCGGTTTGATTCGCGCGCAGCCCCAATGCATTGAGGTATCTCTGGAATGATGAACCACAGCAGTTTTTCTGCAGAAATCCACCCCAATCTCCCCCTTCACAAACTGTATTATCTGAATCCGAAGGCTCAAAATGAAGGCTGCAGTCTATTGTAAAACTTTGAGAAACTGCAGATTTCTCGACAGCGATGATCATGATGAAGATACACATAACAAAGAGCAGATTAGGTCTCTTAGGCATAGTTGTATCGAGAGAATACAACATGATTTCCCCCTTAGAGCCTAGTTTTATTCAAACAAATCCAGATACGCAGAAGGGATTGGCTTTACTCTTCTGATCCATTTAACTTCATGAGATTGACCCAGAAGAGATAAAGAGGGTTGTTGCACTATCAAGCTAGTTTTAGACACATACAGACAGGCTCCTGAGAAAATTATGAAACGAAATTGTTTGTATTATAAGGTTGGATCGTTTGTTCCAAACTCAATGGGAACAGGGAAGTAAATGATTGGAGGATTTTGTTTATTATGATTGCAAATCACACTTCCTCATTCTCTTGCATCACTTAATTATATTATAAAATCTGATTAACAAAAGCGTTTTGCCGGCCTAAGCAGCTTCATTTTTATTAACATATGATTCACCTTTTTCACTGTTGATTTATTCTATGCTTATGAGTCAGTGAAGATAAATTAGTCTGAAGAATGACAGTTAAATGATAGTAACTTGTGCTTAATAAGAATATATTAGCAATGAATTATGATGAATGACAACTACAATCAGGGTCATAAATTCTGTTTCAATACACAATTTAGCTATACTTTTATCAGTTTGTATATGTAATATTATTTTCTGATAAATTTAACTATCGTTTGTGATGAATTATGCTTGAAATAATATGATTACAATTCATAACTGGTGCTACTGAAGAAGAATCGAAGTAGATGTTGAAGGCATCTTCATTGTAAAGAGGCTTAAATTATTCTCTATTTTTGGCTGTTCTTCGTCTTGTATGTGCCTGCCATTGTCATTACTCGAGTAAAGCAGATTTGAAGATGCAGTTGAACAATGTAAATATAGAAATGTCAGGCCACGTGGTGTCTTCTCATTGCAACACGTGAAGAACCAACATTTGGCGATGATTTCACAACTACAATTGTTTGTTCTTCTAGGTTATGTGGTAAGTTAAGTGATAACGACACGTATAACTTGATTATGTTATTATGAAAGAAAAACCAAAGAAAATTATAAATGGGCCGGTGGATCTGGACTAACATTACCACGGCCCAACTTAGTTTTTGCCAGGCTGAACGGGCCACTAGGGCCATGCCAGCTCCGAAGAAGTCACTATAAATTAGAACTGAGTCATCGAATCTCGGTTGTTCTGAAGAACAAGAAACCGCTCTGATTCTCTGTGAATTTGCAATTCTGTGAGTCTGTGTCTCTTCCGTTTTGGTAATTTTGAAATTTCCTCTTTCAATTTTGGTAATTTTCAGTTGAATTGTTTTTTTTTATTTTGTTTAATGAAATAATTAAAGGAGAAGCTAATTTATTGTTTATTTTAGGGTTTTTTAGCTTGAACAATGGAAAAGGAAACCAATGTAGCAACTGAAGATCTGAAAATTGATTTGTTCGAAGACGATGACGAGTTCGAAGAATTTGAGATCAATGAAGGTGTGTTTTTTAATCTCTAAAAATTACTGTTTGCCCGTTATTTGCTTTAAGTATATCTTCATTACCATTTTGTCAAGTATCAGATGTAATTTGCCTGTAATTTTTACCTATTTGCTAATTTAATCTGCTTGAGTTGCTGTTGTTAATAAGAAATATACTTGAACATATTTATGTTATTTATCCTGTTTAGTTGTATAGGAAAAGAAATTGAAAATTCCTCAAAATTTTTATTATCTAATGTTTAAGTGCCTTTTTGTGACCCTTTTAAAAATTATAAAAGGCCCAATGGCTAGTTTCAAAACATGCTGAAGAGGTTATAGCGTTGATACGTGATTATTTTGAATTTCTGTTAGGAAATTATCATAGTTCTTGGATGGAATGCTTTCTCAAAAGGGATTTATTAGTTCTGCATTTAGATTTTAGTGTGTGGGGAATTTCTTGGGAAAGTTCCTTGAGCCTAGGTGGTTGATCCTGTAACCCGATAAAGATTTAGATTTTAATGGAGCCTAGCCAGAGGAAGTCCATATATTGAGTTACTGGCAACATTTGTTTCTTTTTTTTTTTTCTCTCTGGGGGAGGGTGGGGATTAATAGGATGATTTTGTTGTGGAGAGGATTGTAGTAATAGTTGTATCTTAGTATTGCTTATTACTTGACGTAATGAAATGATAATGTAAAACCTATACTGTCTGCTGTTTGTGGGTGTCCTTTAGTAGTGTTGCCTTTTTTTTTTTTATTTTTTTTTTAATTTTAATTTTTAATTTTAATTTTTAATTTACGTGGAAAACACAATATCATTCCTTGGGATGTGTTTGGTGGTGTATCTTATGTTATTTGGATGTTGTGTGTTGCTTATGTAGACTTCAAACAAGTTTTGCTTTTTTAGCTAAAATTCTTCTCCAAAACCTTGACAATTCAAGAACTCGCCTCTGCCTCATTTTTCTTTGAACTAGAGCATCTCCATAGATCTATTGGATGCTTCTTTTCTTCTTTGTGATACTGCTTGTAATGTTTAGCTGCAAGAGATTAGCCTTTGTTAAAGAGGAGGGACTTGCTCACACCCCATTAAAGTGTTGAGTATGAGCTGTTTTTGAATTACTTGAAAATTAAATGAGTTCAAACTTAATCTAGTATCTGAATGAGAAACTAGAGTACTGTGTTTTTCCATTGTAATGTGAACCCTAGAAGACTGAGGGAACTTGTTGATACTCAAGAAGTAGCACAAGGGACAGTTAGAAGGATGCAACTGCCAGTTCCTCTAGTTGACCTTTCTGTTTTGCAATTTTATAAGATCTCCATAGGGTTTGAACGGTTGTAGTATCCTTGTATGAAGAAGGATTTGATGTGGGTGAACAAATTGTTTGGCGAAATAAGATGCAAGTTTCTTTTAGTATAGCCTTTTCACCGGTAGGATTTAACAAGAGGATATGGGTTTACTATGTGATATTACAAGGATGATAAAATATTGTTGCATAAATTGGGTGCTTGTAATGTTCGCTGACAGTTTATCACTTCCACTTAATGTCCCACTCAAAGTTCCTGAGTCCTGACAACGTATGAATGTAATCATACTTCAATTTTGAATGCCTTCTCATTTTTATTTTTCTTAATCCAGTTTGCATATATCCTTTTATTTTAGTTAATATATTTCTATAATTTGTTATTTTTTTAAAAAAGCCTCTTATTTTAGTGTGTGATTTATACTGTAGTGTTAGTGTCATCCTTTTACTTTTAACTTATTACGACATGATTTATTGACCGCAGAGTGGGATGACAAGGAAGAAGGAAAAGATACAAGTCAGCAATGGGAAGATGATTGGGATGATGATGATGTAAATGATGACTTTTCCCACCAGCTGAGAAGAGAATTGGAGAACAACACTGAGAAGAGCTAAGCTCTGCTTCCTTGTTTACTGTAGTAGACAAGCTGCGGATTGTATTAGTTCCTTAATATTTGGTGGTGGAATATCAGATTACTTTTATATAGAATCACAATATGTTGAAATGAGAATTTACTCCTTGAAGTTTTAGCATCCTTTGCTTTTGATTTAAAGGAGTTATATATTTTTGCGTGTATTTGTTGCATGTTTAGTGGGGTTTTCATATGAAGAGATAATATTATCTTTTACTAAAAATAAATTCAATTTTTTTTTTTTTTTTTTTAACATAATAGCTGTCCGTTTGTTTTAATATTTCACATCCTATTCTCAAAATAACTATGGCTATGTATGGCTTGTTATTTTTATTCATATTTTGGACCGATTCTTCAGATAACGTTTGTTTTATTATTTACATAACTCTGTCATGATAATTCAATCCTGACAACTATCCTGATAAATTTTTTTTTGACCGTTATAGTTTGCTTTTTCACTTTTCTTCACTGCTTCACCATTTCACTTTCTCATTCTCAGTATACTACCAGTTTCGTGCTTCACTTCTCAGTTTGCATTACTGTTTTCAGTGCTTCACTTTCTCAGTATCTATCACCACCATTTCAGTTTCTGATAATCCATTACCAGGTTCAGTGCTTCACTTCCCAGTTTGCATTACCACCATTTCACTTTCTAGTATCCAGTGGCAGCTTCAGTGCTTCACTTCTCACCGTGAACCTACAAGTCCCTCTGTCACAAACCCACATCCTAACCCAACGTGAACCTACTGTCAACCCACCACCGTGAACTCGCAAATGCCTCTGTCACAAACCCATCGCAAACCCACTTCAGATCCCCAACCGTGAACCTGGAAATAGATCTGTCACAAACAAAACCACCGTGACAGATCTGTCACACACAAACCCACCATAACCCGATTTGTCACAAACAAACCCACCGTGATAGACCTGTCACACACAAACCCACCGTGACCCGATCTATCCAAAACGAACCCACCGTGACCTGATCCTTTGCAACCCAACCACCGTAACCCGATCTATCCACAACGAATTCACCGTGACCCGATCCTTCGCAACCCAACCACCGTGACCCGATCTATCCACAATGAACCCATCGTGACCCGATCCTTCGCAAACCCACACCTCCATCTAGATCAAACCCACCTCAGATGCTGTTTTACGTTTTTTATTAGTTTGACAGGAATTGATTATGAATGGGTTTTTGTTTGATTTGTGTAGAAGGGGATGATGTTTTGCGTTAATGGTGTGAATGGGTTTTTATTTGATCTGTGTAGAAGAGGATGCTCTTTTGCGTTAATGGTGTAAATGGGTTTTTGTTTGATCTGTGTAGAAGAGGATGCTCTTTTGCATTAATGGGGTGAATGGGTTTTTGTTTGATCTGTGTAGAAGAGAATGCTTTTTGCGTTAATGGATTGTTGAATGGATTTTTGTTTTGTTTTATTTGGTTTTTGTTTTATTTGGTATTTGGAATGGGTTTTGCTTTTATTTGCCATTTGGCACACGCATGTAACCGCCGTAACCGAAGTAGGCCACAAGAGTTATTTAACTACAGACATGCTTCACTCCGCAATGTTATCGAGAGAACCTTCGGTATTTTGAAAAGACCGTTCCGTATTCTAAATGGAATGAGCAATTACCGTTGGACAAACAAGGAAAGATTGTTATGGCATGTTGTGTACTTCATAATTTTATTAGAATGTACAATATGGATGACCGTATCTTCGAACAAACCAATAATAGTACGGGTAATGAGCAAGTAAATTGTGATCGTCAAAATGGGGCAGAATATGGCCGAAATGAAGAAGGACCGAGTCAACCGGACAACATGATGATTATACGGGATAACATAACGAATGCACTGTGGGTCACACAGTGGATCATGTTGTAGTTGTTAATGAAGTATACGTGTAATAATGATTGTAAGGGTTGATAATTAGTACTTTTGTCATATATGTATTAATGTAGTGTTTTTAAACAATTGGATCAGTACTTGAAATTAATATGGGTTTTTGTTTTTTAATATATACGGGTGACAAAATTACTAATAAAATATTTAGTATTATTAAAATGTAATTTGATAAGTTATATATATATATATATATATATAATAATACATTATTTTAACAAAATACAACAAAATATTATATTAATAAAATATTCAACACAAATATCAAGGTCAAAATACTCTACCAAACACATATCCTGCAAATCCTATTCTCGTAATCATAACCCTATCCAACTATCCAATACTATCCCTAAAATCCTATCCAAAATAATAAACCAAACACAGCCTGTTTGTTTCATTATCCTCAAAATACTATTATAATGTTTAAACTGTTTTTAAATCCCTTAAGTTTATTAATTTAACTAAACACCCTAAAAAAAAAAGTTCAAAAATTAACAAAAACACCTTCATTCACCCGCATTTGTTAGATTCCAGCTACCATCGTTGGAAGGTGGTCGGAATCTGGTATAATGATACACTACCAGCTAGATATGACTGGTAGTGTGCTGATCTATCATTTTCTGGTCAGATCCACTGTGAATCTGGTCAGAAAAGGCCAGATCCACGGTCGAAGATTGGGCCATAACTGGTTGTTAACGACGGCCATATCCTTGGCCATCGCTGACGCTAGATCTGGCCTTTTTTGACCAGATCCGTGGTAGATCTGGCCAGAAAATGTTATATCGGCATACGAACGGTCAGATCCGACCAGTCGTGCATCGTAATGCCAGATTCCAGGGGTGGTGACTGAAATCTGGCAATTGTGGGTGGGGGTGTTTTTGTCATTTTACAAAATTTTTATATATTAGGGTGTTTCGAAATTAGCAAACCTAGAAGGATGTTTTTGTTAATTTTGAATCTTACCTCGTTATTCTCACCCAACTCTAAAAATATCAAAAATCTTATCCAAAATATTAAAATAAACGGACCCTATGATGTCAGTGATAAAGTTAATAAACAAAAAAATATCATTTTTCTAAAGAGTAAACGACTTTTTCGCACCAAGGTTTGTCTTAATGACACTTTTCCATCCGAAAAGTTTCAAAATACCATTTTTTCACCCACAAGCCAACTCCGTTAAGTATACGTATATACGTTGTAAAGACAAAAATACCATTTACTATTTGACTTAAATTTTTTTTATTATTTTATGTCCTATCAACAAATTAAACTACCTATATACCGACCCTTTAAATTAAAAATTACTGATATACCCTCAATTATGTATAAGGATTTAAATTATCTTAAATTATCAACCCTTCCTTTTTTTTTTTTTATTAAAATAATATTTTACTTTTAAAATTTGAAAGCTACAAAATTTTTATTTTGTCCTTGTATTTGCTGCAACTAAACTAGCATTTATATTTAAAAAAATTTGTAAATTTAAACCCAATAAAAATAAGTGTTAGCAACTGATTTATTAAAATAACAATCTAGATTACAAAATTACAGTGCATACATATTTAAGAAATTTTGTCAATTCAACCCCAATACAAATAGGGAATTCAATACAAAAAATGCAGAAGCATTTCAGGTGATGTTCTTGTAAGACAGTTTCTCATTCATTTCTTAAAATCCAAAAAGTTATGCTTTCCCCATCCCACTTTCTAGCTCTTTGAAGCTTGCTTTTCCTTTGCTTTATGGATCTTCAAAACCTTTTTTCACAATCTTTTGCTCTTCCACCAAGGAAGCTCGAATTACCCTATCAAATGTTTCCAAAAACAAAGAAAAATCAATTAAATTTGCTATTTATCCCATTTAACCCGTGGATAAAAAACAATAAAAACTCAAACTTAAGTATTTACAACAGTATCTCTCCCTTACAACAGCTCCAGAACAAGTTTCGCTTAAGTATTCATAGCAATACCTCTCCCTAACAGCGGCTCTAGTATCTCTCCCTAGTTATTGAGCAAAAAGCAAGGAGTCTCCATGTCTCCAGTGACAACCCCACGAGTGAAACTTGTTCTTTGACTTAGCAGAATTATATGCACACTGATAACAACAAATACAGAGTCATTAAAACCTGAATTCCCGAAACTTAAAACAGGTGATATATGATATAAACTGTCAAATGTACCTGAGCCACTCTAGCCAAAAGATAAAGAGCAAGCGTTCTTCCAGATAATTATAAGCAATAGTAGAAAAATTTAATGAAAACAAATCATTTACACATAAAATAAAGAGAGTACAATAATAATTAATCAAGACAAAGAATACTAGAGATAATTATTTAAGAAATTAAAGAGAGAGTTGAAGAAGACAAAAATGATTAAAAATACAGACAAATCATTGATTGATTGATCATGAACACACAGTTCAGCTATAATAATAATGGTAAAATTTATTATAGCCCAAGTCGACTTGTGACAAGTAATTAATCTCTAATTTCTTCATGTTATCTGATGAGGGATTCTCCCAAACCAAAACCAAAACCCCTCTTCAAATCAACTACTCCGAATCTCTTTGTAACTAATTGGAATATTAAAATTTCAATTTATCCCCAACTCATTTCCCTGCAAAAACTTGAAACTGAAAATAAAAGATAACTCAAACATGAAAACCTAAAAATCCTACATCTTAGTTGTTGGAAAAAATTCAGAATAACAAATATTCTAAACTAATCCCAAGATCATGTTAATAGTCACACATTGCAATCATATTTTACATAAACGAATTACAATGTATTTCACAACATAAATATCTCTTCTCCTTAACTCTGAGGCAAAAATTAAATCTGGATAGAAAACCATCGTAGAGTATTTTTCTTTAACAATTTTCAGAGAGAGAGAGAGTGAATTATTATTTTCTAAAAGAAAAACTTCACTTATATATGGGCGGTAGTTACCAAGCAGATTTTTATTCCACTTCAAACGCGGTTTGGGTTAATCCATCATGGGTGCTCATCCTTATCCAATATCTCCCACTCACACATGATATGACTATCTCTATCTGTGCTTCTTTAAGGTTCATACTTTAATAAATATGTCATGTGACCATGCATACTTCGAGAGCACATTAGTCATATATCTGTTAGGAATATATAACTTCTCGAATTATGAATCTTAGGTTGTATGTTGTATGCAATACCCTAGATTACTTATCACATTTTTTTCTAACAATCTCATTTATAATAAATATTAGTTGTATTCATAATTATGTTTTGTCTTTACATAAAAGTAAAACATAATTGGTCGACCAATGAATACACATGATTATAGTGTGATAATTCAAAATCATAATCTTCCTCTTTTCTCAATTCTTGCAACTTTCATTTAACTTGCTTTTCTAGAAATGTCCCAACAGATTGAATTTATCTTAATCTTTTGGTAACACCCTAAGATAGCAATCATTAAATGAGGTTTTCAAGAAACAAAATAGAGTAACAAGGGTATTCTATGAGATTTTATTCTTAAAATCTCAAGGTCTTACACAATGTTAAAGTTGAGATTTTGACTTTCATTACCCCTTTGGTCAATGTTTTGCACATGTGGTATGAATCACATGCTATAGCATTTCCTCCTTTCCCATGGAGTGCATTCTCTTTTCTTGTAAATGTCGTACAGATTTTAGTTCAGACATAACTAATGTCTAACTTGAGTTCACTTTACATACTTTTAACTTATCAGAACTCTAATCTGGCAATTAGACAGATAAAATGATCATTTATCACTTATGGTCACATTTCATTATGACATTATTTTAATTCTATTTTTAGGCGACGTTAAACATTTTAAGCTTGGCTCTTTATTATCACCTAGACAATAAGCTTAAAATCATCTCATCTCCATTCCTACGAAGTAATGGAGGCGATTGCTTGTGTGAGCAGGCCAATCACTTAACTGTCCGACATGCTTTTCAAAATAAACATATATAATATTTACATAACTAATATGTAAATTGATAAGATAAATGTGAACAATTTTGGGAAATTTCAAAGTATGAGTACATTCAACACCTACGTAAGCCTAGAGATCTAACATGTCTATTGAAAGTATCTCTTGGTATAGGCTTTGTAAATGGATCCGCAACCATGGCATGCATAGATATGTACTTCATGTTCACCTCCTTTTGTGCCACCAAGTCTCACACAAAATTATATTTGATATCTATGTGTTTCGTTTTACCATGATATTTGGGATCCTTAATGTATGCTATTGTTGCTTGACTATCACAGTTTACTCTTACTGGTTCAATAGCAACATTAATTATTCCTAGATGATTCATGAACCATCTCAACCAAACGGCTTCTTACACTGCAGCTGAAAATGCTACAAACTCAGCCTCCATTGTAGATAAGGTTATACATGATTGTTTCTTATTGCTCCAAGATATGGCCCCACCATTTAGTAAGAAAATATATTCGAAAGTAGATTTCCTTTCATCTAAATCTCCTCCCCAATCAGCATCGGTGTAGCCTGTCAAGTGTAAATCATTTCCTTGATAACATAATGAGTAATCAGCGGTTCCTTTTAGATTTCTTAAGATTCTCTTCACTGCTTTCCAATGTGCTTGTCCTGGGTCGGATTGATATCTGCTTACCAACCCAACGGCATAACAGATGTTGGCTCTAGTGCACATCATGGCGTGCATGAGACTTCCAATAGCACTTGTATAAGGAACATTCTTCATTTGTTCATTTTCTTGTGGAGTCTTCGGACACATTATACGACTCAAAGTCTCGCCTTTCGCGATAGGGTTGTCTATGAGTTTACAATCTTGCATATGAAATCGTTCAAGAATTTTATTAATGTATGGTTCTTGTGAAAGAGATACTAATTTTCTTGAGTGATCTTTTGAAATCTTGACTCCAAGAATATATGCAGCTTCACCCATATCTTTCATCTCAAAATGAGATGATAGCCATCCTTTGATTTCATTGACAAATCACTTATCATTTCCAGCTATAAGTATATCATCAACATATAATGATAATATAACAAATTCGTTATTGGATCTCTTTGTATATACATAGTGATCTTCATCTATCATTTTGAAATCATACGACATTATCGCATTTGAAATCGAATATACTACTGTCTTGAGGACTGCTTGAGGCCATAAATTGACTTTAAAAGTCTACACACTTTGTGTTCTTGGCATTCTCTAATAAAACCTATTGGTTGTTTCATATATATTTCTTCTTGTAATTCTCCATTGAGAAAATCAGTCTTTACATCCATTTGATGCAATTGAAGATCTATGCTAGCAACTATAACTAGAATAAGTCGGATTGAGGTAAACCGCACAACAGGCGAAAAAGTTTCTTCATAATCCATTCCTTCTTGTTGTGTATACCTCTTCGCGACTAAGCGAGCTTTGTATCTTTCAATACTACCATCAGCTTTACACTTGATTTTGAGAACCCACTTGTTCCCAATGGCTTTGCGTCCTTTTGGTAAATCAACTGATTCCCATACTTGGTTTGATTTCATAGACTCCAATTCTTCTTCCATTGCTTTCATCCATTTTTCCTTAGAAGGGCAATTGAGAGTCTCATTTACATTCTTTGGCTCTTCTTCATCTTGTGGAGTAACTAGAAAAATTTCCCCCTCAACCTCAAATCGTCAACGTGGAACTTGTTTCCTGTTTGATCGACGTATTGGAGATTGATTGGTGTTACTCGCACTTGGACCAACTATCATAATTGAATCGTCACTGGGGAATGATGGAGGATCTGAAATTGATTCATCAATTTCCATATCGCTCCTATTGGGATGTAATATAACTAACTGGTTTTCGGCAACAGAATTGCCTTGGTCTTGTGTTTCATATAGAAACAAGTTTTGACCTATCTCGCCCGTCTTAGGAAAATCGGTTTCTAAAAATGTGACATCTCGTGATTCAAACTCAGTGATGCTACCACTTTCTTATTCCCCTATGAAGACGTATCCCTTTGAATGTTCTAAGTATTTTATGAAGATACATTTCTTCCCCCTTGGACCTAATTTTCCATATTTATGGGAAGGATCATAAACATAAGCAGCACATCCCCATGGCTTTGGGAAACTCAAATCGGATTTCCGATTTGTCCATAACTTATATGGTGTAGTAGTAATTGATTTGGAGGGTACTCGATTGAGGATATATGTGGTAGTCAATAAGGCATCACCCCAAAAGGTGATGGACAAGTTTGCTTGTGCCATCATAGACCTTACAATCTCAAGTAGAGTTCTGTTTCTTCGTTCTGCATCACCATTTTATTGCGGAGTTCTTGGAATAGTTAATTGACGTTCTATTCCCATTTCATCACAAATTTTTTTAAATTGATTAGATAAATATTCATGACCTCGATCGGTTCATAGAACTTTTATCTTTTTATCTAATTGATTCTCAACTAAGTTTTTAAACTTCTGAAAGCATTCTAAAGCTTCTGATTTTTGAGAAATAAAAAAAAAAACATAACTATATCAAGTGAAATCATCTATAAATGTGATGAAATAAATAGCCACATGTCTAGCCCTCACATTCATTGGATCACATATGTCAGAATGAATTAGTTGCAATGGAACTTCAGCTCTTATCACTTTTCCAAATGGTTTCCCTGTTTTTCCAACTAGGCAATGTTCACAAGTAGTCAAGTCTACTTTTGTTAAGGATCCTAACAAGCCTTCTCTTGCTAGTATATTCATTCATTGTTGGCTAATATGGTCAAGCCGTGCATGCCATACATTCATATTATCATTATTGGAAAATGTAATTAAGGAAAAACAAACATTACTATAATTATGAGCAATGTCAAGTATGATAAAACCATCATAAATATAACCACAACCATAGTATGTTGTGTCCAAAAATAAATGGACACCAGTGTTGGAAAAGTGTAAATTAAAACCTAGTTTAATAAGTTCTAACACGGAAATCAAATTTCGACGAATATCGGGTGCATATAACATGTCATGTAAGTATATGATTCGACCTCCACGCATGATCAATTTGCATGTGCTGATCACTTTAACTTCCACTTTTGAATTGTTACCTACATATATCCATTTTGTTTCTCGTGGTATTCGTCGAAACTCCACAAAAGCACTCCTGTTTTTCGTTATGTGGTCTGTTGCTGCTGAATCTACAGTCCACAAAGGATGAGATTTAGTTAGAAAAACAGAACTGGAAACATTTATACAACTTACTTGTGCAAACAAGTAATTTACCTTTTTCGGCTCACTACAATTGTGAGCAAAATGTCCCTTGCCACAATTATAGCATTTTACCTTTGCCATGTTTCTCTTCCTGGCAGGATGTTTTCCTTTTCCGTGTTTATAAAACTTTCTCTTCTTCCCTTGAGCCTTATCAGTATTGCCTTTTCTTTGGGATCCACCTTGGAACTTATGTTTAAATCCCTTCCCACCATGTGAACTAGAACCAGTCATATACACATTAGTATTTGCCTTACTCGCATTAAGGCAATCTTCTTCCAGTTCCAAATGTCGTGTGGCATCTTCTAAATTTTTTATGCCCTCATTGTGGGTAAGGTATATCTTCATGTGTTCTCAATTTTGAGGCAATGATCTTATGACAGCTTGAACCTGTTGTTCATCAGTTAGGACATGACTTGCATCTCTCAATTCATTAATCATGTTTGACAAGTGCCTTAAGTGTACTCTCATAGTATGTTCAGGCTTTTTCTTATATGTGTCAAACTTGATAGTAAGTGACCGGAGTTTGGTAATGGACGTACCGCCAAACTTTGTAGTAAGGGCAGGCCACATGTCCTTTGCTAATTCGTAATCCTAGTACTTTTTCATGAGATCATTGTCCATGCTGCTCAACAAAATGATGAGAGCAATGGAATTCTTCTTCTTCCATATGTCATAAGTTGCACGGTCTCTTCTATATTGAGCCGTGACTCCTTCTTCAGATTCTTCTATGGTTGTGGTAAGAGCTTCATGAACCTCTTGTTCTTCGAAGATATATTGGATTTTCATGCTCCATATCTCATAATTTTTGCCGTTAAATTTTTCTCTTTATTAAGTTCGGCGACAATGTTCTTAGATGCAGATGCCATTTCTAAAAATTATACATTGGATAATGCATGTTATTCAATGCTCGGAACATACATATATTTAATTAATTATATTAATAATAATAGTATATTAGATTTGGAATCAAAAGTTTACAATGTCAACAATCATCATCCAAAATTCTAATCTCCAATTATCATAGATATAATTAATTGCAATTCTAAAATAATATTAAGACATAATCATATAAGTATAATTCAACATAAATTCACATAAAAATTTAAATTTTAATAAAACTAAATAAATAAAGAAAAACTGATTCCATTATGTAAATAGAATTCAACATGTAGTGACATTAAAACAAACAATTTCCAAAAAAAACTAAGTGTACTGCCACATTTCATGAACTGGGAAGGATCTGATAATCCTTATCCTAAGGTCTTTATCTAATTTGTAAGTAAACCTAGACAAGGGAACTCCTAGTTTCTTGTCATGTCCTTTACAAGTGGAGACTCCTATAGATTCACTAGCTATCTTTTTGGCACCCCAATCTATGTATTCCTTGATTTAGTTGTTGACTAAACGTCTATAATCTTTATTGTCATCTTTAAGGTTTTGAACTTTCAGCTTGTTCCAAACCAGATCAAGGAGACCAACGAGACTAGGGTAACCAAGAATCTCTCTAAGGACTTTTTATTTCAACTCATCTTCCTTTAATCCCCTTATCCAGACAATTTCCTGAATCTTTTCATTCACATGAATGAAATGATTTACGAGTTGCACCAACTCATCCTCTGTGTCTCTTAATATTAAGGTGTGAGTTTGTAGAGTTCTAATCATGTTCATAACCCTTTCCTTTTGAGCGGGTGTTCTAGCAACCATTGCACGTCTATAACATAACATTTTTCTGTAACAAATACAAAAAAAAAAAAAAAAAAAAGACACTATTTGTTTATCAAATAAAGGTTGACTATATTTGATAAATAATATATACGTGTTTATGGCTTAATAACTAAAATAGACTCACAATAACATACCAAATATGCATTTTATTCTTTAAAGCAAAGAAAAAAAAAAATTTAGAACACCCCACGCGCCACCCAGAAGTCCCCACGTGTAGCCATGCGCTTCTATGTGCCGGTCAGGGTTCTCCATGCGCTAGCACGAGTCTGTCACGCGTCTCATGCAAAATTCAGGTCGGTTTGACCCGTTTCACCTTTAACCGGGTCAATTTGGCCCATTGACTTTGTTTGACCTTATGGGTCAGGCGTTGATAGGGTTTGACTAACCCATTTGATGTTCTGGGTCAAACACGCGGGTCAACTTGACCTATTTTTTTTTTGTTTTTTTTTTTTTGTTTTTGGGTTGAGCCAAAGATGAATATATAGGATTTGTAAGTATGGCTAACACAAACAAAATTGTAGCCCAGTGGTTAAACTTATCTCCCTTTTACCCAAAGACTTGGGTTCAAGTCTCACCATCCACATTAGTTTTCAATTTTTTTATTAAAAAGAGTAAAACAAATGACAGGTCCTTTATAAGGTAGAAATTAAAACGACTTGTCAGTTTTTGTCATCTTCAACCTCTGCTCGAGTCTGTAACTTGGTACCCGATCTGAAAAACACCCCATTCAAACCCGAATCTTTAAAGAGGCATAACTAAGTCATTTTAGCTCCATTTTTTGTGATTCAAGAGCCATTTTCTTCATAATTTCATAAGGAATCTAATAATCTAATTATCATTACCAGAAAGACAACTTTTTATGCACAAAAAATGAAATTTCAGAACTACATTTTTAAGTAACATGCAGCATGCTTTAACACAATAGTACGAAATTAAAAACAATGTAAACCACGGCTCTGATACCATTGTTGGAAAAAAATCAAAATAACAAATATTCTAAACTAATCCCAAGATCATGTTAATAGTCACCCATTGCAATCACATTTTACATAAACAAATTACAATGTATTTCACAACATAAATACTCTGAAGCAAAAATTGAATCTGGAGAGAAAACCACCGTAGAGTATTTTTCTTTAACAATTTTCAGAGAGAGAGTGAATTATTATTTTCTAAAAGAAAAACTTCACTTATATATGGGCGGCAGTTACCAAGCAGATTTTTAGGTGAAAACTACCTTTGGCAGTTTCCACTTCAAACGCCGTTTGGGTTAATCCATCATGGGTGCTCTCCCTTATCCAATATTAGTAAATCTACAAAACCCATAGTTCACATTCGTATTCGCACGAGGAAAATGCAGAGCGGAAAAAAAAAAAAATGTGAAACCTAATCACAAATCAATTATACACGGATCATATAATCATTATTAAAGTGAAAACTCAACAACCCAAATGAATATTTGCTAGAAAAATGGATCCATTTTATGCAATGTACCTGTTTATGAGGAACGGGTGACTCCTGAAAGAGTTTACTGCAGTTTTTTGTTAGAATAATCTTCTGGTCTACAAGGAAAGTCCTACTCTTTAGGGACATTTGTATTTGAATTGTTCCAAGTTTATGTTACCACTTGGCTTTATTTCCACTAAGTGGGTTACTTTCTCGTTTATGTTAAGATTGTGTATTGAATGGCTGTTTAAGCCAAAGTTATTGTTAATAAAACAAGTTCATTCAATCCAGCTTGTTGTGTTCTTGCTCTTAGTTTCATTTTAGATCAAAGTTCCCAACAATCTGGTATCAGAGCACCCACTGGGCTTGACAAATCAAAGCAGCAGTCTTTGAAGTTCTTGCAGCAACATAAAAGATGACTACAGAAGGGAGTTTTATACAGCCAGTCATTCCTCGCTTTGATGGTCACTATGACCATTAGAGCATGCTAATGGAAAATTTTCTACGATTTAAGGAATTTGGGGGGCTGGTGGAGCCTAGCTATATTGAGCCAACAAGTGAATTGATGCAAACAAATGCACAACGAAAGAAAAATGATGAGATGAAGTTGAAAGACCTAAAAGTGAAGAACTATCTCTTCCAGGTGATCGACCAGACCATTCTTGACACTATTCTCAAGAAGGATACTGCCAAAGATATATGGGATGCCATGAAGAAAAAATTCAAAAGAAATACAAGGGTCAAGAGGTCTCATCTTCAAGCTCTCCGTAGAGAATTTGAAACTCTTAAGATGAGGTTCGGGAAGGAGTGACAGAGTACTTCTCTCAGGTCATGACAGTGGCCAACAAGATGCGAATTTATGGAGAAGATATGCAAGATGTTAAAGTGGTGGAGAAAATTCTACGCTCTTTAACTGAGAAGTTCA
Organism: Pistacia vera; assembly: GCF_008641045.1. Lineage (NCBI taxonomy): Eukaryota > Viridiplantae > Streptophyta > Magnoliopsida > Sapindales > Anacardiaceae > Pistacia > Pistacia vera. Next base: position 473,887 of record NW_022196584.1, on the reverse strand, counting down.
ATTATATTGTATGTTCTATTAAGGAGTCAAAGGACATTGATGCTCTTACTATTGATGAGTTACAAAGCTCATTGATAGTGCATGAACAGAAGTTTTAGAGACACAATGGTGAGGACCAGGCTTTGAAAGTGACATTTGAAGGAGGAAGAGGTCATGGTCGTGGTACCTACAGAGGAAAAGAAAGAGGAAGAGGGAGAGGTCGAGTAGACTTCAACAAGGCAATTGTGGAGTGTTACCGATGCCATCAACTTGGGCATTTTCGGTATGAATGTCTTTCTGGGAACAAAAAAGCAAATTATGCAGAGCTTTATGAGGAAGAAGAAATGCTTTTGATGTCTTATGAGGAGTTGTATGAGGCCAAAAGAGAAGAGGCATGGTTCCTTGATTCAGGGTGTTCTAATCACATGTGCGGCAATCGAACTATGTTCAATGAACTTGATGAAAAATTTCGACATTCGGTAAAATTGGAGAACAACACTAAGATGAATGTGATAGGAAAGGGAAGTGTGAACCTGTTGCTAAATGGAGTTAATCATGTTGTTGCTGAGGTATACTATATTCCAAAGTTGAGAAATAATCTCTTGAGCATAGGGCAATTGCAAGAAAGAGGCTTGGCTAGTTTGATCAAAGGAGAGATGTGCAAGATATTTCATCCAAAGAGGGGTTTGATAATTCAAACCAACATGAGTGCCAATCGAATGTTTATCTTGCTACCTCAGTCTCAAGCTCCCTCTCAAGTACAATCTGATCAGTGCTATCACACAAGAACTCAAAACATGTTTCATCTTTGGCATCAGAGGTATGGGCATCTGAGTTACAAGGGTTTGAGAACCTTGCTGTATAAGAACATGGTACGTGGACTTCTTCAACTCTCTGCCTCAAGTGTGACATGCATTGATTGCATCAACGAGAAGCAACATCGTGACATTATCCCAAAGAAGAGTACTTGGAGAGCAACTCAGAAGTTGGAACTTATTCATGCAAATAGTTATGGCCTGGTCACTCCTACATCTAATAGCAACAAGAGATACATTTTGTTATTCATTGATGATTATAGTAGAAAAGCATGGGTGTATATCTTGGTAGAGAAGTCTGAGGCTTTAAATTCTTTCAAATGCTTTAAGACTATGGTTGAAAAAGAAACAGGGTTGTTTGTTAAGTGTTTCTGCACTGATAAAGGAGGAGAATTCAATTCAAATGAGTTCAATGATTTTTGCAAACAAAATGGGATCAAGAGGTAGTTGACCACCACTTATAGTCCGCAACAAAACAATATAGCTAAAAGGAAAAATAGAACCTTGATGAACATGGTTCGTTCCATGTTATCTAACAAGAACATTCCCAAGACTTTTTGGTCGGAGGCAGTGAATTAGATTATTTATGTCCCAAATAGGTATCATACATTGGCAATCAAGGATGTTACACCAGAGGAGGCTTGGAGTGGAGTGAAACCTTTAGTAGATCATTTTCGGGTCTTTGGTTGCATAGCACACGTTCATGTTTCAGAAGAAAGGAGTAAACTTGATAATAGAAGCATTCCTTGTGTGCTATTGGGAGTTAGTGAGAAATCAAAAGGTTACAGGCTATTTGATCTTGTTGCTAAGAGAGTTATTGTGAGTAGAGATGTAATTTTTGAAGAAGAAATGCAATGGGCTTAGGATGTGAGTTATGAAAAACAAATAGTAGTAGACTTAGAATGGGGTGATGGTGATGGTGAGAATGAAGAAGAGCTGAGTGAAAATGAGAATGGAGAAAATACTGATGGAGAGGTAGGAGAGACTCGTGATAAGGGTGTTAGAGAAGAGGAAGATGGTTCTAGTGAGGGTGAAGAGAGAGTGAGGGAGTTGAGGCAACCTCCTACGTGGATGGGTGATTATGTTAGTGGTGAAGGTCTATTTGAGGATGAAGTTCATATGGCATTAGTGGTGTCAACTGATCCATTGTATTTTGAGGAAGCTGTGAAGAGTGTGAATTGGAGATTGGCCATGGATAGTGAAATCAAATCCATCGAAAAGAACCAAACATGGACACTCACTAAGCTGCTAGCTAAGGCCAAAAGAATAGGAGTGAAGTGAGTTTACAAAACCAAATACAATGAGCTTGGAAAGATTGATAAGTACAAGGCTCGTTTGGTTGCTAAAGGATACTCTCAGAAGCATGGAATGAACTATACAGAAGTTTTTGCACCAGTAGCAAGGATGGATACAGTAAGGATGATTATCGTTGTAACTGCACAGAAGAATTGGAAGATTTTTTAGCTAGATGTCAAGTCGGCTTTTCTCCATGGTGAGTTGAGTGAAGATGTTTATGGGGAACAGCTAAGAGGATATGAAAAAAAGGGTAGTGAGCATCTGGTTTACAAGTTACACAAAGCCTTGTATGGATTAAAACAAGCTCCACGAGCTTGGTTTAGTAGAATCGAAGCCCATTTCATTGGTGAAGGGTTTCGAAGGTGCGATAGCAAGCATACATTATTCACAAAGAGAAGCAGAGAAGGAAAAATTATCATTGTAAGTGTTTATGTTGAATTTTTACTAGTAATGACGAAGTTATGACGTTTGAATTTAAAAACTCTATGTTAAGAGAGTTTGATAGGTCTGACTTGGGGAAGATGAGGTTTTTTCTTGGGATCGAGGTGCTACAAAAGTCTGATGGTATTTATATATGCCAAAGGAAATATGCATTGGAGGTTTTGAGAAGGTTTGGTATGATGGAAAGTAATTCGGTGGGGAGTCCAATAGTTCCAGGTTTCAAAATGAGCAGAGACGGAAATAGAGACTTTGTTGATGAGACGTACTACAAGCAGCTAATGGGTAGTTTAATGTATCTCACTGCCTCGAGACCTGATATGATGTTTGTTACTTGTCTCATAAGTAGATATATGGCAAAACCAATGGAGATTCATCTACAAGCAGCTAAGAGAGCACTTCGATACTTAAACGGGACTGTGAACTATGGAATTCATTATAAGAAAGGAGGAGATAGTGAGTTGTTGGCATTTACGGATAGCGACTATACCGGAGATTTGGAAGACAGGAAGAGTATATCTGGTTACGTGTTTTTTAATGAGTTCAAGTGTTGTTTCATGGTGTTCAAAAAAGCAGCCTATTGTGACTTTATCAACCACAGAAGCTGAGTTTGTGGCAGATGCAGTATGTGCTTGTCAAGGAGTTTGGATGAAGAGAATTTTAATGGAGTTGGGACATTCTGATGGAGGTTGTACTACTGTGATGTGTGACAACAGTTCAACCATCAAGTTGTCTAAAAATCCAGTTATGCATGGTCGTAGCAAGCATATTGATGTGAGGTTTCATTTCTTAAGGAATCTTACTAAGGAGGGTACAATTGAATTAGTTCATTGTGGGAGTCAGGATCAGGTGGTGGACATAATGACCAAACCATTGAAGCTTGAAGTTTTTCAAAAGCTTCGAAAGCTGCTGGGAGTATGTGAAATTTCTGGTATAAACTAATTGCTTCATATCATTTAGTTTAAAGGAGGGAATGAAGGAGTTTACTACAGTTTTTTGTTAGAATAATGTTCTGGTCTACAGGGAAAGTCCTAGTCTTTACGGACATTTACTTGTATTTGAATTGTTCCAAGTTTCTGTTACCACTTGGCTTTATTTCTGCTAAGTGGGTTGCTTTCTTGTTTCTGTTAAGATTGCGTATTGAATGACTATTTAAGCCAAAGTTATTGTTAATAAAACAAGGTCATTTAATCCAGCTTGTTGTGTTCTTGTTCTTAGTTTCATTTTAGATCAAAGTTCCCAACAACTCCTGTGACTTGTCCCTCGGATTTGAGGTATGACATGATTTGATCAAGTAGATAAGAAAGGAGGGATGATTTGATCATAATAGATAGCAAGGACGGGTGGGAAGACGAGATTAGGATCAGCTCGGTGTCGGCCACCTATTTTAGTGAACCTTGAGAGTTGTCGGTGGTTTATTGAGGTGAAGCTATCGAGGGAGAAACGACAAATGCCTTTTCTTTCGCCCTTGTTTCAACCCTAAGTTAAGGGCACATGGCAATCATTCAAACAAGATTTTGAAATTTGAAATTTTGGTTTTTTGTTTCTGTAAATTGATCATTCTACCCAAGTTTTTGACCATCTTACTACTATTCTTAACCAAATTGATTAACGGAGCTGACATGTGGATGGAAAAATGGTATTTTAAAACTTTATTAAGGCAAACTATGGGTGAGAAGAAGTCTTTTACTCTTTTCTAAAAGGATTATAGCCTTTGTTTGTTTCGCTTTTGGGAATACTATTATTAGTATTCCCAAAAAAGTTAAACAGTAAAATGTCATTATTCCTAAAATATTATTCTATATTTTTCAATTTCTTTTAAACCTCTTAAACTTAAATTTGTTAATTTAACTAAACACCCCCAAATATTTTTTTTAGAAATTACAAAAACACTCTGGCTACCCTTCGACGGTGGTGGCCGGCTGTCTGTATTTAATGGGTGGGTTAAGGGTGTTTTTGTTAACTTTTAATATTTTATTATAGGAGTGTTTAGTAAATAAATAAATATAAGGGATATTTTTATTAATTTCTAAATCCTATATCGTAATACTCATCTAATTTTTTTTTTCAAAATAGTATTCTAAAACTATCAAAATAATGAATCGAAGTACCATAATTAGCTGGTCTCCCTGAATGGATAATAAAAATCCTTACAAATATGAAATATCCTACAGGTGGGCCCTAAAATGCAAAAACTATCTCAAAAAGAGATTTTTTTTTTCTTGGGTCCTCATCCACGTGGCATCCCAAAAGATATTTCTTAAACTCAGTTCTTTATATCCAGTCATTCCTGACTCCCACTCAAAAAATCTCACCACAGCCATTTTAAAATCCTCAAAACCCTCTTCAAAACACAAATTTGTTGGCAAAGCTTTTACTGCTTCAGATATGGAGACTGAAGTCGTGAGACGAAGAGTCCACAAGATTGCAGGCCACTTTGTAGCACCCACAAATGATGATATTATCTCTTCCACCACCCATCTTCTTCCCATGGTATTCTTTTTATTTATTTAAAGCATTGACTTTTGTACTTGAAAAAAGGTTGCACAGTCTAAACAATGGAACAAGTAATAAATTATGCTTTTACGTATATCTTATTTTTTTTCTTTTTTAATGTATCGGATCATCTTTACACGCATAATAGATAAAAATATTATTAACTTGCATATTGTACTTAGAAAGCTCGATTAGATGGGATCATGGAAACTAAAAACAGCCATCATTTAATTCTAGGTCGGGCAGTGTGCTTCGTAAAGCTGAAATTCTTCCATTATTGGGACATTTATAAGTGAAAACTAAGACCCTGGTACTTGTCATCTGAGGTTTTCAGGTGAACCCTCGGAGGAAAACGAGAAAGAAATTAAATGGGAGGAGTTTATGTTCCTATAGAAATAGCAATTAATGCATATATTTACCAATTAAGCTGTTAATTGTTCTTGATGTTGATGTAAATTTAACTTAATGTAAATTCTTTCCCGTTTCTGTACGGTTCAATATTGTTTCCATTTTTTTTTTTTTGTCATTGGAAAATTATTGGTTGAGACTAGTGTATATTCATGACCGTTGATTGATATTCGCATCTTGCTTAATTGTCTCTCTGTTGCTTACTACATACAGTAATTATTGGACAAATGGGCAAAAGGAAGTATAATTTACTAGGGGAGTAGGAATCCAGGCACCACTTATCAGCGGTTTAAATAATAAGATGATTTTACTTTGTCACTCTGGTTGTTTTTGAAAAAAAAAACTATTCAGCATACAATAGATATGTGCCAAGGTTGAGGCCAAATAAATGGAGAAAAAGAATGTAATAATGAACGTATGTTATCTTATCATGTTACACGTGCATATTTTATCATTAACCATTAATCGTTATGGTCTCAGAACTGCAGCGGTTTCAACTCTGTGATTCGAAGGTGTGATAACAGAATGTATTTTGCACGTCAAGCGTCTAGTTCTCAAGGTTGTTTCATGAGGCCAAGTTCAAGTGAACAGGTGCTTATAGTTGATATTTATTGTAGTTCTTGATGTTGTTCAATCAATATTTTGGAAACTGATATTGTGTCGATGCTTGCGTTTTTCAAATATTTGCCAGAGTCCTTGCAATGCTTCTGAAGCACCATTATTTGCTAGGCCTTCTCTACCTCTTAAATGCTCCAGACTCACAGATGAGGGCTCTTGCAATACTTCTGAAGCACCATTATTTTCTAGACCTTCTCTGCCTCTTAAATGCTCTGGATTCATAAATGAGGGCTATTGCATGGCTTCTGAAGCACCAATGTTTTGTAGACCTGCAAGGATGGAACTAAACAATGCAAAATTTTCTAAAATCCAACCTCAGGTGCAAGATTGCAATTTATCCACCTCTGATATTCCTAAGTTTTCTGAACCAGATAGAAGAATTCGTCCAAAAGAGCAATTCTGTTTGAAGAAAAAAACATATTTGTCTGAGTCTAGAGGTAAGTTAATGGTGCTTGAGCAAGTGAGTTTTTGATTAACTTTTTGTAAAAATTTTCACTTTCTCGCTTATCAAGTCTTTTCTCATGGAAGTCTATGATCTAGATGTGTAGCGCAAATGTGGGAAAGGCATGAATTTGGCTTCTTAAAGAGTTGTAAAATTGATTGCTGTGAATTCTTATATATTCAAGCATGTCATAGTTGCATCTCTAGAATCTTTTAGGTGCCTAGCAATGGCAGGGAAGTTATATTGGTTAGGTGTATTTATTTTATTCATCTTTTGGATGTAATTATTTGATATAAAGCAAGGTTAAATGTTTTATTGAAAAAGCTTATTGTCACCTCTTCTAATATTGGAAGTTTAATCAACACATTTTCGAAGATGATCACAAATTTCTGTTAGATTGTGTAACTATAGTTCGTTTTCTTTCTTTTTCATGCAGGAGCCCCAAGGATGGATGTAAGAGAATTGGTACACAATTATGTCATGATCATAGAAATTCCAGGCGTTGGCATCAATGACATTAGAGTGGAAGTCGATGACCAAAAGTAAAGTACTTTCTGAAGATTTGCATCACTAAATTTGTTTCAGATTATTTATATTGCAGTTTGAATAGCAAGAATCTAGATTTGAAGTACACATGCAACTCAGATTTCTGTGCTGGCTGACTCAATTCTTTTTATTTTTCTGAGTCGTGATTTTATTTTCCCATGTTTATTAGTGATCAATGTATTAGAATTATATTTGAATTTTGATTTGATAAGAATGATACTTTTTAACAGCTTAATTGTGATGGCAAAACATTCCGACAAGCATTGGCAAGTAACAGGTAATTCAAATGGCGCATATCACAGGAGAGAATACAGGGAAGAGCCATACCAGGTCGTGTGGCCAATTCCTTCGGATGTGAATAAAGACAGTATATCGGCTGAGTTTCTGTAAGTCATTGGTTCTTGTCACTGCAGTTCATAATTTTATGTTTCTACTTTTCCTTGACAACAAACAAATAATCTCTGAGATAAATATACTTGCATCTACTATACAGCAACTTCTTGTTTTTGCCTCTAAGAAAGTGATAATATTTTGTCTCCAAAATCTCAGTTTTAGGCAAAGTTCATAAAATCACTACTAATATTTTGATTATGCATATGATGACACCATTAACATGAGAAATTAAGTTGTTTAATTTTTATATAAATCCTTGTCGCTTCCATTTTAGGTTGGGTTGGATATTTTCTTAGAGTTTTGCTCCCTAGAGATTGTCGATAGGTAGGAGTTTTCCTAGAATGTACATGGTGTCTGAGATAGTTGGTTCCAAACCGAAAATGATGTTCCATGCCTTGTATTTGCACAATTTAGTTTTATAATCCTTAAGTTTCGAAGTAGGATGTTGATATAAATCGATGGTGGTGCTGTTGTGAATTTTTAATGGCTAGTACTATATTTTTCACAAGCTGATTTTGATGTGTTATTTTTGTTGCAGAAATGGATTCCTACAAATCATTATTCCCAAACTTTGAATTCTTATTTGCAGCCAGTATTATTTATGCTAAGATACTGTTGATTGATGTAGAAAATGTACTAGTTATACATGTAAAATGGTATACTTGTATTGTTGTAGCTATTCGGGATCAAATAATTAGTAGCTTATGAGCTACTACTCAATGTAAACTTTCTACTAATAGTGCAATGGTAATGTTGCTTGATAATATGTTGGCTTTGGTTTGTATTTCATTTGATTTTTTAAAACTCATGAGCCTCTAATTGCTTGTGATAAAATAAGGGCTTTGGACAAATATTGTCAAATGTCAATCTCACTAATTTTATTGTTCAAAATGTCATCTTTTATTTAAAAGATAACTATAACTAGACAATAATGAATCACATTATTTATACCTTTAATGACACAATTAAGGATTTGTGTTTTAATATATGACGTTAGACTACAATGCTAGATTATACTAGATTTGATAGTATAACAATTAATAATTTTATTTAACAATCTTATTAAAACTTGCGAGACATGCATTCTGGTTATTTTTGTTTTTATTATTTTTTATTTATGGTAATTAGATTAACTCGTATGATTCTATAATTATTTTAGTCATTTTTAAAAAATCTTGACATTTTGGAAATTAGAGTTAATGATATGATTAGAGAAATGACTCTTTTAATAGTCAGTAACTCATTAGGGAACCAAAAAAAAAAAGGAACAACTATAGAAGAAATTTTAATATATTATTTTTCTTAGTATAAAATATGTAATTAGTGTTGGAGGAATGACCTTTTAACCAATGTTTTAATAATCGACCCGAGGTGAAACTCGACAAAGTGGTTGGGTCCCAGCTTGAATGGTTGAACTAGTCCTACCGACTGGTTGGATCGGTGATGTTAGTATGTCTAAAAGTTTGAAATCTAGCAAATGCACCCCTGAGAAATTCCTTCAGTCCCTATAGGTTTAAAATCCAGCAAACACACCCCTATTATCTGGCCAAATGCAAATCGACGGTCAACTGGTTGGCAGCAAAGACACACCGAATAAAAATCACACTCATCCTTTGAGCCATTCTCTAGCAAATCTACCCAAGATTTGGTCGAAATCGAACCATTTTTCACAAAAAACACAACTGTGCGCGACAGCCAACCAGGCCAAATAGGCTTGTTTTCGGCGTAAAAAACTGACTGCACCACCACTAAAACACTCCCCTCAACCTCATGATCAAAACTCATCTCACCCCCTGTTCGCCTTGCTTATCACCGGCAATAGGCCGTTATTGTGGCCGTATGATTTTTGCCTTTTCCGATCGTTTCATCCACCAAAAATCACATTCGTTGCCACCTTTCGAGTCACAAGCACTTCCTCTCCAAAGCCCCCAATTGCCCTGCCACCATCTGCTCGTTGATAGTCGCCCTCCTCTCTAGGGTTTGCTTCCTCATGAATTTGGGGATTTAAATAGTGGACAAGGGTGACTCGGTTTGGACAAGGTCTCAAGTCCCGATTTGATCGGTTGAACCAGTAGAGTTGGGCTAGGTTTTAAAACAATGTTTTTTATTGTAAGATTAATTAGATATCATTTATCTTTTTAGTAAACCATACGTTATTTACTAATGATTATGGGTGAGCAAGAAATATGGGTAAAACTAGAACCAGAACCGGCAGATACTCGGGTTTTAGTTTTGGTTCCTACTCAAAACTCGCATGGAAAATTGGTTAGTACTGGTTCCAAATTTGGTGGAGCTGGCATTGTGCGATTCCAATTTTGGTTCCGGTTCCAGTTTTGGTTCTAGTTCCACCACTTCAGGAACCAAAATCGGAACTGGAACTGATGTTCGAGTAGCCGGGGTGGAATTGACCGATACTTGGGATGTATTTGTAATTTTTGTAAATTATTAGGGGTATCTTTGTAATTTTATAGGGTTTTTTTTGTAATTTTGGCAAATTATTGGGGGTATATTGAAATTTATAGGGTATCTTTGTCATTTTTATGAGTAGTAGGGGCTATTATAATTTTATCAGGTATCAGGAACTGGAATCGGAACCTGTTTTGTAGGTTCCGGTTCTAGCTATTGAGGAACTAGAATTGGGTTATTGTTATCAAACCTTGAGCTAGTGAAATATAGTATGCACTTACCATTTTAAAAATGTATTATATAATCCTTTATAGGGTTTTTCTTTTTTTATAAATATATTCTTAGGGATAAATGATAATTTTAAGAGGGTAAATAACAATCTAAAGAGGTATACAATACTTTAAAAAAATCATAGATGTTTGTTATGCCTGGGAAATCAAGGGCTGACATGGGAAATCACGTGATGGGGGGTGACCTGCTCCCATCAGAACAGTAAGCGCACGTCAGGCCTGCAAGACGCCGTGGAGCTCCCACGTGTCCATTCCTTGCTCCAAATCGCGTGAAATCAGCTTGGAAGGTGGGCAATGTGACGTAAAGCCGGATTTAGTCCTAACATTCACACCAACCCATGGATTTAATGATGATTATCTACACTCATCTCACTATAAAAAGGAAATACCCCTTCATTGAGGGGATTCGGCCTTTTTACACTCTGAACTAGCTTTCTCTCTCTCTTGTATCTTTGTATCTTTGTATTTATTTTTCCTAATCATTTGTAAGTCAGTCCGCTATTGCAACCTGACCCACGATTCTAATACAACTATCAGTGGACATAGGATTTGCTACCTTAGCATCCGAACCACTTTAAAAAGCTCTCATTGTTGCATTTACTCTACATTTCATCCATAATCACGTGTGTCTCTTGACCAATGAACATTACGCACGTGTCGATTAGTTGGTGTCAAAAGCATGCATCAACAGTTTGGCGTTAGAAGGAGGGCCTGATTTAGTGTTCACCCTTCATCAGGAGAATCTCTAACCTCCTGGTCCTACAGCAACAAATGGCCCGCCAATCTGAACCTGAGCAAGCCAACCAGCGCGCTGAGGGAGCTCCCCTAACCCAGGGTGTAATAGCCACTACTACTCAAACACTTATAATGAAATACATAAAAATAATATAAAGAAATTGGGCCCAAAATTTTCTTTTATTAAACATATATACATATTCTTTACAAACATATACATTTTGCACAAAATGTATAACATATACGAAAGTCATAAAAAACATAAGGGACAGTGTAACCGCTCCTTCTCGAACGCCGACATCCATCCGACAGTGTCCTCACCTAGGTTCTGCAAAACATAGGAAAACAACGGGGTGAGCACTAAAATAATGCTCAGTAAGTAAATCCTCTACTCATGCTAGCCCCGTAACTCTCTCTCTCTAATTCTTTCCTTACAACTTCTCATTCAATTTCTCTTTGGGTACTTCTTTCTTTCTCTTTCTCTTAGAACTCTTTTCTAATAACTCTCTCATAAGTCACGGCCCCATCTTACCGGAGGCACGGCCGGGACTCGCTCCCACTCTACGTGACCTCTACTCATTCTAGCCGATCGGACTCGGTTATGCATGGATTCGGAACCCTTGGCCATGTGAGTGTATAATCTCTCTCTCGGGTACTCGGGTATAGCCCTCATCCGCATGCACTCTCACGGGCTACACCACTTCTCTATCTGATACTCATGCCGCTCTCTCAATGCGGCGTACATGCGGGAATACTCTACCCATTACTCACGGGTTCCCCATCGCACAACCTACTCTATTCTCTTTCTCTTAACTCTTAAAGTAGCTTATACTCACATTCTCTACTATATCTCAAGCTACTTCTTACTGCTTAAGTGCATAAACAATTGTGTAAAGCTAGCTCATGCTCACTAATGCACTAATGAAATGCCAACTACAAGATTTCCTCAAAACCGTCATTCTGCACAGGTCACACTAAAAAGACCATAACTTTCGTTATACACCTCTGATTGCTACGGTTCTAGTCTCGTTTCAAAGCTTAGAAACAGGGCTACAACTTCTATGTTTTGGTCTCAGCCCAGTTCAATCCGTAAGATGCCCAAAAATCACTTAGAAAGTTACGGCAGTGACAGGGCAGATTTCACTTAGGCATTTCATCAAACAACTCATGTGCATAAAAACACTCTACTAAAATTACTACTATACTTCATTCTCTAGCCATCCAAAATGGGAGAAAACTCCCTCAAATACTCATAATCCCTGTCAAGAAAAGCACTCCCAAAAAGGATTACACAACATCTCTCAAACTTCATCTCAAACTCAATTCTCAATACACATATCAACAACACTTCTCATATTTAATCAATCCCAACTACTAAGACTAAGCACACATCTCATCTCAATTTTCAGTAGGTATACCATGTACATACATAATTAAAATAAGTCTCTACTCAAAGCTTAGTCATAACTCAACTTGGTTGGATTTACTTACCTTGTGCAAAGATGGGTTCCTTAGCACTTTTCCTTCCCTTTGTTGGCTTGTCTCTTCTCTACAACTCAAAACAACCACAAGGGCAGCAACAACACAATAAGACCTCACTATAAATACAAGAAAACTCACATCTAAAGCATGAATTCTTACCTTAGGAAGCTTTAGATGAAATCTCTACTCAAAACCCCTCTTAAATCCCTTAGAAATCTTGGAAAATTGGATGGAGAAATTGAGAGAATATGGGCAATGGAAGAGGCGGTGGAATGAAGATGAGTAAGGGCTTTCTCTACACTTTACTCTTTTTAGTTCATATTATAAGCTTCATTTCCCATTTTGCCCTTGTCCTTTCTTGAAAATTCCATCTATATCCTTTGATTCTTTACAACTACACCCCCATACAAACACAATCTCTACTAAATTTCCTTTCATTTTACTCCCCACTTTTCCTACTAATTAGGGGTAGAATGGTCATTGTGTCCCAAAAGAAGAATTCTCTAGAAAACTCAAGAATCTTTGTTTTAGGCTCTTCGCCGCGGCGAAGCATTTTTCGTCGCCTCGGCGAAATAGGGCAGAACCTACCCGTAATGCCACTTCTCCTCCTCGCCGCGGCGAAGCTTCTCCTTCGCCCCAGCGAAGATTGGATTTCCAACTTCACCAAAACTCAACCAATTTCAAGGCAACAATTCAACCAACTCAACATACAAACTCAATTAAAGTTGAAACAATAAACTTTTAACTAATACAACAAATCTTAAATACATACCTCAAGTGGGATATTACACAGGGGGATACCTCTTCTAGAATACTTCCAGTTCCACAAAATGCTGCGGTGGATATCCCAACAGCCTCGCAGCCTGACCCCGCCATCAGAAGCTGCCTGGAAAGGTTCGACAATACTCTCCAGACGGTCAACCAGAGGCTGGACCATTTGGACCAGGGCGTGCCATCTAGAACAGCTGGGGCGGTGCAACCGCCAAAAACATCTGCAGATAGCGCGAAGGCACGGCAAAGGGAAATAGCCCGTGCCGCAAGTACTGCAGCGCGTAGACGTAAGGGTAAGCAAGTGGCAAAAAGCAAGTCTACGGGCTCCAAAGGGTCAGCGAGCACAAACCATGCCCCAAGCAGGGTGTCGACAAAACTGAGACTCGGCGAAAAAGTGAATCCCGAGTCCCATGCCACTTCACAGATGAACCCAAGCAAGAGTGTTGGGTGGGGTGATTCTTATCATCGCCAGCAGAATGATCCTGATCGCTATCATGCGGATGGTCCCCACACCTCGCGGGGCAGTTCGTACCATTGCGAGGGTCGTGACTCGTGAAAATACCCAACACCATCCGTCACCTTCACACGCCTCTAGCCAGCGTGTGTCAAGAGCGGTCGGAAGTGCTAATCGAGTCGAAGAGGAGTCCGACCTCCGTACTTTCCTGAACCGTAATCGCGAGGGCCAGACTCACATGGGTGAAAGCAATCCCCAACTGGCTCCGCTACCACAAATTGAGGAGCTGTAGCGAGCTCTGGACAGGCTGAGAGAGCGGCAAAATGAGCAGGCCCAGGTCGCCTCTGCATCCCCCTTCTCTCCCGAAGTGTTAGCTGCTCCACTCCCACCAGGATTCAGAATGCCCGACATGTGACTGTTTGATGGAAACCATGACCCACAAGATCATTTGTATGAGTTCAACGACCTGATGGAGCTCCACTAGGTTTCGGATCTTGCAAAATGCTGTTGTTTGGCTGTGACTCTAACTTCTCATGCCAAGTGGTGGTTAAGGTCGCTCCCAGCGGGATTGATCAGTTCATGGCCTCAGATGAGCACGACGTTCCTACGGCATTTCCAAGCAAATCAAAAATTTTCGACGCTGCAAGAAAGGGATGAATCCCTACAATCCTACATCGATCGTTTCCACAGGGAACTCAACAAGGTGGCTCATGCCCCCGAAGAGTCCATCCGAACGCTCATAATAGCTGAAGTTCGCTCGCAAACCGACCTGTAGAAAGAATTACAGGCTGAGGACGATGTTTCCCTCACCAGATTCTACAACCTCGCAGAAAAATATCTTCGAATAGAGAATTCATTGGCGGCACTCCGCCGTCACGATCCCGGCGCTTCAAACAGTATGTCTGGTCAGGGGGAAAGTAGGAGAGCAGATCGCAGAGACATTGACGATCAGCAAAAAGGAAAGAAACCCCGCTATGAGCACAAAAAGTCCTATGGTCCTATTCCTCGTCGCGACAGAATTCAATACACTCCGCTGAATGTGTCCATATCTGCAATTCTTGACAAATCCGAGGAGGCCAGCCTGCTCGGTGAGCTGGAACCCATGAAAACCCCTGCTACGGCCAGAAATGGCAAAAAATACTGTCGTTTCCATCGGGACAACGAGCATCACACCGATGAATGTCGAGCTCTAAAGCAGGCAATCGAAGAGCTCATCAAGAAAGGGCACTTCAAGGAGTATATTGATGACTCTGCTCCAAAAGAGAACCAAGAGGAGCAAAAGAAAAAGCGTCGTGATTGCAGTGGATACAGTAGTGTTAACATAATCTTCGGAGGCCCGCACCTCGCGGGAAACACGCGAGGTGCGCAGGAAAGTACGCTTGCGAAGCATATCACGACCCGATTAGGGTAATGAACACATCGCAGCAACCACAAAAGGCTCAAAAGGAGGAGCCGATCACCTTCTGCGAAAAGGAAGCAGCTCGCCTGTACCATCATCACGACGACGCCCTCGTGATCACGCCCCTGATAGGGTGCCATAATGTCTACAGAATGCTCGTGGACAACGGAAGTGCTATGAACATCTTGTTCCAAACCGCTTTCGAAAGAATGAACCTGGACGAGGCCGACCTGAAGCCCGCCTCGATCCCCCTCTATGGCTTTACAGGAGACCACCTAATCCCCAAAGGAAGATCCAGTTGCCAGTCACTCTCGGTGACTACGACGAGGTGACTAGGGTTACTGAATTCCTGGTCGTGGATTGCCCATTGGCTTTCAATGGAATCTTGGGGCGACCTCTATTGAGAAGCTTCGAGGCAGTCACTTCCACATACGAACTCAAGATGAAGTTCCCCACCCTAACGGGCATAGGGGAAGTGAGCGGATCGTAAAGCGCATCTCGCGACTGTTACGTAAAAGCGGTGCAGATGGCAAGTAAAGGAAAGGGCATTCCACGAAGTATACCCCGACAGGCTATGGCGATCAGCAGGATTGAGCCGCAGCCTGGCCTAGCATAGGATAATATGGATCCTCGAATTTAGGAGATCCCTTACAGCGGCCCAGTTGGGGACTTGTCTGAAGTGTCAGTCGACCCGAAAGAGCCAAGCCGAGTGCTAAGGGTTGGGAGCAGTCTCAATCCTCAGCTTGTTTCCGAACTGATAAGCTTCTTAAGAAAAAACATTGATGTGTTTGCCTGGTCGCCTACAGATATGGTCGGGATCAGCCCGAACATTATTTGCCATGCATTAAACGTCGACAATGAGGCCAAACCGGTCCACCAGAAAAGAAGAACAATGGATCTGGAGTGGTATGCTGCATTAAAATCAGAAGTGGAAAGCCTCCTCTGAAATGGGTCTATCCGATAGGCACTCTACCTGACCTGGGTCGCCAACCCGGTCCTAGTAAAGAAGCCAAACGGCAAGTGGCAGACCTGCGTTGACTTCAGCGACCTCAACAAGGCTTGCCCGAAAGATAGCTTCCCTCTGCCGAGAATTGACTAGCTCGTGGATGCCACCTCGGGGGCACGAGCTGCTAAGTTTCATGGATGTATACTCGGGATACAATCAAATCCTGATGTATGGGCCAAACGAGGAGCATACGTCCTTCATAACACACCGGGGGCTGTATTGTTACAAAGTTATGCCTTTCGGCCTCAAGAATGTTGGCGCAACCTACCAGCGGCTAGTTAACTGAATGTTCTCCGACCAGATCGGAAAAACAATGGAGGTCTATGTGGATGACATGCTGGTCAAATCCCAAGTCGCCTCAGAACACATTGCACATCTCGCTGAGATGTTTGACATCCTCTGACTGTACAGAATGAAGCTGAATCCTCTCAAGTGTTCATTCGGGGTATCGTCAGGAAAGTTCCTGGGGTACATGGTTAATCAGCGAGGGATAGAAATAAACCCCGAGAAGATTCAAGCTCTGCTCGATATGGAGAGCCCGACCAGCAAAAAACAGGTCATGAGTCTAAATGGGTGAATAGCAGAACTTAGTCGCTTCATATCGAGGCTAACAGACCGCTGCTTTCCATTTTTCAATGTTCTGGAGGCCAATAAGAAATTCAAATGGACTCCCGAATGCGAACAGGCGTTCCAAAGTATAAAAGAACACCTCGAGAAGCCACATCTCCTCTCTAAGCCTCTTCCATAAGAAATCCTGCTTCTCTACCTGTCCGTCTCTCAGTTCGCAGTCAGTGCAGCTCTAGTACGGGAAGAGGAAAAGGCGTAATGGCCAGTGTACTATGCGAGCAAGCGTCTGACAGATGCCAAGATGCGGTATCCGGAAATGGAGCGACTAGCCTATGCTCTACTGATCGCATCCAGAAAGCTGCGACCTTACTTCCACGCCCATACGATCCACGTAATGACTAATTACCCCCTCAGGCAGGTCCTCCAGAAACCAGAAGCCTCGGGTAAACTGCTCAAATGGGCCATGGAATTAAGCTAATTCGACCTGAAGTACAAGCCCAGGTCGACCATCAAAGGGCAAGCTGTTGCTGACTTCATCTCAGAATTTTCCTATCTTCCAAGGGAGCAACAGCCTGGCGAAGCCATCCGGTAAAGTATTCGAAACCTGTCGACCTGGAACCTTTACGTTGACGGGTCATCAAATAGAAAAAGAGCCGGTGCGAGTCTTCTCCTTGTAAGCCCCGAAGGAGCTCGAATTCATGGTATTCTCCGGTTCGGGTTTAAAGCGACCAACAATGAGGCTGAGTATGAAGCCCTGCTCGCCGGGTTGCGACTTGCCAAAGAAATGGGTGCAACCGCTATCAGCGTTTACAGTGACTCCATGCTGGTCGTCAACCAAATTTTGGGGGACTATCAAGCCAAGGAAGAAAACATGGTCCGCTATCTGAAAGAAGCTAAGGCCGCTCTCAGGTCGTTCAAACACTTTGAAATCACTCAGATTCCCAGAGATAGCAATTCTGTAGCGGATGCCCTAGCAAAGATAGCCTCATCGTTGGATTCAAAAGCTCTAGATAGCATTCCTGTTCGGTTCGTCGATGCTCCAACTATCAGTTCAACCGAACAGGCCGTAAATGTGACTCAACCGGACTCCTGGATGACTCCCATTTTCCAGTACCTCAAGGATGGGACCTTGCCAGACGACAAGGTCGAGGCAAGGGTCCTGCGAGCAAGGTTTGCTCGTTACACACTCATCAGGGACCAGCTGTACAGGAGAGGATTCAGTGCCCCTCTCCTCTGATGTGTAACCAATGAAGAAGCAGACTACATCATGAGGGAAATTCACGAAGGGATCTGCGGTAATCACACAGCTGCTCAATCTCTTGCGAACAAGGTTGTTCGTCAAGAGTATTATTGGCCTCGGATCTAAGAAGATACACACAATTTTGTCAAGAGATGTGACAGGTGCCAGCGGTTCGCGAACATTCTGCGAGCCCCATCCCACGAGTTGATAACGATGTCTAGCCCCTGGCCATTTTCCATGTGGGGGATTGACCTTATCGGTCCCTTGCCAGTCAGAAAAGGGGGGGTTAAGTATGCCGTGGTCGCGGTAGACTATTTCACAAAATGGGTGGAAGTTGAACCGCTGGCCGCGATCACAACCAGAAAGCTGAAAGACTTCGTTTTCAAGAATATAGTGTGCCGCTACGGAATTCCCCACACTCTCATCTTGGATAATGGAAAGCAATTCGATAATGAGGAGTTGAAGCAGTTCTGCGACGAGCTGGGCATCCATAAAAAATTTACCTCAGTCGCCAGACCGCAAGCAAATGGCCAAGTTGAAGCTGTCAACAAGACCATCAAACACACTCTAAAGGCCAAACTTGGGGCAGCCAAGGGAAATTGGGCCGACGATCTCTCCGAAGTCTTATGGACGTACAGAACAACTCCGAGAACCTCCACCCCAGAAACGCCTTTTTTGCTAGCATATGGCTGCGAAGCAATGATTCCTGTAGAGGTAGGAACGGTTCTCTTCGGAGAGACTTGTACAATGAGGTTGAAAACGAAGCACTTATGAGAGCGAGCCTGGATCTTGTTGAGGAGCACCGCAGCAAAGCTTCGCTAAGGATAGCAGCCTACCAGCAGCGTGCGAAGAGATTCTTCGATTCAAAGGTCAAGCGAAGAGACTTCCAGGTCGGTGACCTTGTGCTAAAAGAAGTTCTCCTAGGAACCAGAGAGCCAAGCGCGGGGGTATTAGGACCAAACTGGGAAGGTCCGTACCGGGTCAACAAGGTGATCAGACCGGGGACTTACCATCTCAAAAGGCTGAACGGTTCCAAAGTACCCCGAGCTTGGAATGCCGAGCACCTCCAGCCATGCTATCAATAACCGCGAACTCAGTGCTCATTGTAAATTAGGTTTTGATTTTGTTAGTTTCCTTTTTTATTATAGGATATTATCATGTTCGCTTGTAACAATTCGCATGTAATATTGCCTATGTAAACAAACTGAACTGTAAAATGCACTCATGTATGATTAAGCGAACAACGATTGAAAGCAAAGCGTATCTCATTTATGTACAACAAAAATTATTAAGACCCTATTAATTCCTATGGAGTCAGTCTCATCGCACTATGCCTGGTCGGTGGGGGGATCCTTCGAAGCAAGACCCGAACCCTCTGCCTGGTCGGATCCTCGGGTAGCTACTGCTGCTTGATCATCTTCCTTCGCCAAAATCTACAAGGTCTCTTGCCACCCCTTTGGGAGATCGGACATATCCAGATCTAGGTTCTTTGGTCGCAGGGTATAAATGGACCCGATCGCCTAGTCGGCCGCCTTATGCTCGATCTCCTCTGACTGGATCTGCATTTTTTCAGTCAGGGAAGCAATTTTTCCCCGACTCTCCTAGAGTTCGGCCTCGAGAGCTAGTCTTTCCTTTTCGGAGGCCTCACTTTCTTGTTCTACTCGCTGAGCCCGTATTAAGGTCATCTGAAGCTCCTGATCCTTCTCTCCAACTTCCTTGGATAGCCTAGCGGTTGTCCTCTGAAGCTCTTTTACTTCCTCCGCATGCCGTCCAAGCTCCGTCTTTTGGAAGTCAACTGTCCTTATAGCGGCCTCCTTTTGGTTCAAGTATCTGTTCGCCGCCTCAAACGATTGCATTCTTTCCGCTTTGACGGTCTCTAGGCTCTGCTTGAGCTTCGCGATCTCCTCTTTCAGATCATTTGTCCCCTTCACAGCCCCCAGTCGTGCTTTCTCCATGGACATCCTCATGGCAAGCAAAGCCTGCGAACAAGAAGTGAGCTAGAATGAAAATGGCAGACAAACTCTTTAAGAACAGTTCGTTTACCTTACTTAGATGCTGGAACGACGTGGTCATCAGGTCATCGCCCATATCGGCGAACTCATCATATGACTCCGATAGCCCACACTCAAGCAGAGAGTAGACTATCGGCTACAAGTATTCGAGCAGGTTCCACAACGAATCCAGCACTGGTGTGTCCTTCGCCTTATCGGTAGCAACCGTCTCGTCCGCGGGTTCCTTGCCCGACCTCCTTCTGATGTCCCGCCGCGACCTTAGTGGTTCTTCCTCAGATTCGGTCTCTAACTCGTCGACCTAAATCTGCTTCCTCTTTTTCGACCGCTGGGTCGGAGCCTTCCACCTCGGGCGAGCAGGTTGTGGCTGAGCGACCTGTTCTGTCCTGGTCGTTTCTTGCTCAAGATGGGACTGGGAAGGTGCAACAGTTCGCACCGATTGTACCGTTGTGGGGCGAGCAGCTTCGGCCGCCCTTTCTTTCCTCGATCAAGGGAAGTTGAATGGTGCTCGCTGGGGCTACTCGAACTCTTTTGGAGGCATGGTTGCTGCATACAGGTGCGTTAGTAACTAAGCAAAAATTATTCCACGACCAGAAAGGAAACAGTGCAACTTACATTCTAAGGACTCTAAAGATGCCTGATCATTGAAAAAACCGTACTTTCGCAAGTTTGCGGTCGTCACGAGCTTTCTTGTGTCTCGGCTTTCTTCAAGGAGAACCCCAAAAGACACGATCCTGTCCGGGTCGGTGAGCAGGTCCAGGCTGGTTGTCTTGTTAACTACAAAAGAATGCAGGTCGTTAGAAAAAGCGAGCGCACAGTTAATAAATCTAGCGAAGAGGGACCTACTTGGTTTCTGAAAGCGGTAGTAGCTGTCGTAGCAGAAGAAGAAGAACTTCGTCTCGTAGGCCCCCGCGTTGCTAGGATAGCTATGTATCCCTTCGACAATGGTAGATCACCGAGACAAGTAATAGGAGTCTTTGTCCTTACTCCTTTTGAGGTAATACGAATAGCTGAGCTCCACCGCTGTTAGCTCACCCAAGCCCTCTCACAGCATACGATGTACATCGCAACAGTGATGACATACGCGTTTGGCATTAATTGCATTGGCGTGATCCCGAAGTGATCCAGGACCGACCGACCTAATCAAAGGGTGGAGAGGAATCATCCCCCCACCCTTGAAGATCTCTTTGGAGATCGCAGCCAGGCCATCGAAAGGATGCCACGATGATTGGGTGGTGTCGAGGAATACCTCCGCGCGGATGCTGAACTGTTTCTTTATCCTCTCGAATTCTTCTCGGGTAAGAACCGAGAAGACCTCAAGGGATTCGTCCACGGGAACATCCCGCGAAGACGAACCGGCTCCTTCTTTGAATCTGGATGCTAAGGGTTTCATTCCGCAATCTGCAACACCGACAGACAGAAGGTCATTTTAGCCATCGTGCGTCGCCCCGTACGGCAGCTTGAAGCAAATTCCCTAAAACCTAACAATGATTCGAGCCGCCATTCACGGCAGGAACCCGACTCCATCGTCGTGCCTCTGATGAAACATCAGATGACGCAACGCCGTTGTACCACAATAAAAAAAAAAAAAAAAGGGAACAAAAAACCCTTACCTTTTGGGGGACGCGACCGTGGACGGTTCTTGCTTCAGGTATCGGAAAAGAAAGGCTTCTGGTTTGCAGACAGTTTTCGCTCGAGGCAAATGGGATTCTGGTGGCCTCATCTGGAAAATCTGGGTTTTTATATGGACTACAAATTGGCGTTTACCGCCCCTCAGAATCAAAACGACGTTTCTCTCTCTCTCCGCATTAAATGCACCCCACGCCGCATTTATTGCTGTGATGAGGGTTGTCGTTTCAGGCGTGTCATGCAATTAATGCTCTGCCAGAGCAGTAACGCGTCAGCACACAACGCATTTAATGCGCTTGGCAGACGCCTGACATGCGCAGAGCGCCTGTCAGCGCAGAAACGACCTCATTAAATCTCCATCACTAAGGCATAGTAAGGAACACCCGATGAAGTCAGGACGCTTGGTCGATGGCTGTCAGGTTGTTTGGACAAGGTTTGCGCAAGGTCATGTTCGCAAAAGGTCCTATCCCGAGCTTCTTTCACTCAGGTCGAAATGGTCAGGGCCTCCAATCGCGGCATGACTTAGTTTCCAAGGTTTGATCCTCAAACCTTAAAAATTAGGGGACTTCTGTTATGCCTGGGAAATCAAGGCCTGACGTGGGAAATCACGTGATAGGGGGTGACCTGCTCCCATCAGAACAGTAAGCGCACGTCAGGCCTGCAAGACGCCGTGGAGCTCCCACGTGTCCATTCCCTGCTCCAAATTGCGTGAAATCAGCTTGGAAGGTGGGCAATGTGACGTAAAGCCGGATTTAGTCATGACATTCACACCAACCCACAGATTTAATGATGATTATCTGCACTCATCTCACTATAAAAAGGAAATACCCCTTCATTGAGGGGATTCGGCCTTTTTACACTCTGAACTAGCTTTCTCTCTCTCTTGTATCTTTTTATCTTTGTATTTACTTTTCCTAATCATTTGTAAGTCAGTCCGCTGTTGCGACCTGACCCACGATTCTAATACAACTATCAGTGGACGTAGGATTTGCTACCTTAGCATCCTAACCACTTTAAAAAACTCTCATTGTTGCATTTACTCTACATTTCATCCATAATCACATGTATCTCTTGACCAATCAACATTACACACGTGTCGATTGGTTGGTGTCAAAAGCACGCATCAACAATGTTAGATAATAACTCCAATAAAACTAAAGAATTATTGTCCTAAATAAATATAAATGAGATGTCATTTTAGTCTTACAACTTAAATGTATGAGTAATTGACGTTAAAGTCACAGGATTAAATTTCTTTGAGAGAGAGAAAATTGTGTATTCTTGTTAAAACCAGAGGAGGTTCAATGTATTTGACTAAACCATGAGGGATATATTGTGATTAACCATTTTATTATTATTTTAAATCATACTCATTTGCATATTTACACTTACTCCAAATATATATATATTTTTTTAGGGTATGGTAATTTTTGGCCACCCCTTGTCCTTGCTAAACTTCACCCAAGACCGCTTTGTCATTTAACTCAATCCATCTTTCACTCCATCAAGTCAAAGGGGTGGTTGCTTTTTTTTTTTTTTGTTTTCTTGTACACGGATATGTATTCTTGGCCCTTTTTATCTTTTTGGTAAGGATATATGGGAAGTAAATCCAGTAAAAATAGTATGTATATAAATATAGAGATAAAATATACTTAGTGGCATCCGTTTCTTCTTCTGTGAATTAAGTTATATTTATGAATAATTAATTGCAAATATTCTTATTACATTACAAGCGCATGCAAAGATATCCATATTATTGACTTACCTATTAATTAATGGAAGAATATTACAAACTACCCATAAGGTTTTCAAATTTACACACTTATGACAACTTTTGCACTTCTTAAAATGGACTTTCATATCATAGTTTGAAAAATGTATCACAGATATTCCTTTGCCTTATAATAGACGCTCAAAATTTAAAATTTTATGACAAATACTTCTTTACCATAACTCTGTTATATTATCATTATGTTTACAAAACACTTTCTTAGTTTCTTTTCCGACCAAAAATTATCATTTTATCTCACACTTTCTTATAAGACTAAAGTTATCATTTCACCCATCTACCACAAACGATAACACAACAGAGTTAGGGCAAAAAGGTATCCATGATATAATTTTTAAACTTTAAGAGTCCATTTGATAAAAAAAAAAAAATGTGAAAATTGTCATCCAAATGATAAATTCGAGTAGTCTTATATTCTCCCATTAAGGATTAATCTCCTTCAATACAAATAATTGCATTTAACCACGTGGGGTTTGGGTCTAGTACCTGATCATGTTGTTTAAACTATTATGATAAACTCTCTTGATTCTAATAGACATTAATTCATGTAAGGGCTAAACAGATAATTCATATGTACACTTAAGGGAAAAAGGGGTAAAATTCACTCTTAATTCTTTCGTGTTCCAAAATTATGATTTGATTAATGGTTGTCAGTTTAAGGTAGGGGTGAGCGGTTCCATGTACCCTGTATTTTTCGGGAGAACCGGAACCGCACAGTGTAGGTTCCCAAAAAAAGGAATCGGAACCGGAACCGCACAGTACAGGTTTTTAAATTCAAGGAACCGGAACCTAAAATGCAGGTTTCGGTTCCTTTCCCAGGTACCCTATAAAAAATCAATTACCCCATATTAGTTTAAAAAATGACAAAAATATCTTAAAAGTTTACAAATACACCCCTAACAAATTTTATTTACTCATTTATTTGTGTCCAATGTAACTCATAAATCCTCTAATCTCTAGGCAACACTTAAATTCAATCAATTCACATAAAATTTCTCAATCAAAACCAAGACACAAACAATTATTCATCTGTAAATTGTTAATTTAATGTTATAAATTGTTAATGTTTATAATGTAATATAATAATATCGTAATTAATTAAGTAATTATTTAATTATAATGTAATGTTATAATTAATTAAGTAATCATACTATACATGTATAATATAATATTATAATTATTTAAATTTCTAATTATTTAATTAAATATTGTACCAATGTTATAATTAATTAAATAATCATACTATACATTTATAATGTAATGTTACAATTAATTAGATTTTTTAACCATTTAATTAAGTACTGTACTAATGACTAATGTAGTAAATTAATAATATTTATAATGTAATATTATAAATTTATAACTAATTAAGTAATCATTTAACTATGTAATGCTATAATTAATTAAGTAATTATAATATAATATAATGTAATAATGTTATAATTAATTACGTAATAATTTAATTAAGTAATTATTTGTTTATAATGTAATGTTACAATTAATTAAGTAATCGTACTATAAATTTATAATGTAATGTTAATATACTGATAATTAATTAAATTATAATTATTTATAGTATTGTGAATGTTTATGTAGTAAATTACTAATATTTATAGTATAATACATAATCAATTAAGTAATCATTTAATTATATAATGTTATAATTAATTATGTGATATCTACAATAATTTAATTAGTAATAATTTGTTATAATGTAATGTATAAATTATTAAGTATTGTACTATAAATTTATAATGTAAGTTAATATATTATAATTATAATTTCTAATCATTTAATTAAGTATTGTGATAATGGTTATGTAAAATTACTAATGTTTATAATATAATGTCATAATCAATTAATAATCATTAATTAAAATGTATAATTAATATGTGATATACTAAATGTAATGTTGTAATGAATTAAGTAATCATACTATAAATATATAATTTATATTGTAATTAATTAAATTCTAATCATTTAATTAATATACTAATGTATAATAGAATGTATAATTGATTAAGTAATCATACTATAAATCATAATGAAATGTTATAATTGATAAGTATCATACTATAACTCTATAATGTATGTTATAATTAATAAATTTTAATCATTAATTAAGTAATGTAATAATGTAGTAAATTACTAATGGTATAATGTAATGTTATAAATTTATAACTAATTAAGTAATTATTAACTATGTAATGGTATATAATTAAGTGATATAATATAAGTAATGTAATAATTAATTAAGTAATTATTAACTCTTATAAGCTTAATAAAAATCTATCATAATTTAAGTAATATTGTATAATGTATGTTATAATAATGTTTATAATATAATGTCATAATCAATTAAATAATAAAGTAATTATGTAATGTATAATTAATTATGTAATCATACATAATGAATTAAGTAATCATACTATAAATTTTTAATATAATATTTAATTAATTTGTTTAAAATAGAATGTTATAATTAATAAGTAATCATTTAATTAAATGTAATGTTACAATAATTAGTAATCGTACTATAATTATAATGTAGTGTTAATTAATTAAATTCATATCATTTAATAAGTATTGTGCTAGTTTAGTGTAAATTAGTAATTACTAATGTTATAAATAATGTTATGATCAATAAGTAAATATTAATTATATGATTATACTATAATGTAATGTATGTGAATTAAGTAATCAGACTATAAATCTTAATGTAATATTATAATTAATTAAATTTTTAACATTTAATTAAGTAATGTATAAAGTAGTAAATTACTAATATTTATAATGTAATGTTATAAATTTAACTAATTAAGTAATCATTTACAGTAATACTATAATAATTAAGTGATCATAAATAATGTAATGTAATAATATTATAATGTAATGTTTAATTAATTAAATTTAACATTAATTAAGTAATCATTTGTTTTAATGTAATATAATTAATGTTAAATAATGTCATAATCAATAAATAATCATCTAATATGTAATGTTATAATTAATTAGTAATCATACATAATGAAATATTACAATGAATTAAGTAACCATAATATAAATCTTTAAAAATATTATAATTAATTTGTTTATAATATAATGTTATAATTAATTAAGTATCATTTAATTAATGTACAATTAATTAAGTAACGTACTTAAATTATAATAATGTATAATTAATTAAATTACAATAATTTAACTAAGTATTGTGCAATGTTTATGTAGTAAATTAGTAATTGCTAATATATAATATAATATCAATCAATAAGTAATCTTTAATTATGTAATGTTATAATTAATTATTGATCATACTATAATGTAAAGTTATAGTTAATTAAGTATCATACCCTAAATCTTTAATGTAATATATAATTAATTAAATTTTTAATCATTTAATTAAGTATGTACTAATGTTGTAATGAAATTTATAATTAATTAAAATTATACTATAAATCTATAATTTAATACATAATTAATTAATTCTAATTATTTAATTATAGTAATATAACAAATGTTATAAGTAAATTAATTAAGTAGATCAATAATGTAATACTTAATAATTATACTATAAATCAATTAAGTAATGTATAAAATTATAATAATTAAGTAACATTTAACTATAATGTAATGTTATAAGATTAAGTATGATTATTAACTAATAATTAAATTTATAATACTTATCATTTTATCATATATAATTAATTATTGCTAATTTACTATAGATATACTTAGAACTTGATAATTGAAGTAATATTATATTCAATCAAATATATTATTTTATTTAAAAATAATTTTTTAATAACATTAAAACACTTTTAATTGGATCCTAATTCTAATTTACACTTAATTATCAAAACTTTAATATTAATTATTAAAGTTTTTAATATGGTGAATATATGTATAAGTATCATTGTATTTTATTAATTAGGTTATTCTAAAATTTAACTTTTTCTATTTTAAATTTTTATATGTAAAATAATGAAAACTCCATATTATTAGTAATAATAACTACTGTAATATAAAGAAGACTTTATACAGTGGTAGTAGATGACGTGACAATGCCATATCATCTGACACGTCATCATTGCCATGCCATCATTAAATATTTATTTTTTATTTCTTCTTCTCTGTTTTTTTATTTACTTTATCATTTCAATTTTTCAATCTTCTTTCTCCATCACTTTCTCTTTCGCTCGTCTCTGGTTTCCATCGCTCTCTTCATCTCCATCTCTCTTCTCCATCTCCATCCCTCTCTTCATCTCCTTCCTTTCTCTATTGCTATGTTCTCCTATCAGCTCTTCATCTCATTCGGTCAGTTTTCCTATCCGTTCTTCTCCATCACTTTCTTCATCTCCATCGCGCTCTTTCGCTCTCTTCTCCCCGTCAACAAACCAAACCCTACCCTAACCTAACCATGAAATCATAAAGAGTCCAGCCTGTCATTTCAAAGCTTAAAATCTCACGGATGAACAAAAGAGAGAAGTGAATAGAGTGACCGCTGTGGATTTTCCGAAATTTCGTCGCTACCTCCGCCATAGTCTTCGCCAGAGCAGTGTGAGTTTCTCACATGGATCGCAAGTCCTCTTGCAATTGAATTTATGTTGACCTTGATACTAATTGTTTGTGGAAAGTGCTCTGTTTTGTTCTCAATCGGTGCTCTTATTTTTTTTTTCGTTGCATCTTAATGAAGCATGATACTGTTACCATTTGACACTGTTTCTTAAATGGCATCATCTATGTTGGCAGGATCTACTATGTATTTGTAAATGGTATCAATAGATGATATTTTCTGTTTTCCTGATTGGCTGCTATGTTCTTGCTGTTTTTTTTGGGTTATTGCGTTTGGTTGTTTTGTTGCAGCTTTCATACTTGGTGTAGTGTTGGCTGTTTTCCTGATTGGCTGCTATGAGAATGGGTGAAGTGGTTTTGAGCCGTGAAGAAGTAATGGAAATGGAGTTGGAGACAGAGAGAACGAGACTAAAAGGATGGCTCGTCTGAGGTGGTTAGGTGGGAAAGATTTGAGGTGGAGTTGCAGTGAACATGGATAAACCATTACTAATGAAATTTCGACATCTGAATCTGAAAAGGAAGCTGGCATTTTTTTACATGGATTTGCCTACTTTAGATGCCTTTGGACAAAATTTTTCTTTCTCCGAGCTGCTAGTTGATTTTGATCTCGACTGCGAAGGAATTGGTTATCCTTGCCAGCCAACTGTGGATACTTGTGCTTCTATGGACAATATTTCAAGGTATTTGTTCCCTTTGTCATGTTGATTATTAATGTCTTAGTATTCTCCACTATTTATACCCCACTATACAGTTCACCAGATATGTATACTACACAATATGCAGGTCATCTCATGAATCTGGGGATGCCAATCTGGAGCTGATCAAGTTGTGTCAGAATATTCATCTACACTGACAGAAGTTCTTTCAGGAAAAGACATGAATGTTGAAGGTGATTTAGACTTACCTATTTGATTTGATTTTAATCATTTCAAGGTAAGTATTTATCTTGTAAATTTTCATTCTGGGCTCTGAAACCCTAACTGAGTAAAGTCAATAACAAAATGCATAAGAATTTAAGTCCTAGTAATTTGCTCCTTACTTTTAAGTTTGCTTTCCTCTCTTTTCTATACTGGGGATAAACTTGTATTTTCATTGTTCTGTATACCAAATTTTGTTCGGAGTTCAAAATTGATGTTTCTTATGAAAGTAGAAAAGGTCGCAGGAGTTCTTTGGATTAGAAAATTTTTTCAGCAAGAAACTAATTCTTTTTGAGGATTAAGATGACTTAATGCTGACACGGTACCAGTACAGTACTTACAGCAAAGATGCTTGACTGTGATCTTAATTCTTAAGCATCTGCCTATTTACTATTTCTTTGTTAATGTACTTAACATCTCTTTAGTATTCCCACAGAATTTTGTTGAAAGATTGGGCACAAGCAAAGTACCCTTCAGCTTGCTAATCAAATACTTACTTTGTCCCCTTGTATTCTGCCTATATTGATTTAGTGGTGATTGTAAATTTCGATGAAGGTTACTGATAACATTTGATAATGAAGTAGAAACTTCTTGCACAAAATCTTGTTATTTATTATCCAATATTCCAATTAAAATTGGTTTATGGTGTATCTACAAAAAAGTAAATATCTCATGGCTATTTGAGGCACAGGTTCTGATTATGCATTGGTTTGATACAAGTTTCATAATGTGGTGATGATCACCATGAAGAATGGCTAAGAAATTTCACTTCTCTCCCCCATGAAAAGAGACAATTAACCTCTCTAAAGATGTTTACTATATTATGCGTTTCAATTCGATAATCTGTTTCCTCTAAAAATTTGATCCAACTCTAGATTGAATCTTACACATAGCTGAAGTCCCATGTAGACCGGCAATTTTGCCCCGAAACAAAAGTAATTCTACAGGTAAAGGAAAGCAATTGCTTTTCTTTAATTTCAGTTTAGCGTATTTCTTGAGAAACTTCCATGAAAGAATTATCTTCATGAACAAATTTCTCTTTGTTTTACATTTCGGTTAAGCTAAATACTTCTCCAATTTCTCCACTTCCTCCTGACTTCCAATGTAGAGCGGAACACGCTGTGTATCTGTTGAAAGGAAACAACCAAAGCATCTTAGACTAAGTTTATCAAGAAAAGTGCATAAACTCATAAGAATGTTCTCACCTCAGTTGGTTGAATGTCAAGTACTCTTTGATGGTCGTCTGGCCTTTTCCGCAGCTTGTCACAATGAGCTCATCGGTGCACACTCATACAGAGCCTCAGCTTCCCATTCTTGCTCTTCTTGTCTCTGGGGTACTCATAAATGCCGCCATAGAGAAGGGTCCAATAGAAGTCACCAACCAGGCTGCCATATACCTGTAGACAAGAAGACAACTGAAACTTAAGCATTAGAGTTTCGTAAAATATGAATCGAATAGTAATGCAAAAGAATCCTAATCTTATTAGAAAGAGAGGAATGAAATCTCAGCAATGACATGCAGTTTAGGATCAAAGGAAATGCTAATATGAAGTTCCAGAAAAGCGCCTTAAACTGATACATGTAACTGCTGTGGGAAATTATTCATGTGAGTCATCCAATTAATGGTAACTATTCTAACAGTCAATAAATAATTAATCTGACTACTGTGAATATATTCATTCTTTACTAATCCCTCTCACACAACTGACAAGACCACCACTATGATAGCGGCAATGATCACACATAAACACCTGCAAAACACTATAGAAAATGCAGCAACCAAGCGCATAATAGAAGAAACTGCCGAAAACCAACTCCCTGGAGAGCCTCATCACTAGTACCAAATACCCTACAGTCACACAAACAAAACACAGAGGTGTTGCATCTCCAGACCCCTTCAATATGCTACAACTGCTACTACGTTGCACAGTCCCAAAACCTCCCCTGAAAACCTGTACAGAACTGAGCCAACTATAACCACTATAACAGGCCCGAGCTTCACAACAGCACACAAACACACAAGAAACAAAAATGCAGCTTACAAGCTAAAATCCATCAAATTCTCCCAAAACCAAATCTTAACAAACACACATCAGCACAAAAAGTGCAGTATTCAAGCTGCAGCAAAAACAGATATCAAAGGACACTAATCACGTATTGAAATCCCACATGCTTCGCATCAACATTCTGCATCAGGGCCTCTAGACATTTGGACCCTAGGCAAGATTTATTTTAGGGCCCTTCTCATAAATAAGCTATATTAAAAAATTATTCAAATTTATTTTTCTTGCCTTTTGAGATGCAAATACACTAATAAAATTTATATTCAAGTTTAGAAACCAAATCTTTTTCAATTGATAATATAGCCAAATTACCTAATCTTTCTTGTGCACATAGTTGAACGCAATAATTTTATTAACTTTAATTTTGAAAAACTTCTTTCTGCTGAAGCTACAGTAACAGAATAGTTAAAGTATTCTATAAGCTATCCATGCATTTGGAAAGAATTCACCTTTTTATAAAATAGTATCTCAAGGGTTTTAATTTCCACGTTTTATATTTCTTTTAAATTTTTAATTCTGAATATAAATCTAAACCATCAATATAGAGAGCATGTCAGTTTTAAAAGTTTCAAGATTTAAACAATGTTTCTGCAAACTAAGAAAACCAAATAAAAAAAAAAGAACAAATCCAAAAAAAAAAATAAAAAAAAAAAAATAAAAAAAAAAAAATAAAAAAAAACTATCATCATCAAACAATTTAACTTTTTTATATATAAATGAAACCAAAATTATTACTATAATTTTCAAATTGTTCAAACCACTTGAAGTGAGGAAATGGCATGATCAACTAAATATGTGAAATAATTTATTCTAAAAGATTCTTCAGTAGACAATTTTCTCTTCGTTTTCATCCTCATCAAATTGTTTTTTTCTCTATTATACGCTTTTTATGAAATTTTGGTTCTATATTCATTTGCTCTGCAATCTCTTAGTAGAAATCATAGAAGATGTAAACCCATTTCTTATATTATTTTTAAAAATGAAACAAGACCTTAAGATTTGTTGCAACAACAATGTCCATATTTTAGATTGTAAATATTTACAAACGTATTAACAGCAAATAACATTCATACCAAATATCATGCCTAAAGAAATTCAAAATTTTCAATCTCATATGTTACTAAAGAATAGCTTCACTTTTTGTTTTAGGATCTTCACTAGTTTCTGCTAATTGATATAAAGCATCTCTTATTTGTGGAGCTTGAATTTTATTGCTTTAACACTTTCAACACGACTTTCCCAACGTGTTTGGGATAATGGCTTAAGTGTCAATTAGAAACAGATCTTGCAAAATTTCCTCGTTTGTAGAAGAAGAAAATAATGAGTATAACGTTGTGTCACTCCAAAAAATGTAATAGCATTAGTACATGAATTAGTCATTCACAAAAGAACTAAATTAAGACTGTGACAACCACAGGTGTATAAAAGCTCTAGATTATATCTAATAATCTTTTTTGCACACCTTGATGTTTACCTCATTAGACCCATTATCAATCTTTGTTCCACATTACTTATACACAGTTGAAGATTTTTAATATATGTGTGAGAACATTAAAAAGGCCTTGACCAGAAGCATCATCCACTTTTATAAATTATAAAGTAATCTTCTATTTTATTGGACTTATTGAAATATCTACACATCTTAATATAAGTGACATTTGTTCTTGATCACTTGTATCTGGGTACAATCAAGTATAACTGAAAAATATTTTGATTCTTTGATTTTTTTAATAGGTATTTCTTATTTCTAATGCTAAAATATTTACAACTCATTTTGTTATTATGACCAAGAATGAGTATGAATTTCTCCATTTGAATACGTCTAAGGTGGTCTTGCTTATTGGATCAAACTCAGCAATCATTTCAATTAAACTCAAAAGATTTCCATTTTTCTGATAATCTTCTCATTGTACACACGAAATGCCAAATTATTTTTTGAAAGATTTTTACAACGCTATAATCTTAATAGTACATTCCAATGCTCTTCTCTTTATTTATTCTTCTTGTAAATATTTATCAATTGTTTTTTAAGCATCTCATCTCAACATCAACCAAATGTCATATTATAGCATGCTCATTGCTTTTCGTGACTTTAAGCTGGCACTAAGATTTTTCCAATCTCCCACCCTTCATTGCTAATTGAATGTATTTGCTTTTAAAACTAAATAATTTACAACAAAAACAAAATA
Source organism: Pistacia vera (assembly GCF_008641045.1). Classification (NCBI taxonomy): domain Eukaryota; kingdom Viridiplantae; phylum Streptophyta; class Magnoliopsida; order Sapindales; family Anacardiaceae; genus Pistacia; species Pistacia vera. The sequence continues at coordinate 440,938 of NW_022196584.1, read as the reverse complement.
CTTTATTTAATTCTTTGAAATATTAGCCATTTTCTATATGTTTTTCTCCATTTGGTAATTTTCGAATGTAATGAATGTAGAAAAATGTCTAGAATTTTCATCTTTGAAAATCTAAAACTTGTCTATTGGACCTTTCTCAACTAATAAATCACATAAGTTTGTGTCAAATTATTCCAGGTACGGGTCAAATATTTTTAATAGTTGTTTTATCTATATCATTAATATTTTCATTTGTCGAATGAAATGTCTTCTTCTAAATTCATGAGACTCTCACTAGATTTGATGAATTGAATTTTATCTTTAAAAATTTCTTCACAATTTTCAATTGTTTTTTCATTTAAATTCATTTGGTTGTTCTAGCATTTGGTGTTGTATTAATAACAAATTTATCAAGGACACCTTTTGGGATTGAATTAGTTCTTCCATTCTTTTTTTTTTTTTACGTTTCAATCAGACAGATTCATTTCAAAGAATAAATTATTTAAAGCCTTAATATTATTTTGTTAAAATAAAAAAATAATTATAAAAATTAAGAAGAACTTTAGCACCGATTATGCTCCTGGTTTTGCTTTTTGCTGTTGGTGAACTCAAAAATCTATTATTATATCCTGCATAAAAATAAAATGTAAATCAATTATCACTTGATCAATATAAAAAAATCAGTTGAGAATACTAAGAGTAAAATGAAGAGTAAAATGATTTAAAGCTCTAATATTACCTTGCATAAAAATAATAATAATGTAAATCACATTACTTGATAAATTTATGTATAAAGTTAAGAAAGAGAGACAAGAGATGAGAGAAAGAGAGACAGAGACGATGCGAAAGGAGAGACGAGAGTAAACTGAGTAGAGATTAGAGAATAATGAAAGAAAAAAATGAGAAACGTTGAAGTAAAATGAGGTTTATATAAGAGATTTGGGGAGAGAGGAGATGTGATTTGATATTTGAGATGTGGAGATTGCGTGAAATTGTATCAATTTCAACGGAAAAATAGCCGCCAATTGTGTTTTAAGTAAGCATGGTTGATTGGACACGGTGAGATTGAGGGAATTGATAAATTATGAATATATTAAAAAATCTTAAAAAAATCTAGGTAAAGATAGACATAGGCGAGTCTGGTGGGATGATAAGAATTAAAAATTATAATATATTTTAATATTTAAAAAATATTTGAGGCCCTCTTTTATCCCTTTGGGGGGCTAGGCACCTCACCTGCCTGGGGTTAAGCCGGGCCTGTCTGCAATTATATAACAAAAGCCAGTTCATTCTAATAAATAGAATAAAAATAAGAAAAATCAACAAAATTGATGATTACAATTTTACCTTCAAATTTTTATCTTTCTTGTTTCGCAATTTCTTCTTTTTTATTTTAGAAGAAATTTGTTCAACCTTCAACTACTTCTTTTTTAATGGAGGAAGACCTTTGCTGTGGACAGCCCGTGGACTAAGAATATTACATTCCCTCTTTAGAAATACCATCAACACTTTCACAATTTATTCTACTATTAGCTGACATATTTCTTTTTACCATTCCTGCCAACACCTTCATTCGACATCAATTTTTTCTTAAGATCATTGATCACTTCTATCACCATATTATAATCATCCTCACTATTTGATGCTAAGTCTGCTACAATAGAAATAAATTAGACAAGTGATCAAATCGTTGTCCTTCAAGATTGATGCTCCAATTATTATAACTTATTTTAACCCTGGTGTGACATATGTTTATATTTTTCCTCCATTGCCTTAAAATGTACTTTTCTGGTACATGAGAAATTTCCTTGTGAATCAACACTACAATTGCATGTTGACAAAAGATTCCTTTAAACTCAAACAACTGACAATTGCAACGAACATCACAAGTTGCTTCGTTAAAACATACCACAAAAGGGACACGACGATGAGTCTCTCCAACCCTAACATCTTCTTTTATTATAAATTATATATAGGAATCATTCTCTTTGAAAGAAGATATTTCACAATTGAGCTTAGCAGTAAGCTCTTGTTGAAACTCTTTGAATTTCGCAATGGTATATGCATCTTGAAATTGTTTCTCAATACCATAACTGCTTATGCAAGGGATCCATGATTTGAAAGATTTAAAATTAGCCTCCGTTTCTTTCTCCACTTTATCACGCAATGCATTCTCATACTGTTTCACAAATTGTTTTAAGGTGGTTTTTGAATTAACATATCCATCAAAGAATGCATGCATACTTTCACTACGTTGAGTGGTAGACATGCCTACCCAGAAAGTATCTTTTACAAATGCTGGCACCCAACGTCCTCTTTCATTATACAATCCAAATAACCATTCTTTGGCCTGAAGGTTGTGTTTTTCAATGAACCTATTCCAGCGTTCTTCAAACTCCTCACGTGTCAATGAATCACACACTGCATTTTTTAAAGAAAACTTAATAGAATTATATTGGGAATAACCTTTTAACTTTTCAGGTAATTTCTTCATTATATGCCACAAACACCATCTATGTCGTGTACCTGAGAACATAATCTCAATCGCATTTTGCATTTCCTTATCTTGATCAGTGATTATTGCCTTTGGAGGACAATTCATCATACATGCAAGTCAAGATTGAAAAAGTCATACAAATGTCTTTGTGTCCTCGTTAGAAATTAACTCACAACCAAACAATGTTGAATATCTGTGATGATCAACACCAACAAAAGCCGCAAATGGCATATCATACTTATTGGTCAAACATGTAGTGTCGAATGATGCAGCCCTACTTCTTGCATCCACCCATAGAGTATTCTTTAATCGACCCTCTTCATCTAAATCCATTATGTAGAAGAAATTTGAATTTTCATTTTGCATTTTCAAAAAATATTTTTGAATTGCAGAAGCTTATTTCAAATTTATTTTCTTGCCTTTTGAGATCAAAATCACTAATTAAAATTTTATATTCAAGTTTAGAAACCAATCTTTTTCAATTGATAATATAGCCATTACCTAATCTTTCTTGTGACATAGTTGAACGCAAATAAGATTTTATTAACTTTAATTTTGAAAAACTTCTTTCTGCTGAAGCTACATAACAGAATAGTTAACAGTATTCTATAAGCTATCCATGCATTTGGAAAAGAATTCACCTTTTTATAAATCTAGTATCTCAAGTGGTGTTTAATTTCCACGTTTATAATTTCTTTTAAAATTTTTAATTCTGAATATAAATCTAAACCATCAATATCAAGAGCATGTCATGTTTTAAAAAGTTTTCAAGATTAAACAATGTTTCTGCAAACTATCATCATCAAACAATTTAACTTTTTTATATTATAAATGAAACCAAAATTATTACTATATATTTCAAATTGTTCAAACCTACTTTGAAGTGAGGAAATGGCATGATCAACTAAATATGTGAAATAATTATTCTAAAAGATTCTTCAGTAGACATTTCTTCTCTTCGTTTCATCCTCATCAAATTGTTTTTTTCTCTTATTATAGCTTTTTATGAATTTTGGTTCTATATTCATTTGCTCTGCAATCTCTTTAGTAAAAATCATAGAAGATGTAACCCATTTTCTCTATATTTTTAAAAATGAAACAAGACCTTTCAACTGATTTGTTGCAACAACAATGTCCATATTTTTAGATTGTAATATTTACTACCGTATTAACAGCAAATAACATTTCATACCAAATATTCATGCCTAATAGAAATTCAATTTTCAATCTATGTTACTAAAGAAATAGCTTCACTTTTTGTTTTAGGATCTTCTAGTTTCTCGATAATGATATAAAGCATCTCTTATTTGTGGAGCTTGAATTTTATTGCTTTAACACTTTCAACACGACTTTCCCAACGTGTTTGTGATAATGGCTTAAGTGTCAAATTAGAAACATGATCTTGCAAAATTTTCCATCGTTTGTAGAAGAAGAAAATAATGGATATATACGTTGTGTCACTCCAAAAAATGTAATAGCATTAGTACATGAATTAGTCATATCACAAAGAACTAAATTAAGACTGTGACAACCACATGGTGTATAAAATGCTCTAGAATTTATATCTAATAATCTTTTTTGCACACCTTGATGTTTACCTTTCATTAGACCCATTATCATATCCTTGTCCCTCACATTATTTACATCAAGTGAAGATTTTTTAATATAGTTGTGAGAACATTAAAAAGGCCTTGACCAGAAGCATCATCCACTTTTATAAAACTATAAAGTACTCTTCTATTTTATTGGACTATTGAAATATCTACACATCTTAATATAAGTGACATTTGTTCTTGATCACTTGTATCTGGGTACAATCAAGTATAACTGAAAAATATTTTGATTCTTTGATTTTTTTAATAATGGTATTTCTTATTTCTAATGCTAAAATATTTATCACTCATTTGTAATTATGACCAAGATAATAGTATGAATTTCTCCATTTGAATACGCTAAGGTGTTCTTGCATTATTGGATCAAACTCAGCAATCATTTCAATTAAACTCAAAAGATTTCCATTATTTCTTGATAATCTTCTCATTTGTACCACGAAATGCCAATATTTTTTGAAAGATTTTTACAAACCGCTATAATCTTAATAGTCATTCTTCCAAGCTCTTTCTCTTTATTATTCTCTCTTGTAAATATTTATCAATTGTTTTGTTTTTAAGCAATCTCATCTCAACATCAACCCAAATGTTCATATTTATAGCTGCTCATTGCTTGTTTCGTGACTTTAAGCTTGGCACTAAGATTTTTCCAATCTCCACACCTTCTTTGCTAATTGAATTGTATTTGCTTTTAAACTAAATAATTTACAACAAAAACAAAATCTTTATTTATTCTTTTGATATATTAGCCATTTTCTATCATGTTTTTCTCCATTTGGTAATTTTCGAATGTAATGAATTGTAGAAAAATGTCTAGAATTTTCATCTCTTGGAAAATCTAAAACTTGTCTAATTGGACTTTCTCAACTAATAAATCACATAAGTTTGTGTCTAAATTATTCCGGGTACCGGGTCATAATATTTTTAATAGTTGTTTTATCTATATCATTAATATTTTCATTTTTGTCGAATGAAATGTCTTCTCTAAATTTCATGAGACTCTTCACTAGTATTTGATGAATTTGAATTTTTATCTTTAAAATTTCTTCACAATTTTCAATTGTTTTTTCATTTAAATCTTCATTTGGTTGTTTCTAGCATTTGGTGTTTTGTATTAATAACAAATTTATCAAGTGCACCTTTTTGGGATTGAATTAGTTCTTCTATTCTTTTTTTTTTTTCTACGTTTTTCATATCCAGTCATATTCAAAGAATAAATTATTTAAGCTCTTAATATTATTTTGTTAAAATAAAAATAATTAAAAAAATAAGAAAGAACTTTAGCACCTGATTTATGCTCCGGGTTTTGCTTTTTGCTGGGTTGATACTCAAAAATCTTATATTATATCCTGCATAAAAATAATAATGTAAATCAATTATTCACTTGATCAAAATAAATAAATCAGTTGAGAATACAAGAGTAAAATGAAGAGTAAAATGATTTAAAGCTCTTAATATTACCTTGCATAAAAATAATAATAATGTAAATCACATTCACTTGATAAATTTATGTAATAAAGTTAAGAAATGAGAGACAAGAGATGAGAAAGGAGAGACAAGAGACAGATGCGAAAGGAGAGACGAGAGTAAACTGAGTAGAGATTAGAGAATAATGAAAGTAAAAAAATGAGAAAACGTTGAAGTAAAATGAGGTTTATAGAGATTTGGGGGAGAGGGAGATGTGATTGATATTTGAGAGTTGGAGATTCGTGAAATTGTATCAATTTTCAACGGAAAAATAGCCGCCAATTGTGTTTTAAGTAAGCATGGTTATTGGACAGATGGGGGATTGATGATAATTATGAATATATTAAAATACTCTTAAAAAAAAATCTTAGGTAAAGATAGACATAGGCGAGTTCTGGTGGGATTGATAAGAATTAAAAATTATAAATAATTTTAATATTTTAAAAATAATTTGAGGCCCTCTTTTTTATCCCTTTTTTGGGGGGCCCTGGCACCTCACCTGCCTAGGGGTTAAGCCGGCCTGTCTGCAATTATATAACAAAAGCCATGTTATCTATCAATAAATAGAATAAAAATAAGAAAATAATCAACAAAATTGATGATTACTAAATTTTTACCTTCAACTTTTTTATCATTTTCTTGTTTTCGCAATTTCTTTTTTTTATTTTAGAAAGAATTTGTTCACCTTCAACTACTTTCTTTTTAATGGAGGACACCTTTGCTGTGGACAGCCCGTGGACTAAGAATATTACAATTCCCTTCTTTAGAAATACCATCACACTTTCACAATTTATTCTACTATTAGCTGACTTACTGATAACATTTGATAATGAAGTAGAAACTTCTTGCACAAAATCTTTGTTATTTATTTATCCAATATTCCAATTAAAATTGGTTTATGGTGTATCTACCAAAAAAGTAAATATCTCATGGCTATTTGAGGCACAGGTTCTGATTATGGCATTGGTTTGATACAAGTTTCATAAATTGTGTGATTGATCACCATGAAGAATGGCTAAGAAATTTCACTTCTCTCCCACATGAAAAGAAGACAATTAACCTCTCTAAAGATGTTTTACTTTATCATTATGCGTTTCAATTTCTGATAATCTGTTTCCTCTAAAAATTTGATCCAACTTCTAGATTGAATCTTACACATAGCTGAAGTCCCATGTAGACCTGGCAATTTTGCCCCGAAACAAAAGTAATTCATACAGGTAAAGGAAAGCAATTGCTTTTCTTTTAATTTCAGTTTAGCGTATTTCTTGAGAAACTTCCATGAAAGAATTATCTTCATGAACAAAATTTCTCTTTGTTTTACATTTCGGTTAAGCTAAATACTTCTCCAATTTCTCCACTTCCTCCTGACTTCCAATGTAGAGCGGAACACGCTGGTGTATCTGTTGAAAGGAAACAACCAAAGCATCTTAGTACCTAAGTTTATCAAGAAAAGTGCATAAACTCATAAGAATGTTCTCACCTCAGTTGGTTGAATGTCAAGTACTCTTTGATGGTCGTCTGATCCTTTTCCGCCAGCTTGTTCCACAATGAAGCTCATCGGTGCACACTCATACAAGAGCCTCAGCTTCCCATTCTTGCTCTTCTTGTCTCTGGGGTACTCATAAATGCCGCCATAGAGAAGGGTCCAATAGAAGTCACCAACCAGGCTGCCAATATACCTGTAAGACAAGAAGACAACTGAAACTTAAGCATTAGAGTTTCGTAAAATATGAATCAGAATAGTAATGCAAAAGAATCCTAATCTTATTAGAAAGAAGAGGAATGAAATCGTCAGCAATGACATGCAAGTTTAGGATCAAAGGAAATGCTAATATGAAGTTCCAGAAGAAGCGCCTTAAACTGATACATGTAACTGCTGTGGGAAATTATTCATGTGAGTCATCCAATTAATGGTAACTATTCTAACAGTCAATAAATAATTAATCTGACTACTTGTGAATATTATTCATTCTTTACTAATCCCTCTCACACAACTAGCAAGACCACCACTATGATAAGCGGCAATGATCACACCATAAACACCTGCAAAACACTATAGAAAATGCAGCAACCAAGCTGCAATAATAGAAAGAACTGCCGAAAACCAACCTCCCCTGGAAGAGCCTCATCACTAGTACCAAATATCCCTACAGTCACACAAACAAAAACACAGAGGTGTTGCATCTCCAGACCCCTTCAATATGCTACAACTGCTACTACGTTGCAACAGTCCCAAAACCTCCCCTGAAAACCTGTACAGAACTGAGCCAACTATAACCACATATAACAGGCCCGAGCTTCACAACAGCACACAAACACAACAGAAACAAAAAATGCAGCTTACAAGCTATAAATCCATCAAATTCTCCCAAAACCAAACTTCTCTACAAAACACTACACATACAGCAAAAAAGGTGCAGTATTCAAGCTGCAGCAAAAACAGATATCAAAGGACACTAATCACGTATTGAAATCCCACATGCTTCGGCATCCAACAATTCTGCAATCAGGGCCGTCTCTAGAACATTTGTGACCCTAGGCAAGATTTATTTTAGGGCCCTATTTATAATATAAGCATATATTAAAAATTATTTCAAATTTATTTTCTTGCCTTTTGAGATGCAAAATCACTAATTAAAATTTTATATTCAAGTTTAGAAACCAAATCTTTTTCAATTGATAAATAGCCAAATTACCTAATCTTTCTTGTGACTAGTTGAACGCAAATAAGATTTTATTAACTTTAATTTTGAAAAACCTTTCTGCTGAAGCTACAGTAACAGGAATAGTTAACAGTATTCTATAAGCTATCCAGCATTTGGAAAAGAATTCACCTTTTTATAAAATCTAGTATCCAAGTGGTGTTTTAATTCCACAGTTTATAATTTCTTTTAAAATTTTTAATTCTGAATAATAATCTAAACCATCAATATCAGAGAGCATGTCATGTTTTAAAAAGTTTTCAAGATTTAAACAATGTTTCTGCAAACTATCATCATCAAACAATTTAACCTTTTTATATATAAAGAAACCAAAATTATATCTAATATTTCAAATTGTTCAAACTACTTGAAGTGAGAAATGGCATGATCAACTAAATATGTGAATAATTATTCTAAAAGATTCTTCAGTAGACAATTTCTTCTCTTCGTTTTCACCTCACAAATGTTTTTTTTCTCTTTATTATACGCTTTTTATGAAATTTTGGTTCTATATTCATTTGCTCTGCAATCTCTTTAGTAGAAATCATAGAAGATGTAAACCCATTTTCTATATATTTTTAAAAAATGAAACAAGACCTTTCAACTGATTTGTTGCAACAACAATGTCCATATTTTTAGATTGTAAATATTACTAACCGTATTAACAGCAAATAACATTTCATACCAAATATTCATGCCTAATAGAAATTCAAAATTTTCAATCTCATATGTTACTAAAGAATAGCTTCACTTTTGTTTTAGGATCTTCACTAGTTTCTGCTAATTGATATAAAGCATCTCTTTATTGTGGGCTTGAAATTTATTGCTTTAACACTTTCAACACGACTTTCCCAACGTGTTTGTGATAATGGCTTAAGTGTCAAATTAGAAACATGATCTTGCAAAATTTTCCATGTTTTGTAGAAGAAGAAAAATGAGTATATACGTTGTGTCACTCCAAAAAATGTAAGCATTAGTACATGAATTAGTCATATCACAAAGAACTAAATTAAGACTGTGACAACCACATGGTGTATAAAATGCTCAGAATTTATATCTAATAATCTTTTTTGCACACCTTGATGTTTACCTTTCATATTAGACCCATTATCATATCCTTGTCCTCTCACATTATTTACATCAAGTTGAAGATTTTAATATAGTTGTGAGAACATTAAAAAGGCCTTGACCAGAAGCATCATCCACTTTTATAAAATCTATAAAGTACTTCTATTTTATTGGACTTATTGAAAATCTACACATCTTAATATAAGTGACATTTGTTCTTGATCACTTGTATCTGGGTACAATCAAGTATAACTGAAAAATATTTGATTCTTTGATTTTTTTAATAATGGTATTTCTATTTCTAATGCTAAAATATTTATCAACTCATTTTGTATATTATGACCAAGAAATGAGTATGAATTTCTCCATTTTGAATACGTCTAAGGTGTTCTTGCATTATTGGATCAAACTCAGCAATCATTTCAATTAAACTCAAAAGATTTCCATTATTCTTGATAAATCTTCTCATTTGTACCACGAAATGCCAAATTATTTTTTGAAAGATTTTTTACAACCGTATAATTCTTAATAGTACATTCTTCAATGCTCTTTCTCTTATTTATCTCTCTTGTAAATATTTATCAATTGTTTTGTTTTAAGCAATATCATTCAACATCAACCCAAATGTTCATATTTATAGCATGCTCATTGCTTGTTTCGTGACTTTTAAGCTTGGCACTAAGATTTTTCCAATCTCCACACCCTTCATTGCTAATGAATTGTATTTGCTTTTAAACTAAATAATTTACAACAAAAACAAAATACTTTATTTAATTCTTTTGAATATATTAGCCATTTTCTATCATGTTTTCTCCATTTGGTAATTTTCGAATGTAATGAATTGTAGAAAAATGTCTAGAATTTTCATCTCTTGGAAAATCTAAAAACTGTCAATTGGACCTTTCTCAACTAATAAATCACATAAGTTTGTGTCTAAATTATTCAGTGTACCGGGTCATAAATATTTTTAATAGTTGTTTTATCTATATCATTAATATTTCATTTTTGTCGAATGAAATGTCTTCTTCTAAATTTCATGAGACTCTCACTAGTATTTGATGAATTTGAATTTTTATCTTTAAAATTTCTTCACAATTTTCAATGTTTTTTCATTTAAATCTCATTTGGTTGTTCTAGCATTTGGTGTTTTGTATTAATAACAAATTTATCAAGTGCACCTTTTTGGGATTGAATTAGTTCTTCTATTCTTTTTTTTTTTCTTACGTTTTTCATATCCAGATTCATATTCAAAGAATAAATTATTTAAAGCCTTAATATTATTGTTAAAATAAAAATAATTAAAAATTAAGAAGACTTTAGCACCTGATTTATGCTCCTGGTTTGCTTTTTGCTGTGTGATACTCAAAATATATATTATTATCCTGCATAAAAATAATAATGTAAATCAATTATTCACTTGATCAAATATAAATAAAATCAGTTAGAATACTAAGAGTAAAATGAAGAGTAAAATGATTTAAGCCTTAATATTACCTTGCATAAAAATAATAATAATAGTAAATCACATTCACTTGATAAATTTATGTAATAAAGTTAAGAATGAGAGACAAGAGATGAGAAAGGAGAGACAAGAGACAGAGCGAAAGGAGAGACGAGAGTAAACTGAGTAGAGATTAGAGAATAATGAAAGTAAAAAAATGAGAAAACGTTGAAGTAAAATGAGGTTATATAAGAGATTTGGGAGAGAGGAGATGTGATTTGATATTTGAGAGTTGGAGATTGCGTGAAATTGTATCAATTTTCAACGAAAAATAGCCGCCAATTGTGTGTTAAGTAAGCATGGTTGATTGGACACGGTGAGATTGATGGGAATTGATAAATTAGAATATATTAAAATACTCTTTAAAAAAAATCTTAGGTAAAGATAGACATAGGCGAGTCTGGTGGGATTGATAAGAATTAAAAAATTATAAATAGATTTTAATATTTAAAAATAATTTGAGGCCCTTTTTTTATCCTTTTTTGGGGGGCCCTAGGCACCTCACCTGCCTAGGGGTTAAGCCGGGCTGTCTGCATATATAACAAAAGCCATGTTATCTATCAAAAATAGAATAAAAATAAGAAAATAATCAACAAAATTGATGATTACTAAATTTTACCTCAACTTTTTTATCATTTTCTTGTTTTCGCAATTTCTTCTTTTTATTTTAGAAAGAATTGTTTCAACCTTCAACTACTTTCTTTTAATGGAGGACGACCTTGCTGGGACAGCCCGTGGATAAGAATATTACAATTCCCTTTTTAGAAATACCATCAACACTTTCAAATTATTCTACTATTAGCGACATATTTTCTCTTTTACCATTCCTGCCAACACCTTCATTCGACATCAATTTTTCTTAAGATCATTGATCACTTCTATCACCCATATTATAATCATCCTCACTATTTGATGCATAGTCTGCTACAATAGAAATAAATTAGACAAGTGATCAAATCGTGTGCCTTCAAGATTGATGCTCCAATTATTATAACTTATTTTAACCCTGGTGTGACATATGTTATAATTTTCCTCCATTGACAAATGTACTTTTCTGGTACATGAGAAATTTCCTTGTGAACAACACTACAATTGCTGTTGACAAAAGATTCCTTTAAACTCAAACAACTGACAATTGCAACGACATCACAAGTTGCTTCGTTAAAACATACCACAAAAGGGACACGAGAGAGTCTCCCAACCCTAACATCTTCTTTTATTATAAATTATATATAGGAATCATTCTCTTGAAAGAAGATATTTCACAATTGAGCTTAGCAGTAAGCTCTGTTGAAACTCTTTGAATTTCGCAATGGTATATGCATCTTGAAAGTTTCTCATACCATAACTGCTTATGCAAGGGATCCATGATTTGAAAGATTTAAAATTGCCTCCGTTTCTTTCTCCACTTTATCACGCAATGCATTCTCATACTGTTTCACAAAATGTTTAAGGTGGTTTTTGAATTAACATATCCATCAAAGAATGCATGCATACTTTCACTACGTTGAGTGGTAGACATGCCTACCCAGAAAGTATCTTTTACAATGCTGGCACCCAACGTCCTCTTTCATTATACAATCCAAATAACCATTCTTTGGCCTGAAGGTTGTGTTTTTCAATGAACCTATTCCAGCGTTCTTCAAATCCTCAAGTGTCAATGAATCACACACTGCATTTTTTAAGAAAACTTAATAGATATATTGGAATAACCTTTTAACTTTTCAGGTAATTTCTTCATTATATGCCACAAACACCATCTATGTCGTGTACCTGAGAACATATCTCAATCGCATTTTGCATTTCCTTATCTTGATCAGTGATTATTGCCTTTGGAGGACAATTATCATACATGCAAGTCAAGATTGAAAAAGTCATACAAATGTCTTTGTGTCCTCGTTAGAAATTAACTCACAACCAAACAATGTTGAATATCTGTGATGATCAACACCCAACAAAAGCCGCAAATGGCATATCATACTTATTGGTCAAACATGTAGTGTCGAATGATGCAGCCCTACTTCTTGCATCCACCCATAGAGTATTCTTAATCGACCCTCTCATCTAATCCATTATGTAGAAGAAATTTGAATTTCATTTTGCATTTTCAAAAAATATTTTTGAATTGCAGAAGCATCTCTAACACCAAGTCGGAGCCTCCTAAATTTTCAATGTAGTCTACAATCTTTCTGTAGAAAAGGCAAATTCTCAGGACCACCAGCTTCTACTACAAGGAACTGAAATTTTTATTGGGTCTAATCCCAGCCCTATCGTTTACTGCGAGTTTCCTTTCGACGTATGGTTTTATTATTCGATTGGCCTTGAAAAATCTAGTTTTGCTAAGACTATTAAGTTCATGGTTATGATCAAGGACAACTGAACATATTTGCCAACTTCCATCAGAACGTAAAGCTGCACCAATCCGGGCTTACAATCAGTTTTCGTCACACGGAGGCATTTTAAAGGCATTTCTAGAGATACTGTCGACTTCCCACTACAAGCACAAGAAAGTGTTGCGTATTTAACTTTCCATCCTCTCCTTGTTGAAGATCTTATAATAGCTTCAAAACCCATTTTATTCTATAGCTTCTATAGTATTGCAAAAGTCTATCAAATGAATCAAATTCATTCTAGGCTTAAGCTCCAATTCCTCTTCTAAATTCTTGCATCTTTCTATTTCTTCCTAATTAGATATTATAATAGCCGTACTTAACAAAAAGGTAGAAATAATACCATAAAAAAAACTATTATATACATAAAAAGAGATTACAAAGAAAATGACCTCAACGACATTGAATTGAGACGAAGAGTTCTCTGATTTAGTTTTACTGCATTCTTCCATCTTGGTATTATGATGTTAACAGCTGACCAAATAAAATACAAAAAAATAAAAAACAAAAATTTTATGTTATAAATATGATTCATTAATTCAATTAAAAAATAATAATATTAGTACTTCATTGATCTTCTAGAGCAAAACCACATTCAACTCAATTCCTAGAGCAAAAGCAATTTCAGTTTCTAAAACATTCTACCCACTGCCACCACTTTAAACATCGCTGCACCACCACCTTTTCAGATGTTTGAAATTGATTCATGGCTTACAAGTTTATGTTGTTTAATAAATATATTAAATGACTTTTAACTTTTGTAAATTTTAACTATAAGGTTAAATGAGTATTTCATTGATCTTAACATTAAATTTTACGAACGGGAATTCATTATTCACCCATGAAGGGAATATAATGTTTATTATTTAAAACTATATTAAAAATCAATAAATAATATAAAATATTTGTATACTCATAGACTCTTTACATCTTTGAACAAAAATTGACCAACGATTTGGTAGAAAATGTTGGAAAAATCTTATTTCAATACCAATTAATAGACCACATTCAAGTTCAACCAATACAATTACCGTTGCAGAAACCACATAATTAAGCTATCTAATGTAAACTGACATTTATTTTAATCAAAGTAGATGTAGCTAAATTACAAAAGACCTGAAAAAAGGAAACAAAAGACCAAAAAACAATGTAATAAAAGAGCTAATGTTTCATACTCATAGCAAGGCCCAAAATCCAAATTACATATCTGCATTTTGACTTCTTTATGTAGGCACATAGTGAAATTCACTTTTAACTTTAACAATCACATTGAGATACAACAGATCTCACCAAACAACTAGAATACAACTGAAAGCAACTAATCCTGTACCTAAAGGTCTTCCTGGAATTTGTAATGAACCAAAGCTGCAGAATCATTGACGGAAAATGGAGACCATTTCTTGGTTACACACCACTTTACTTGAATGCTCCTTAACTTTCCAATGGGACCCTGTAACACAACTAGTAAACATAGAACCAAAGGCATAAATCCACTTATTGATCAAACAGTCATGGTAAATGATTCAAGTCATTGAGAGGTAAATAACATCATATTTCCCAATGCATAAATCATTTTCAGACCACATTAATAGAATTCCTATTTCTTATCGTGGAGTAGGGACTCTAATCATTCAATTCTAAACCCTTTTCTTTTTTGTGGATTGAAATTCCACTACAAAAGTCTCTTTCTCGACCTAGTTTGTGGGATTTGAACTCTTTCTCTTTTTTTTCTTACCTAGCTGGTGTAATTAAAAAACCCCTTTGTTCATAGGAATTACAGAAAACTTTTGAGGATTGTTCCTAGGATGTAGAATCCTCTTCTTTTTGTTTTCTCCTAGGTTTCTTTTTCCCTCCTCGAATCTCTCAATCAGAAGCTGGAGAGGAGACATGGCATATAAGAAGTGGAACTCACTCGAATAAAGAGAGTGTAGGCTCACTCACAGGTCAGGGGCTAGTACAGCAAACAGGGGTTTCAATTCCCACAAAGCAAGTGGGAAATCAAAAAGACCTGCGAACTAAAGACTTTCCATGAGCATCAAACTCTTGTATGGTCTTTATTGCTTGGGAACCTCAACCTCGCCTATCCCCTCGAAACAACTCTATGGCTCACTTCAGGTATTACACTCGCTTGAGTTAAATCAAGCTTTAGAATATCTTGCACAACTACATTATTCCAAATAATGGCATAGCACTGCCTTAGGTCTAAATCAAATGTTATTTCAACCAAGGGCAAAAGACCACTTACCGTCCTTAATGCAACAAAGAATCTTTCTCCATATCAACGTCCAAGTTCTAACCTTTGAGTAGGTAAGATTAAGAAATAAGTTAGCTCCAAACCAGAAAATGTCCAAAACATTTTATTGAAGGAAAATGAAGATTACCTCTCAGCAGCTTCTAGAGAACAAGGCGATGGAGAAGAGCGTGAAGATGAAGAGAGCGATGGAGATGGAAAAGAGCGATGAAGATGAAGAGAGGAGATGGAGAAGAGCAGATAGCAGAAGAGCGCGAAGATGAATACAGCGATAGAGATGGAGAAGAGCAGTTAGCAAAGCAATGCTAAAAACGGTGATGGAGTAGAGCGCGAAAGAGGAAGCGTGGAGAAGAAGATTGAATTATTGAAATGATAAAATATTTAATGATGACGTGGCAATTGATGACGTTCGGATGATGTGGCATTGCCACGTCACTTTGTAAAATCTTCTTTGTATTTGCCTTTGTACAAGTAGTGTTATTGAATAATTAATTGCTCAGCCTCACAAAGCTAGAGAGATGAACCAGACATTGAACAAGTCAATTAATATGCATTATTCCTCTAAGCAATAAAGAACAACCCTAGAGCTAACCATGTAAGCAAAAAGGAAGTATCAAACCATGAACCAGATACAAAAGTTTTACCAACAACTAAGATCTCACATCAAGTTATAATCTCTAACTACCAGAAAACGAAAAGCATTTCCATCAACTTCAAGTGAAAATGCACTCCATCACAAATTTGACTATAACAGTATGTGATGTGCCTTAAAAGGGAGAAACCCAATTATACTAAACAATAGAAAATTTCATATAATTGTTTTGAGAGAACAAACTTGTTTGTGAATAAAATAGATAAATAGAGAAAACAAAAGACAGTTAAATAAAAAACAGTAATCACCTACACCAAGAGCTAGTATATTCGGAAGAGGATGTGTACAATAAAACAGGAAGTGAGAAGCGCAGTTTGTGTGACAAAGAAAGCTTCTACCTGATGTCCAAACTTTTTTCCAACCTGCTTAAACTGTAAGGAATTGATATGAAGAGGCAAAGAGTAGCAGTTCAGGATGTTGATACTGCCAAAGTATGCCGAGAGAAGAGAAAAGAGGAAAAGATTTCTGTATATTTCATTATTGTATTAATCTGTACAGTGCTAATTTATACACCTTTTGTAATTGTAAAAATGGAAAACAATGAATACAATTAAATGTAATTATTCAATCAATCACATAAATTATGGATTGGTTAAATGAGAGAATTGCTCCTTGATCATAACCAGCATGAATCAAGGAATTTGTGCATTCCATATTTCGTCACTCCCCCTCAAGCTCGTGGTTTGTAAATGTCAAAAACTCCAAGCTTGCTAAGTAAATATGAATGTTGTCTGCTGCACAATGGCTTTGTGAAAATGTCTGCTGGTTGTTCTGAAGTACGAATGTGCAAAGTCTTGATTACCCCTTCTTGTATCTTGTTTCTGACAAAGTGGCAATCAATCTCTATATGTTTTGTTCTTTCATGGAATATTGGATTTGCTGCGATGTCATTTGCAGCTTTGTTATCGCAGTATAAAAGGACAGGCTTTCTTACTTGTACCTTTAGATCTTCCAATAACCCCAAAATCTAGATGATCTCACATGTTGTTTTGGCCATGGCTTTGTATTCGGCTTCTGCTGAAGATAGAGATACTGTTGATTGTTTCTTGGTCTTCCAAGAAATAAGAGAACCTTGTAAGTGACTTTCTTGTCATTAGACATGTGGCCCAGTCTGAGTCACAATGAGCTGTGACAACTAATTCTTTATCTTGGGGAAGGAGGAGTCCTAATCCAGGACATCCTTTCAAGTACTTTAGAACCTTTATTGCTGCATCCATGTGAGATTGTTTGGGCCCATGCATGAACTGGCTAAGAATGTGGACTACATAACTAATGTCTGGACGAGTCATGGTGAGATAGATCAATCGCCCAACAAGTCTTTGATACTTTGTAGGATCTTCCAGTGGTGGATCATTTTCGGAAGATAATATCCCACTATCATATTCTTGAGTAGTCAGCTTTGTATTATGTTCTACTGGAATGATACTTGGCTTGCATCCTGATAGTCCTGAATCAGAGATATTTTCTATTTTTTTTTTCTTTTGTTTATGGTTTTTTTTTTTTGGGATCTTGCAATTTCAATGCCTAGGAAATACTTTGGCTCTCCTAAATCCTTTATTCAGAATTGTCTGTTAAGATTCTCTTTTAAGGATTTGATGCATGTTTCATCATTCCCTGTAATAAGAATGTCATCGACATATATGATGAGAGCAATAAAAGTTTTACCTTTGTTCCAAGTGAATAATGCATAGTCATGTTTAGACTGAACAAATCCTATGCCAGTGAGAGCTTTACTGAATTTCTCATTCCATTGTCAGGATGCTTGTTTTAGCCCATGTAGGGATTTCTGCAGACGACATAATGTGTTCTCCCTTTGTCTACGTAATCCCGGCGAAAGATCCATGTATATTTCTTCATGAAGATCCCCATGAAGAAAGGCATTATGAACGTCCATTTGATGGAGAGGCTAGTCACGGACAAAAGCTACTGTAAGAAAAGTACAAACGGTGACATGTTTGGCTATGGGGGAAAAAGTGTCCTGATAATCAAAACCTTCCCGCTGAGTGTATCCCTTGGCCACTAAGCGAGCTTTATACCGTTCTATGGAGCCATCAGCACGATGCTTGATTTTGTAAACCCATTTACAGCCAATAGGTTTTCTATGGGAGGGGCGAGGCACAAGATCCAAAGTATGATTCTGAGAGAGAGCAGTAAGCTCAGCAGCCATGGCTTGACGCCAGTGAGATGTTGAACAGCCTCTGAGTAACTAGTGGGTTCTCTTTCTGCGGAGATGTTATTGATGCAAGCTCTATATATAGGAGAGAGACGATCATAAGTCACATAGTTTGAGGTGGGATACAGTGGAGTTGAAGGATCTAAAATGGTGGGACACTCATAATCTGCTGCCCAGATTGGTGGTTTGGGCTGACGAGTGCTGCAGCTGATAGGAACAGTAAGAGCCTGAAGAGGAGAGCTAGGTGGAGGAATAAGGGGTTGATCTGGTGGGTCTGTTGTAGTGTTATCAATGCTGGTTGTGTCAGGGTCAATACTAGGCTGAAGAACTGGTGGATTAGGAACCATAGTGAGCAGAGGATCTTAAAGGGTATCATTGTCAGGGAACACCGGAAGTGATGGTGATGATGATGATGATGGAATAGGTTATTCTGTGGCAAATGGAAAAATATCTTCATGAAATACAACATCTCGGGAGATCAAAAACTTGTTGGTAACTGGATCATATAGCCTGTATCCTTTCTGAAGCATAGGATATCCTATAAAAACACAACGGGTAGCCCGAGTACCAAACTTATCATGTGATCCAAGAGTGGCAGCATAACAAAGATAGCCAAATACTCGAAGATGATCAAGAGATGGTTGCTTCTGGAATAATACCTCATAAGGGGTCTTCCCATGAAAGACTCTACTGGGCATGCGGTTGATCAGGTAGGTAGCAGTGATCACACATTCGCCCCAAAAGGAGATAGGTAGGTGGGCTTGGTGTTTGAGGGCACGGGCGACTTCTAGGAGATGACGGTGTTTTCGTTCGACAACCCCATTTTGTTGGGGTGTATAGGTGCAAGAGCTTTCATGCAGTATCCCAAGTGATAAAAAAAAGGGATGAACAATTATGATTAAAAAATTCTTTAGCATTGTATGTTCTAATCCTTTGGACAGAAGTATGAAATTGTGTGTTGACCATGGCTAGAAAGTGTGTGATGTGGGTAAGTGTTTCAGCTTTGGATTGCATGAGAAAAGTCCATGTACCCCGGGAAAAGTCATCAACAATGGTGAGAAAAAAAGGGGATCCATCATGATTGGGAGTGTGATAAGGTCCCCAAATATCAAGATGGATTAGGGCAAAAGGTTGTGTCGTAGTGGAAATGCTATGTGGAAAAGTAATTCGGGCTTGTTTAGCTAACGGACAGATGGGACAATGAGGTTGGGGAATAGTAGCACTGTGACCTAACCTTTGATGGAGAATAAAAGAGTTTTTATTAATTGTTGCATTACAACTGGTAATTTTATTGGGTGTGATACACGGATGAAAAATTCTAGAAGACTTAGCTGGTGCCCAATAGTATAGACCTCTATGAACCTTACCCAAGCCCATCAGTTTCCCAGTCGAAGGGTCCTGAAATTCACATGCATTAGGACATAATTTTACAGTGCAAGTATTGTCTTCACATAGTTTTGATACTGATATGAGGTTAAAATGAACGGTAGGGACACATAGAACATTTTTAATGAATAAATTTTCGGATAATTGGACAGTGCCTATGTGAGTGGCCGGGGTTATGTTTCCGTTTGGCATGCGAACAGATGTGGATGAGGTAGTGCAAACAGAGTGGAAAAATTTTGGATTACAAATGACGTGATCACTAGCCCCTGAATCAATAATCCACATGTCAGTAGTAACTAAATTGAAACAGTAGGAAGTACCTGCATAAGACACTGTAGGTGCAGTGGGAGCATTATTCAGAAGCTGAAGCAATTGATTATATTGATCTGAAGTGAGAACGGGTGCTTGCGGATTGCTGGAAGAAACTGAATCAACCTGAAAAGAAGAAGAATTGTTATTTTTGTCTTTAGGGCGTCCATGTAATTTCCAGCAATGGTCTCGATCATGATTGGTCTGTTTGCAATAGTCACAATATAATCGCCCCCGATTAGAGCGTGATTGTCAGACCCGTTGGACCCGTTTCTGGATCTGTTTGACCAAGGCTTGGGCCCAGTTGACCAGTTGGTTGGCCTGTTTGACTCTAATTGTGACGTGGCTCGATTTGAGCCGTTAGATGCATTTAAAAACGCCACCAGCTTCTGACCGTCAGATGCAGAGATGAAATCTGGGCCTTTCATCTCTGCATATAAATTCATGCCTTTTTCTTTTGCAGGTTTCCCTAGTCGCGAGCGCCAATCTTCATTTTCCTTAAGCCCTGCAAAAACTAGAGAGTTAGTGGATGGCCGATTGGAGTTCAACTGGCGTTGGCTCTCATCCTACACCGCCAGTTGAAAACTCCGGCGAAGGGAAGGTGGTGGAGAAGTGGCTTAGTGGATGGCCGATTGGAGTTCAACTGGCGTTGGCTCTCATCCTGCACCGCCAGTTGAAAACTCCAGCGAAGGGAAGGTGGTGGAGAAGTGGCCAGAACTTGGGTGCGAAAAGCATAAAAGCTTTCGTTCAACCCGAGCAAAAAATGTGACAGACGATCCCGATCGCGGATCTGTTGGTACTAGTGGAGGGTTTCCGAAAGCCCTTCAAGAGATTCCTCAGTAGCGTCCAACTCGTTCCGAACGACAGAGAGCCGATTGAAATAAGTGGTCACCGAAGCGTTTCCTTGTTTGAGTTCAATCAATTGCTGCCGGAGGGTGTACGTTTTAGCGAGATCGAGTTTCCCATACATTTCTTTGATGTATGCCCATATATCGGCGGCCATCTCTGTTGGTGGGAGTCCGGCCGAGACGTCTGTAGAGATGCAATTACTGATCCATGAGCGGACCAGTGTGTTGCAGTTGTTCCAGTGGCGTTGGAGGTGTGGCTGTGGTGGTGGTTGGAAATTTTTGTCCAGGAAAAACTCTTTGTCTTTTGCGATGAGAGCTCGCCGGAAATCGCGAGCCCAGGATGCATAGTTGTCTGAACCCATGAGGATTTGTTTGATGAGGACCAATTCTGGTCCATCGGAAACCGACGAAAACAGAACATCGCCTGGTTCAGCGTGACCGTTGCTGTTGGCTGGGATGAAGCGAAATGGATACGGGTAGGGATTTGGATCCATACCCGTTTGTGAACCAGATTCCGGGTTGTGACCCGGTATTCCAAGAGGAGTTGGGTTGGTGTGGGTAAAAGAATCCGGGTCATAACCCGGCATTCCATATGGGTAACGGGCTGGGTCAGGCCTGGTTTGTGTGTTTGGGCCGATTGGGATTGTTGGGAGTGAACTGGTTTGGGTTGGGTCTAGGCCAGTTGAAATGGGATTTGCATTTGTTTGGTTTGCTATAGTTGATTGAGTTTGAGTTGGGTTTGGATTATCTGCCATTTGCAGAAAAATAAAACACTAAAACGAGTTTTCTGTTTGATTGCAAGAACAGAAAGGAGAAGCTTGTTTGTGCGGAAGCGTGAAGATTATAGCTCTGATACCATGTAAGGAATTGATATGAAGAGGCAAAGAGTAGCAGTTCAGGATGTTGATACTGCCAAAGTATGCCGAGAGAAGAGAAAAGAAGAAAAGATTTCTGTATATTTCATTATTGTATTAATCTATACAGTGCTAATTTATACACCTTTTGTAATTGTAAAAATGGAAAACAATGAATACAATTAAATGTAATTATTCAATCAATCACATAAATTATGGATTGATTGAATGAGAGAATTGCTCCTTGATCACAACCAGCATGAATCAAGGAATTTGTGCATTCCATATTTCTGTCATAAACATCCAACACATTAAAAGTTCAAAACCCTTGCAGAGAATGCCACAGCTATGCAATATAGTCGATTTTACCATTTTTATTCTATACATTCACTAGAGTTTTTATTTGAAGGAGAAACAATCATTTAAAAGGCATATCATCATTCTCCATGCAACCACAAGATCAGAGAAGACATGAAAAGGCATACCCTAATAAGGATCTACTGCAACACATGAACACCAAAAAAAAATTCCACGTCTATCTAACTCTGGAAGTTCTTGGATCTCTGAGTTTGGATCATACCCTAATAAGGATCTTTTGCACAGCTAAAAGTGCATCAGCTTTCTGGATTTTTATTAAATTAACTTCTAGTCAAGGCAATGCAAAAAATTTGGCCATGCAATGCAAATAGATGATTCATTACCTCTTGAAAACGCTCGTAGATGAATATGAACACGGTTAAGAGACAAAAAAAAAAAATAAGCACCTACCTGAATACGGAAAAACCGCAGTGTAGATAGTAGGATGCAACCCAATGCCAAACGTACTACAAAATAACAATTATAATAGGTCAGTCAATTTTTAGAAAGGGATTCCCCAATAATTTACAAGAGCTTAAACGGATGTTCCATGATTTACCAATCATATTGATGTTAAAAACAACACTTCTACACAATACCATAAACACAAAGATAACAAGAAAAATGGTAGCAAAACATTTTGTCTGATTTACTTTTTCCAGTAACTGCAAATTATTATAAAAATGTAGAAGCGCATTATCACCACAATAATCATATTAGCATCAACAGGCTCGAAACTGAAGTGAAAAATGTGCATCTTAGTCTTTTCTAGTTCAAGCCAAAAAAAGTACTAACACGAACATTAACTATCCCAAAAAGAAAAGCAATTCTTATTGCAATACTGAGTTCATGTTTAAGAAGGCACATGGTGCAACGCCCCAACAGAATTCATTTCAATGCAACCTAAAAGAACAGGTGGGTTCCCATATATAGAAGGGCTCACCTGCAACCAGACCATAAATCTTTGGCAAGTGCAGCAAGCTCATAACTAATATAATTAGAGATGCTAAAATAGATACAAGTATAGCACCTGCAAGAAAAAAAATATGTTAAGAGGTTAATGATTCTCAACTGATTCATATAATCAAAAAATCTAATCATATCCTAGTATATTCAAGAGGATGGGTCCCATAGTAATCAAATGGTAAGCTCAAAAGAATATTTCATGTATCCCATATCTGCAATCATTAGAAAAACAAGTTATAATCCCTTGTCATAGGGCAAAAAAAAATTATAAACTCTTAATGACAAATTGAGATATAAATCATAAATTTTATTATTGTGTACTAAATGGATCCAAATGTTTTTGTCAATACGCAAAATTAAATTGTGTGTGTGTATATATATATAATATATATTATATATAAGTTTTGCATTTAAAATTTGGCTTTTTTTCAAAAACGGTATAAATGTTTTGTCAATATAAAATTAAATATTATTATATATATATATATATAATATATATATATATATTATAATATATATAATATATATATATATATATATAGAATATATATATATATATAAGTTTTGCATTTAAAATTGGCTGCAAATCTGTAATGAGATATCGTTGGGTCGTGGGCTCTGACTAATGGTTAAGGTTTGCATTTATTCTCTTTTAAAGAAAAAAATTCTTAGAAAAGACTATATATATATATATATAGAGAGAGAGACAGAGAGACAGAGATGTATTACAATTATAAAAGAGTATGTTACATACTCGAATTAATAGTATTATTTAATCTATTGATAGGAAAATTAAAAAGTTAAAGAAATTATTTAAACCCTCAAAGGTTTGGTCAAATTTAGAAAACCTTCTTAAGTTCATGCCGTTAAAGTCAAGGATAAAAATATTATTTTACCCTTTGCAGTCATGTGAATTGTCAATTTTGTTAACATCTGACCCGACGGTGTTTTTCTCATGAATAATTCTATGACTACCAATAATTTACACCAAATTTTTGTACCGATGTACGTGACATCCAATCAGACGTGGTCATATTGGAGACAACAGACGTCTTTCATGAATGAACAATTATGGATGCTCGTTTATATTTGATGAACAACCATTCATCATGAATAAATGAGCATCCACGAAAATAACAATAGAATCTCATCTATATTATTTGGAGGGGAGTCTATAGTACATTTAATATGGACGGGCATCCACGTCATATGGACACCGTCCATAAATCTTAAAAATAAAATTATGGACTGTTTCATTGAGTTTGATGGAGACTAAGGTAGAGATATTTGGAATAGAGAAAGAAGATTAAGATGTTGAAGAGAGTGAAGAAGAATCAGCCATGATTTATGTATGGAAGAGAGGGAAAAGGAAGAATCAAAACATGATTCAAGTAAATCGTGGCAAGGGGGAGAGAAAAGAGATTCACCTAACTAACTACATCAATAATATGCAATAATGGCAGAGTGCGCGAAACAGCCGTAAGGTAGGGCCAAGTTTTCAAGCTGAAGTTCCATAATGGACTGGTGTGCCTTCTGAAAGTGACGTTAAGTGGTTGGGGACTCGAGTTTGGCTACTAGAAAAGGTAAAACATAGATTTTTAATTGAAAGGGATCGTATTGGAAAGGGAAGACAAGATTCGTGTGGTTGCCAGAATGTGTTAGATTTCATATTGTTGAGAAAAGATACAGACTGAAACTTGAACTGTCTTCAACTTTTCACAAATGGAAAATCGATAAGATGGGTGAAGAAGTTATGCTTTCTTGGACCAATCAAGAACAGAAAAAATTCAAGAATATAGTGAGATTAAATCCTCCATCTCTTGATAAGTGTTTCTGGGACCATATATTCAACTTTTTTCCTAGCCAAAAGTAGGGAAAAGAAAGAGCCAAGAAGAAAAACAAGAAAAGAAAGAGAGACAAACCACTAGTTTTAGATAGACACCTGTCCATTATTTTATTTTTAAAACTTTATGGACGTGCGTCCATATGAGGGGGATGCCCGTTCATAGTAAATGGACTCTCGTCCAAATAATATGGACAGAAGTCTATTGTTATTTTTATGGACACTCGTCCATTTGTGATGAATAATCGTCCATCAAATATGGCGTCCATAATTGTTGGACGGTCATTCATTCATGAAAAATGTATGTTGTCTTAAACGTGACCGCATCTGACTAGATGTCACATATGTTGGTATAAAAATTTGATGCAAATTATCGATGTCCATAATATTATTCTTTGCTCATTATTGGTATGAGGGGTTTCACATATTTGACCAAACTTTGGGGGATTTAAATAATTATCTCTTAATTTTAACGTTTCAACGGGTCGCCAAATGTGCAACTCCCAAATTTAAATGTTAACAGAAAAAATAAGGTTAGCTAAGGTTAGCTAGGGGTGTTTTAAAAAACAACTGCAGAAACCAGGTTAGCTGCCGAATCTTGTAGAAGTGGGGCGCCAATTGTTGCAGAGCCAGGAATGGCAAAAAGCCGGAACAAATGTCACAATCACTCCCATTAATTCATTAAGAGTAAACGACTTTTACCCACCAAGGTTTGGTCTAATGATACTTTCCGATACTTTCCCACCCGTAAAGTTTCATAAGGACATTTTCGCACCCACCGTCACAATTTTTTCCATTAGTTTTAACTGCAGAAGGATAGAATAGTAAATTCAGTTTATTTTTATTTTCTCTTCTTTTAAATATTTTTATAAATAAATAAACTTTTGTTAAAAAAAAAAAAAACGGAGCAATCGGCCAACTGGTGTTGGCGGTTATCAAAACAGTCGATGGCCACCAGTCCATCTCATCATGGTTCTCAAATATGTTGGCTCGACTTAATCGAGGAAAACTTCATCGCCCTCTTTTACTTGTCCTTTTGTTTGGGAGTTCGCTCGCAAGAACGGTGGCCTGGCGCACCAAGGGGGATCTTTCGATCTCTCTGTTCGATCCAAGGTGCAAATAGCTCATTTTCTTCTCTCTCGGCAATAGGGATAATAGGCATCTTCTTTTCTTCTCGATGCTTTTCCCTTGTTTCTTGCTTTCGAGCCGTAGTTTCCTACTTTATTTCGATTTTCGTTTTGATCATTTACTAGTATTAAACTTTTTTATTGTGTTGCTGCTCAGCAAGACGACACAGACACAAAAGGTTTAAGCTCAGCCTCAGGGGTGATGAATCAATCACACAAATGTTCGCTTCACCGATATCATCAATGCCTTGAAATCTTGCAAATCTGACTCCAACGGTGAGCTAGTGAGGAAGATTCTAAGATCTCTTCCCAGATCAGGGGAAGCTAAGGTCACGACCATTCAAGAAGCCAAAGACCTCGCAAGACTACCTCTAGAAGAACTCTTGGGTTCTCTAATGACCCATGAGCTTACCATGAAGAATGGAGAAGAAGAGGATGATGCAAGAACAGGGGCTCTCAAAGCTTTTACAAAAGATGAGAGTAATGATGAGGAAGAAGAGAGCAAAGATGATGAAGAATTCGCTATGATTACAAGTTCAAGAGGTTCGTTCCTAGCCAAGAAGAAAGATTTTTGCAAAAGGCCTCAAAAGGGGCTCCACCAAGAACCCCGCAAGAAGAAAACAGAAACTTGTGAAAACCACAAAACAAAAGAAAAATAAAAAAGAAGCAAGAGGCAAGAAAAAGAAAAACTTGTGAATGCATCTAAAGTTAAATTAACAGATTTTCCATCTTTATGAACAACAAGATTATCATTTCCAAATAAATGTGTATAGCCTTCATCAAAGGGTACAAAAAGGAGGCTTTTGTGAAACCCATAAGCCAAAACAAGAAAAAGGGAGAAGACAAAGAGAGAATAACCCATTCGAGAAGTTGAGGAGACAACCATCCTGTACTATTTGAGACAAAGAGATGACCATTTGAGAAGTTGAAGACAAAGAGAGAGAGAGAAAAAAGAATGCAGTCGGCGGTAAAAGAAGGAGAGAGAGGGAAGGGAAGAAGAAAAGAAAAGAAAGAGGGAAGAGACAAGAAGAAGAGAGTAAATGACATAATTATCCTTGACTATTTTTTCGAAATTGTCATTATGTCCTTCTGTAGTTAAAATTAACGGACAAAATTGTAGCGGTGGGTGGGAAAATGTCGTTATAAAATTTGGCTGGTGGGAAAGGGTCATTAGGCGAAACCTTGGGTAGGAAAAAGTCGTTTACTCATTCATTAAAATATACAAATGACCTTGACCATCTGTATTGATGAGGTTGTTGCCCGGTGAAACTGTTAGCTTAAGTATTTTCGGCATTTAATGCAAGGATTTAATAAATTTAACTACCGAAGAGACGAGCATTAAAGAATTTCCTTGAAGAAATGAGACAAAATAATGATGGTCGTTCTCATTTACGCGTACGTTTAAATTGGGTTGCCAGATAAAACACCTTTTTTCTCTGGAAAGAAGATCGAGTTTTACTGCAGTTGCCACCTACAGATCGTTATCTATAATAGCTAGCGGTGACAGTTGTCACCATTACAAAAGGACTAATTAGAAACATGCTGTAAAAGGACAACTGTTAGATACAACAGGCTGCAGTCATTACGGCATGTTGAATGCATTCTGATAATTTATTTATCGTACTATAGATTTTATTTATTCAAAGTATAGTCCATATCTTAATTTCTGGCTTATGCATCTAAATACCAGACGATCACCATAAAAGATGGCACTACAAGTGCCGATAGCTTTTGTCCAAATCAATCCTTGATGACATTTTGCTGAAAATTGCATGCTTCAGCAATGAGCGTATCTAATGTGTGCCAAGACAAACCTTTCTCCTCCTCCATGGCTTTCTTTGCCCCCTCTGATAACTCTTTCACCTTCTTCCTCAACTCTTTAACATTCTCTCCTACCATCAACTCCCTTACCTTCTTCTCCAACTCTTCCCACTTCACAAAACCTCCCATAACTGATCCGTCGCAGCTCTCTACTCTCAACCCCACTTTTATCTCCTCCGCAACCATCTTTGCATTCAATGCCTGCTCCGCCATGATCGGCCATGCAAGAATCGGAACCCCAGCACATATGCTCTCCAACACCGAGTTCCATCCACAATGGCTTAAAAATCCTTTCACGCTTTCGTGCAACAATATTTCCCTCTGATTCACCCACTCTTTTACCACCATTCCTCTCTCTTTAACCTTCTCTTCAAACCCTTCTTCCACTTCTGTTTCATCATTTCGTATCACCCACAAGAAGTTCACCTTCGATTCTTCCAACCCCATTGCTATTTCCTTGATTTGATCGGGTGAAATCTCTGCTTGCGTCCCAAATGCAACGTATAGAACCGAGCTTCCCTGCTCAAGCTTTTCGTCAAGCCATTGAATCCATGCAGGTTTCAGACGTGTTTTCGTTTCATTTATCGCCGGTGGCTCAGCAAGGCAAAC
Organism: Pistacia vera; assembly: GCF_008641045.1. Classification (NCBI taxonomy): domain Eukaryota; kingdom Viridiplantae; phylum Streptophyta; class Magnoliopsida; order Sapindales; family Anacardiaceae; genus Pistacia; species Pistacia vera. The sequence goes on along the minus strand of NW_022196584.1, from coordinate 412,528 downwards.
GGGTCCGACACACCATGCCTTCAGTTTTGCCTCGCGGATATAGTAATCAACGAATACAGGTTCCAGCTCGTAAAAGCTATTGACAATCATGCCATAACTATTTGATGCCGCTTTTAGATGCTTTAGTGTGAACTCAAATTCAGGACCCTTGGGTTCAGGATCCGAAAACATCGCTCCGAATTCACTTTTACAAACCTTAATCCAGGGAAAATGAGGCAGCGTGATTCTCTCACCATCTTTCTCAACTCTCTCACCATCTTTCTCAACTCCAATCAATACACGATTTTCCATTGTAACTTTCGATACACTCATTGCATAAGCTCCCATGCCATAAAACACAAACCTCGGGAAACCGAATTTCGAAGCGGACTCCAAGGTCCACCAGAGGAACCCGTCGGACACCATGAAGCTGACAGGAGGCAGACTCTGAAGCTTCAGTTCGAAGGCTGGTTGCATGAGTTTCGTGGCTTCAGCGAATTGAACGTACAGTGATATGAAGGGAAGTTTGTCAGTACTTTCGACACCGGCTGGGATTTCCGGGATTTTTTCTGGGTAATGGAGATCGATTATGGAGACGGTGGTGTCACTGAGAAACTGATCAGCAATGAAGGAGCGGTTCCCTGGAGTGGTGAAGAAGGTGACAGCGACGTTCGGACGGCGGAGGAGGAGGCGAGCAAGATGAAGAATCGGCACAGTGTGACCTTTTGACATGAACGGAAATAAAACTACATGAAGCGATGGATTAGAAGAATTCAATTCCATTTTGTTTCTAAAAGTGATGACAAACAAGAGAAGAGTCACAAGCTCATCTATATATGCAGAATAATTGCAAGAATATATAGGAAGAAAAATTCAGCATTAATTATATTACCAAAAAGTGGGTGTTTATATGGAACTAATTATCAATAAATTATATGCATTATGATTAATTTATAATAATTGCAAGATTATATAGTAAGAAAAATGCATCTAGAGAAGTGAATTTTATTATTAATTATATTACCAAAAATTGGGTATTCATATGGAATTAATAAGTTAAAATGCATTATGCTTAAGTTATTTATTCTCTACAGAGTAGTTAATTATAGAGTTAACGACTTTTTCCATCCAAATAATTGTTTAATGGCAATTTATTATCCACAGACTTTTAAAATACTACCTTATTACTTAAATTTATATTTCTATGGTGAACATAGAACAAACTTGGTCTAAATTATTGGGGCTTTTGAAGAAGAGAGGCTAATAAATCTTTTGATAATGGAAAGTTGGATTTTGATGGTTGGAATTTATCATAATTTGACTTCGGAGGGACAGTTGCACAAACGTTTGTCACTCTATTGTCAACGATTGATGAGATCGATGGGAGTATGGTTTAAAGGGTTTCGGTGAGTAATGATTAAGAAAGAGAATGATGATATGTGAGGTTACAATGATACCAGAATCGAGAACGTAATATAAATTTGGATAATAAAGTGGTATTTTAAAAGTTTTGGTGAGTAATGATTAAGAAAGAGAATGATGATATGTGAGTTCAACGATACCAGAATCGAGAACGTAATATAAATTTGAATAATAAAGTGATAGTTTAAAAGTTATATGAGAAAAAAAACTCATTAGGTCGTTTACTCTTAATCATATGCATAACATAGGGAAACTGAAAACCAAAACTCTGTGAAGAATTATGATACATTCAAATGGTTAAGTCCACGTATTTATTATCTATTTTTTAAGAAAATTAATGGCATGCTTTCGTTTCCTTAATGTTTGCGTGCTACATTTATTTTATGGTAAAATTGTAATTGTATCATATATCAAAACGTCGTTACAGTGGTAACTACAACCTCAATAATCAACAATTCTTATATAAAATTTAAAATAAAGAGCAAATCTCAATGCGAAGACCCAACATTACTTACCATTTTAAAAACTAATAATTTTAATCGAATGCTCTATTAAAAATACTTTTCACATTCTTTCAATCTTTCTTTCAGTGTACTAACTAATTTAGAGGTGAAAAAGGCGACCCAACCCGACCCGGGTTGCTGTTAATGGCGGGTCGATCCTGACCCGCTCTTAACATTGGCGGGCCGGGCTAGGCCCACCAATATTAGGGAATGGGGCTGCCCAACCCTGACCGCCAACCCTAACCAGTCGGTTAGGCTGCGGGTTGGGCCAGGTTAACTCGCTTTTTTTTTTTTTAATTTTGTTTTATTTTGTTTAAGTTTAAATATTTAATTAACTTTTCAAAGAATAATTAACAATATAAATGAATAAATGTATTGTTTTTAGTTATTGTTAATTTCTTTTCAAATATCATAATTAATTAAATTAATATTTTTTTGTTAACATTCCAAATATTAATTCAATTTTAATACATTAAAATTGTAAATAAAATATTAAATTTATTCAGTTATTAAAAATAAAATAAGAAATTACAATAATTATTGCCTCGTTAAAAACCTCACCAAGAAAAACCCAATAGGACAAAAACTTGGTAAGGAAAAAAGATGCAATAATTGACATTAATTTACAATTTACAAAACAACTAATTTTGGGGTTCACTAGGACCTCCTCATCCGTATCATCTATATTACAAAATTGAAATGATTCTATTAAAGTATCGTCAACAACCTCATATTGACCTTGATGGCGCGACCGTTCCCAATCTCGAAGACATGTGAGAACTTCAATCATTTGTGGTAAAGTTTAGTCCTCCTTTCATTTAAAATTCTTCCACTTGCACTAAATGTTTTGTCGGATGAGACGGTTGAGACAGGAACAGCGAAAACATCCAAGGCAAGTCTTGATAATACCGGAAAAAATACATTTTTTGGCTCTCCAATAGTCTAAGAGACCAATGTTGGCTCTCCATAGTCTAAGAGACCAATGTGGCTCTCTGTTGTGGATCTACTGGTAACATTTCAGGGTTGCCAAACATTGTTAAGCTCATTACTCTGCGACTGCATGAAGACAGTACATTAGTTGTTGTTGTTGGTGGAGCTTCTAAAGAGGGGTTGTGCTTCGGATTCGGGTCCTCTTCGACCTATTCAGTGCACCCCAAGAGTAAAAGTCTTCATTTTTTTCTTCTGATGCAGCTTCCCTGGATGTTTCGCCTCTTTGCGGGTTCCCATACCTGTTTTCATACTGGAAATATACTTCGAAAAATCTATTTTTACCTCTCCTATTTGATTGGCATATACTTCGTTTGTAAATTTTCACATAAATTGTCAAAACCATTTTCTAAACCTACTAATTTAATTCTAGGATCAAATATAACACCTAAACAATAAAGAAAAGGAATTTCCATTGTCTTTGTTTTATAAATAATTCGGAAATTTTATAATTGTATGTATTACCAATGACTAGTAAAATAATACACACTAGAAAGTTGTAAAGTGGATTGGTAAAAAGTTTTAAGAAAAGAATGAAATACTTTAGCTATTTGCATCATTTTCTATCAAATAATGAGGACCTCTATTATTTGCTACAAATAACTAATTATATTAGCATAAGGTAAACATGAATCAAGCATGAAATAAGTACTATTCCATCTAATAGGCATGTCTAATGCAAAGTTCTAGACATATTGATTTTATACAAGCGTCTTGAAATTCAGCATTTCTTTTATTACTACTAGTAATCCAAGCTAAACAATCTCTAATTCTATTAATATTTTCTTTATTATTTTTATACCACTTTTCACAATTAAATTAATAACATGGTATGCACAACGTTGGTGAAAAAACTACAAATTGTTATATAAAGGATAATTACTTTGAAAATAATCTGTAGATTTACTATTAGAACTTGCATTATCTAAAGTTAAACTTACACTTTCTAACAACATCATAATCTTCTAAAACTTCAACAATTTTATTATAATTTGTTCACCACTATGTATCACATCCATTAATCTAAATCCTATAAAGATTATTTAATTTACATTCATTATCAAAATAGACTAGTCACACAAATATATCTTGTTTAGCTTTACCGCTCCAAATATCGGCAGTTAGAGTCACACTAACATGACAAGTATGTATTTTATTTTTTAATTCTAATTTCATTTTTTTAAACAATTTTATTAAATCATTTCAGTTGCAGTTTTAGAATAACTTTAAATCCTGAAAAAAATGAATTTTGAACAAATCTTTCAAAATATTTATCTTCAGCCATATAATAGGTTGATCAGTTGCAGCAATATATAAAGCTAATTGTTCCCTATATACATCCGAATTATAACGCCAATTAGTACCCATATAGTTATTTGAGTTTGATTGTTTTCTCTATTTCCATGTTGATTAATTTTATTAGCATGCATTTTGAAGTACTAGTACCATTACCTGAATCAGCTTTATAATATTTCCACAGTATTTGCGTCTCACTTTCTTGACTTGAACGCCATTTTCTGTCTCGTAAAACTTCGAAATGCGCTCAAACGTCTGATGTGTGTCTGTCTTCGCTTTCGACGGCAGTTGATGATCTCGCCTCAGCTTGAAATGAAGTTGGACCGAGCACGACGATTACGAGGACGACTTCTAGAACCACCGAGAGCTGTTGGAATCGGATGCATGTTTTGAGGTGTATCGGATTCTGAGAATGGGAAAGCGGACTATTTGAATCTCCTCTTGCATTTATGTTAGTAAATCAGCATGACTAGGACTAGGATAGTAGTTCATTCATCATTGTAATTGATGGGAGAGAAATATCTATCTATGTAGTTGAAAAAAAAAATTGATGTAGAAGAAATAAAAATTAAAGAAGAGAATTGGAATATGGAAATTGGAATTTGGAAAATTGGAAATATGAGTTAAAATGCAAAAACTAATAAAAATTAAAATACGAGCAAATTGATAACAAAGAGTTAAGAGAATAAATAATAATTGAGAGATTAGGATTAGAGAATATGAGAGAATGAGAGAATTTGAGTTGTGAGAAAAATGTGAGAGTTTAGGGCCAATTATAGGGAAAAATGGAAAAAAAATGCCGAAAAAGACCCCTCAAATGGCTATATTTCAAGGGTAATGGTAATTTGAAAAATAAAATAAATTTTTTTTTTTTTTTTTTTTGGGACCCGACGGGTTGGCCGTTATTCCATAACAGTCAACCCCGCCGGGTTGAAATCAGCCAACCCGACGGGTTGGCGGGTCTCTTTCAAAAGAGATAAAACAAACCATTTTGCAACCCAACCACCCACCCGGGGTTGCTTGCTGGGTTCAACCCGCTTCGTTACGGGCCGAGTTAGGGTTGACCCGCCTAACCCGGCCCATGTTCCACCATGTTAATCACAATCTCTAATGAAAGATACTTTCTTGTTAATTTTGGGTTTCTACAAGACCAAATTTCAGAAACATATCAACATTTAAAATATCATAACTTCACATGCGGCATATATAAAACAAAGATTTAATTTGAGAATAGTAATACATATCATTGTTTTAAAAACCGGACCGGAGAGCAACCCGCTCTGATGGCCGGGTCACGGTTCAACCGGTCCAAATGGTTGAACCATCGGTTGGACTGATGACATCATCACACGTCATATTGATGTCAGCATATTTTTAAAAAAACCGTCAAACTTAATAAAAGATATGTTATTATAAGGGTTTCTTTGGTGTTAACTCAAATGCAAAGGGATTAATTGCAAGAATTTCAAAACAAATGAAGAACCAACCTTTCTCTCTCTCACACTCACACCCAACACTGCAACTCTCAGAATTTTTGTTCGCATTTGAATTTTGTAAAACACTAAAAACAAAATACAAGAAGATAACATTCGTGTTATGTGTATGTATGGCTTGGTAGAATGAATGTTAATCCAAATGAAAAGGGAAAATTAGTTAAAAAACTGCCTGATTCATTCATTTGAATGGATGTCATTGATTCACATAAATCCATTTGGATGGTGCATTAAATTAAAATGAGCAGTCAAATTATCCAATTCAGTGAACAAATTATCCATCAAAGCATGAAAGTAATAGATTCATAAAAAAAAAAAAAAGAGTGGAAATATCTTTACAAAAGAGAGTGTTGTCGTCGTCGATTCCAACGAAGGAGGGAGGCATCGTCGTCCGTCGTCGTCGTCGTGCAAGGGAAAAGGGAGGTGCATCGTCATCGAAATCCAACGAGTGAGATGCTGCCTTCGTCGAGCAAGGGAGAAGGGAGGTGCATCGCTGCCGAAATCCAACGAGGGAGGTGCTACCGTCATCGAGCAAGGGAGCAGGGAGGTGCGTCGTCACTGAAATCCAGCAAGGGAGGTCTTGCTGTCATCAAGCAAGGGAGAAGGGGAGTGCGTTATCGTGGAAATCCAGCGAAGAAGATGAGAAGGGGCTGCGACGCTGCGTGACAGAGAAGAAGAGAAGAAAGGCTGCGACGAATCAACGATACGTGACAGAGAACTGAGAAGAAGAGAAGAATGGGCTGCGTGAGAGAAGACGATGGGCGCGTATTAGGGATTAAAAGTGTGGACCGGTTTTTTCGCCGGTCCAGTTAGACCGGCAGTTCACTTATATTATCCGGTTTTCAACCGGTTTAAAACGGCTTAATACTTATAACGGGTTTGAGAGTAAACCGAACCGGAAACGTGATCGGTTCATGGTCCGGTCCGGCTTTTAAAACAGTGATACATATATTGCAGAATCGTAGAATATAATTAATTGTTTTGAGGAACATTTTTCATACAAACTCTTTGCGTCAAATTGATGGTTAATAGAAACTGTTATTTAATTTTTTTTTTTTTTTATTTTCACATTTATTCAGTTTTATATACATTAATTTGAAACTTTTACGTAGATTGACAGAAATTCAAAAGTTCTGGTTCTTTTCCAGTAACCAAAAATTAATCTCCACTCAACTTGCTCTTTAGAAGCAGAAACAGTTTGCAAGGCTTTGCGAGTTGATATGCTACCCTTGCGCTGTCACAAGGCCAAAATGGCCTCGCACGACTGTTGCAGCCTCTACTGGCAGCTAAGCGGTCTCCACGCTCCAGCAACCAGCTGGAGGTCAGAAACAACCTCCAGCACCAGCAGCAACCATGATGTCGATAATGGCCTCTTGTGACAGCCACAGCAAACTTGCGGATTTGGGATTTTGAGGGGTAGAATAGTCATTTCAGAGTTTAATAGAATTTCATTAACGTATCTTTACAAAATGCAGGCTAGGGGCTACGATACAATTTCCGAAACCAGCAGGTGTTTTCTCCTATTGCAAGAAACATTTGAATATTTACTGTAATTACACAAAACGAAAAGTAGAAAGAAAAAAAACCATTCTTTCATGATTAAAGTTTCTTCAACATGTAAATCTTGAATTCCATAAATAAGATCCTCTATCACTATTTCCAGTTTCTTCAAAAATCCATCTCTTCTGTGTTCCTGTTTATCACATAACACAACCATAATCAATATATTTAAAAAAAAAAAAAGTAAGAAAAAAATGTTTAAGGCACAAATATGATGAAAAAGATGTGTATGCAAATGTATATGAAGTAAGTGAGTTGATACGATTTTCGCCAAAAATCTTGTCTCTAGATTCCATGTTTTTGTAGTTTCTTCACATGTTATGCTATATGATTAGAATTGTGAAGCACTTAATGTCTAATTCTACCTCAGAAGAAATAACAACATGCAACTTTATATAATATTTGGAAAATGACAACTAAACACAACAAATAACTAGTATAAGTTCATCATTATTTGCTACCTTAAGATGTATAATCCTCCACAATTGATAATTAGTATTGATATTTCAACATTACTGTGCATTAAAAAGCTCTAAAAATATAAAAATTAAAACAATAAAATATCTTATTATTATGCATATCAAAATATGGTTACAGTGATGATACCTTTGCTCAACTTCTAAAGATGCACCATAGGCAGAAGCGCTAAGTAAGTACTTTAAGACATAGGCAGGAATCTTTGTTGAGTTCTCTCCATGTTGCACTTTCACCTTCAGTTTCTTTAATTCCGTAAAAGGAGAAGGTTTATGTTTGACTTTATTGGGAGCATTAGAGAGAATCTGTAAACAAGTGAGATATGAATTTTTATACAACTAGAATTTTAAAAACTTAGAGATTAATAGTAGCTAAATGAAACAAAAAAAATAATAATAAAAGATCAACTCACAGTATAACATACAAAATACACAATTATAAGTCAAGAACACGATATTCTAAAAGGTAAAAAGAAAATTTATAACGAGGGAACTATTGCTCTTAAGGACACAATTGTAATTAGGTAACAATATTAAAGATCAAAATTAGATTTTCAATTTTGGAGAGACATGTGCTCCCCTAGGACTATATGTAGGTCCACTACCAACTCTGAACCTTTTAAGTATAGTCTCATGTTTAAGGATGTTAAAAACCATTCCATGTAGAAGTAATCTTACGAAGGCATCAAAACTTCTTAAATAAATACAACCAACTAGACAATCGCAATCAAAAAAACACCCTACTTCAATATAAAAAAAATTCATAATATCCATTTATAATTGCATAAAAATTAATTAATACCTCAATTGTGTAGTAAGATAATGTGAGAGTTTGTGCATGACAGAGAATTCGAAACATATTCGTCAAATCATATGCAGCAGCTTTCCTAATTTTGTTTGAATGGTAGAGACTAGGCGGTGAAGAAAATTGGACATTTGCATTTCTCAGAGCAGGAAGGTCAACCAAGGTAAAACTCAGAGGTAATGAATGCATAAGAGTAAAGGAAGTGAGCATAGGCGTACAGACCTCAATCCTACAATGACCCACCAAATAAAGATTGAATATACCCAAGTCAACAAGCTGAGGTCCAGATATCCTGAAAACACTAAACTCACTACTCCCTCCCAAGAAACATTTACCCAGGTACAAGCTCTTCAAATTAGGGCAACTAGAGAAGGGATCAAAGTGATTTTGACTAATATAAGGAAATAAACCTCCACTTAAATGCAATTTCTTTAACCCCATAAAAAAACAGAATCCTCCTGGTAACATTTCAGACCCAAAACCATTCATCTCTAAGCTCTTTATCGACGGACATTTAATAATCAGTTCCACTGGTAGACAGAAGTCCACCCAATGGCCTTGAAAGATGAGTTCTTCAATGTTATACAAGACAAGGTAGTTGGTGACTTCGTTCATGAAGGATTCATCTTTCCTACTATAGTTATAAGCAGGGGAGAATGTATCAATATTGATGGATTGATCACGATGAGAGAGAACGTGAAGGACAAACTTCCTGAAGTAATAGCCTCCACCAATATTCATTCTGTTACTGAAATTCATATTGTCAAAAGTGAGGTGAGAGAGAGTCTTCCACAGGTTTTTAAATCTCTTGGAAAGCACACAAGTTTGAACAGCGAATTTGGTGTCAACAAAAGAGAGGATGTGACGAAGGATGTCATCTGAAAAATTGCTCAACATTGGTTGTTGATCATCTTTGCACATCTTGTTCCTCTTCGACATTCTGGTGTTGTAAAGTTGATAATCTTCGAATTCTTTGACCTTCTTGCCCCTCTTCGGCATGTTGGTTTTGTACTGTGAGAGCAAATACAGATAACTTAGCAAGCTTATAAGAAGAAAAAGTGGGATCTTTTTCATAAGAAACGAAAATTTCATCCAATTTAAATTTTGTTTTCTTTTCTTAAAAAAAATTCCTTGTTATGCAAATACAAGTTAGATATTAATTTAATCCAATTTATAATCTTAAAAAAAAACCTTGAATATACAAATACAAATTTCATATTACTTCTTTTTGCACATGTCGTTGATGTATCTAACGGCCTAAGATTATATTTGTTGTTAAGGAAGCAGGTAGTTCTATTTTTGTTCTTCTCTGGTCTTGGGAAAGAGTAGCTTATCCACTGGTGGGGCCTTCGGGGATTGGGCAATTTTCCGTCAATAGTAGTTTCTTGAATTGCATTATAGTGATTTCTTATTCGATTTAGTAACAGGGCAAGAATTAACTATCCTATCAGAGGATTTTTATGCTCCATTAATGTGATGGGTCCCCAACTAAGAAAGTGCAATGGTTTACTCTTATACTTCTACATCTGCACACTGACGCTACCGGATGAACTACCCAAATTAAACACGAAATACAAAAAATTATCCAAAAGAAAACTCAATTTTAACGCGCAGAACGAATGTAAGAAATTTAGAATACAAAACGTGGGGCGAGTGGAGACAATGGTAGGGAGAATGTGCGAAATTATTGCTATAATAAGCCAAACAAATACAAGAACTTAGCCCAGCCAAGCAAACAAAATCAATACCCAAGTGAACAATCAACTCTACATAACCAAGCAACTTCTCCAGCGACCAAACAAAGTGACCAAAAAAAAAAAAAAAACCTTAAAACTCAACAAGTAGAAAAATCAAACTTACAGAGTTCCGATTAGCAAGCTCAGACAGAACAAACGTCACCAATAAAGTAGCAACCTTACACCTCTTTTCCGTTCGACCGTCCGGGGAAATTCGGCGATCGGGCAAGCAACGTCGTTACCGTGAAGAGAGCTTTCAGCGTTCTGATGATTCAACTCGTTACCGAATCGCTATTTAGGGTTTCAATTTTTGTTGTTTTCCCTGATTTGGCGTCATTAATTAAAAAACTCCAAAACATATGTGTTGATTCAAGATTACATACTCACTCAACAATTTTACGCTTATAACCCTGTAATTTTTAAAATTTTAATATATTGTAATTAAGGATATACTGACAAAATATAAAAATAATTCAAATAGTCAGCAGTCTGCAAGGCTTGGAAATTCAATAAATTTTCTTTTTTTTTTTTTTAATTAAAATGTGGAAAACAATAAGAACTCTCAAAGACTCAAACATCCTTGCATTAAAGAGATGAAGCCAAAAGTTTAATGTATATTAACTAAGAGTTGTATATGCAGGCTTTCGATGATCTTCATCAATAAATAAATAATAAAATAAATCACTATTTGGTAACGTGATGATAAAGAAGTTTCATAAACTCTTAAATTAAGTCATCTTAGATAATATAGGGTTAGAGTGTTCAACGAGACGAGCTACTCACGAATCGACTCGTCTCAAGTACGGCTCGTAATGCTTGCATTGTGTGGAATCGACTCGGCTCGTTAGGCTTGTGAGCCGAGTTAGGTTCGAAATTAGAGGCGTTTTAGGGGTTTTATAAAGTATGAGGGATTACACTGAAATTTTCAAAACAAAAAGTTTGAAAAAATGACAAATAAACTCATGTTAAATAATTAGAAACAAAAGAAGAGAACATGAGCCATGAGGAGAGAGAGGAGAGAAGAGAGAGAGAGAGAAGCAAATGAGTACTAAGACCATCTCCAACCCATTGCACCAATTTGGTGCAAAAATACCAAATTGGTGCAATGGTGGAGATGGTCTTAGTACTCATTTGCTTCTCTCTCTCTTTGGTGCAAAATTTGGTGTAAACACTATTCCATCTCCAACCCACAACACCAAATATGCACCAAAAAGAATTCCTTAGAATATCTTTAGAATATTTTTTTCTTTTATGTAATAATCAACAATAATCTATTTCACTCATTATTTTGTATATATAATTAAATATTGGGAATGATATTTTATTAAATAATAATATTTTGAAAATTATACTAATTAATAGAATTAAGCATTATTAATCAAATAACATTACATTTAATATAGAAAAAACATTACATCTAATATAAAATGATACAAAAAAAAAAAAAAAAAAAAAAAAAAACCAACAACAACACAAAGGTAAAATTCCCTATTGATAGTAATTAATTTTCAAAAGTATGTTCTTCCCACAATGATCAATTAATGGATTTCAAAGAGATTTGTGGCTTATTCAAAAGATGTGTTGTCATTCAAGCTTTGAGATTTATGGCTATTCAAAAATATGTGTTGTCCATTCAAGCTTTTGAGCTTTGTGGCTTATTCAAAAAGATGTGTTGTCCATTCAAGCTTTTGAGATTTGTGGCTTATTCAAAAGGTGTTGTCCATTCAAGCTTTGAGGATTTATGGCTTATTCAAAAGATGTGTTGCATTCAAGCTTTAGATTGTGGCTTTTCACAAAAGATGTGTTGTCTATTCAAACTTTTGAGATTTGTAGCTATTCAAAAAGATATGTTGTCATTCAAGCTTTTGAGATTGTGGCTTATTCAAAAAGATGTGTTATCCATTCAAACTTTTGAGATTTATGGCTTATTCAAAAAGATGTGTGTATCCATTCAAACTTTTGAGATTTGTGGCTTATTCAAAAAGATGTATTGCATTCAAGCTTTTGAGATTAGTGCTTATTCAAAAAGATGTGTTGTCCATTCAAACTTTTGAGATTTGTGGCTTATTCAAAAAGATGTGTTGTCATTCAAACTTATGATAAAAGGCATACAAAACATTAGTTTGAACACATCTCTTTTACTTCTCTTAGAAAAAAAAAAAGCTATATCTTCTTCATTTGTGTTACAAAATGACTACACAACGAAGTTCTTCATACACAAATGAAGAAGACATGCATCTATGTCTATATTATCTTGATATTTCTCAGACTCGATTTTAGGTTATAATCAATCTAGTGATCAATTCTGGTCTCGAGTGAGCTGACTACAATAGTTCCAAATCGTGTTTCTCACCCAGGTTCGAAACAAAAGATCTTTGCAATGTCGAATGCGATGATCTTTAAAGCTATTGGCAAATTGAGGGGATGCGTACGTCAAATTGAAAATAGAATCCAGGTGGTGCTTCTGAGCAAGATATTGTGAGTATTTGTTACATTTCATTCAAGCTTTTTTTTTTTTTTTTATCTAATTGATTTTAACGTTATATGTATATTGTTTGTAATTGATTCAAGCCAAAATGTTACTAGCACAAGATAAAAGTTACGGAAGGTTTCAAATTTGATCATGTGTGCCTATACTATAGGATATTGAAAAATTACAGATAATGTTAACGCCGCAGAAGTATTTCAAAGGCAAACGGTAGGTTTGAATCACAAGAATCAGAGACTCCCACTTCAAAGTCTCCCCAATCGAGATGTGCATCGTCAAATTCTCTAAACATAAGTGATGAAAATATTGGGGGTAGTTCAGCTCAACGACCCATTGGGGTGAAGAAAGCAAAATTTAAAAGGAAAAATGATAAAGAAGTTTAAACAGTTTGCAACTATTCAAGAAGAAAATCGATAGCTCACTGCTATTTCAATCGGGGCAACTCAGCTAGGACACAAAATTATGAAATCCAAATGAAAAAAATGGCTTTGGCAGAATATCGAGAAGATAACAAAATTTTATTCAAGGATTTGAATCTATAACCGATCCAAGCTACGTAGTTTTTTCAAAATGAGCAATTAAGATTATGCAAAAAGAGTCAACAACAAGGTCAAGGATCTCAAAATAACTCAAGTTCTTTTCAATATTTTGATGATCTTACTGGACGGAACTAATCTACCGGATACTAAATTGTTATTTTAGTTTATGTTGTATTTTCTTTTAATTTTAGTGTTTTTAATTAGTGTTAATTTTATTTTGAGTTATTGTAGTTTAATATTGCATTGAATAAAGTTCTATTTTAATTTTTTCATCATTTTTTAAATTATATCATTATTATAAATTTATTATATAAATAATAATCAAATTAAATTAAATACAAATACTCAAATTAGTGTGATTTTTGATGTAAAATTTAATACTCAAATTAATTTAACAAATTAAAAAGAAAAACAAAAAAATCAAAATTAAAAAAAATTTTAATTGCTAAAGTGCTGTGCACCATTTTGGTGCAGTGTTTAGGCTGGGTGGAGTACCGACCCACGTCATTTGGTATTTTTTGTACCATTTTGGCGTGGGTTAAGTAACAAAAAGAGAAGAGGAAGGTTAAAAAGAAAGAAAGGGTTAGAGGAAAGTTAAAAGAAAAGAAGTTTGAATTTTCTTTTTAATTTGGAATATGGGTTTTGTTACAGAGAGACCATGAAGCATAAGAAAATAAAAAAAGGTGGTGAGAACATCTTCAGAGTTGGTGGGGAAAGTAAGGGGAAAAGGAGAAAGAAAGAAAGAAAGAGAGAGAAACGAGAGCCACGGGAGAGAGAGAAAAGAAGAGAGCAAATGAGTAATGAATGAGAGAGAGAAACGAAGAGAAGGCCGTAATAAATTAGAGAAAAAGAAAGGAAATGAGTAATAAATGAGAGACAGGAAAGACGTAATAAATCAGAGCGGGAAGAATCTACTCTGGATTTTCAAAAAAAAAAGGCAACGAGAGAGAGAAACGAAGAGAAAGCCGTAATAAATTAGAGAAAAAGAAAGGAAATGAGTAATAAATGAGAGAGACAGGACAGATGTAATAAATCGGAGCGAGAAGAATCTACTCTGGATTTTCAAAAAAAAATGCATTTTTTAATTTCATTGGCTCGCGAGCCGGCTTTAACTCGACTTGTTAAGTTGGCTCACAAGCCAGACTCAAAATCCTTTCCTCTTTTCATGAGTTGATCTGAGTTAAAAATTCAACAGTTCGGCTTAGCTAGGCTCAAACTCTAATTCTCTTTCTCTTTCCACAAACTGAGCTCGTTAAGTCAAAAACTCGATTTAACTCGACTCAAAAACAATCTTAAATATGGTAATCATTGAGGTTCTTATTTGATGGATAATTTCAAAACCTCCAAAGATTAATAAAGGTACGCAAACTGGCTTAGATACTCAATGATTAAAAAAAAAATAATAAATAAATAAATTAACAAGAATTATCAATTATAAGAATTAAATCCTCTTAAAATGAATTTAAATTACACTTGTAACATAACGCATTAATTTTGTCTATCTCAATAACTTATTGGGCCCATAATTTATCAACTCCAGAAGTGGATCCCTAACCCTAAGTTTAAATGTCGGCTTGATAAAAATGTAGTGAGACGCATAAACAAAAATGCCATGTCGTGGATTCAACTGTATATGTGGCATTTGTTGTATAGATACAGATATAAGTCATAAAAGTGATTGTGAGATAAATCCAAACAATAAAATAGATTATATTAAGTGTAAAAACAAATAAAGATAATATATATATATTTCTTTTCTTCCATAAAACGCCAAAGGTGATAATAGTCCAAACCTCAAAGTTATTAAACATTGACAAGTTACATCTCAAACTTTGATACTATAAACAAAGAGAAACTTCGTCCTTCACTACAACAATTCAGGGTCCCTCTTCCAACTACAGTCTACAGAAATAGACAATATAACATACATTACCTCCAAAAGGCCACTCAATACTCAAGATTTAAGATTACGAAATCTTCTGATATTTTTTTCCTGCAAATTAATTACTTACGTGTCCCATTTATGATCGTCTCTAACGTACGCCAAGACGACCCTTTCTCCTCCTCCATAGCTTTCTTCGCCATCTCTGAATACTCGTTCACCCTTTTCCTGCTCTCCTTTCCCATCTCTCCTTCCATAAGTTCTTTCACCATCTTCTCCAAACCCTCCCACTTCACAAATCCTCTCACTGACCCGTTACTTGTCTCTACTCTTACCCCTATCTTTAACTCCTCCACGACCAGTCTTGCATTCAATGGCTGTTCGGCCATTATGGGCCATGCCAGAATCGGAACTGCTGCACAGATACTCTCCATCACCGAATTCCATCCGCAATGGCTCAGAAATCCTTTTACGCTTTGGTGCGTTAATATCTCCCTTTGGTCCACCCATTCTCTGACAACAATTCCTCTTTCTTTTACTCTTTCTTCAAACCCATCTTCCAGTTCTGACGCTTCTTTTCTTATCACCCACAGGAAGCTCACCTTCGACTCTTCCAACCCTTTTGCCATTTCTTTGAGTTGCTCAGGTGATATATCCGCCTGAGACCCAAATGCTACGTATAGAACTGAGCTTCTGTGTTCAAGCTTTTGGTCCAGCCACTGAATCCATGCGGGTTTCTGGTGTATATCTTGTTCATTCCTCGGTACCTCGCCGAGGCAAAGGGGGCCAACGCAGGAGACCTTGAGTTTATCCGCACGGTTCCAATAATCAACAAACGCAGGCTCAAGCTCATAAAAGCTGTTAACAATCATACCATGACTGTTTGATACCGATATGACTTGGTCCATTATTAACTCAAACTCAGGACCTTTGGGTTCACGCTCACTGAAAGGCGGACTAAAGTCATTTTTAGTAATCTTAATCCATGGGAATCCCGTCACTGTAATCAACTCATCATCAGATTCTGGCCCAGCCAGAAGCCGATTTTCACCGACACATCTCGACACACTCTGAGCATAATTTCCCATACCATAAAACGCAAACCTCGGAAAACCCAATTTTGCAGCCGACTCTAAAGTCCACCAGAGGAAGCCATCTGACACCATAAAACTAACACGTGGCAAAACCTCAAGCGCCCGTTCGAAGTCCGGCTGCATGAGCTTGGTGGCTCTGGTAAAAGGCACATAGAGCGACATGGAGGGGAGTTTATCGGTACTCTCTATACCAGCACCGATTTCAGGAACGTTTTGGGGAAATGATATGTCGACGATGGAGGCAGTGGTATTGGCAAGAGATTTGGCGATGAAGGAACGGTTGGCTGGGGTGGTGACGACGGTGACGGTGACATGTGGCCGACGGAGGAGGAGTTTAGCTAAGTGGAGGATTGGAATAGTGTGTCCTTTTGACATGAAAGGAAACAGAATCACATGCTGTGAATATTCAGAAGATGCTGAACCCATCTTGTCCTTCTGAAGTTAATTAATTTCCAGCTCTCACTCATGTATAATCTATTTTCTTGGCAGAGGCATCAACTTATAAGGACATGACCATGATAGAGGGAGGGTATTGCCGTCTTTAAAGAGGATTTTGTCTGTACGTATACAAGAGCGCAGCTGTTTATATTAATGTCTGTGTATAACAAAGCTATAGTTGTCCACATGAAACATGTTATCCCTTGTATAAATTATAGTTTGGTTTGAGTATAAAATAAGGATAAACATAGGTTTATAACCCAAAACTTTTAGACAGCTAGTAGTTGAATTCTTACATGGCAACGTACAAAGGCTGCCAAAAGTGTGAATGAAGGACACAATAATTGATCAAGCATGAGGCATGAAAAGACATATACCGTGGTCCTAGTCTTGTAAAAATGAATGGTTCTCTTAATTTCCCATTTTCATCTCTAAGTAATGGAAGCACTTTACTAGCGGAAAATCCCAACGAGTGTTCGTAGAAAACAAAATGTTGACAATAATAATAGAAGATCAAGTTGTGCACGATAACCTCCATATAAATTGTGCCTACTAATACCGGCCTCTCATTTCACATGCAAAAGCATGACTTAAGTAATGTGATTGAACTTTTGCCTGCCTATTAGGCGAGATCCATTCTTTATCTTCTGTTTGTAAAATTTTCGGTTCTTCAATTCTTTTCTTGGTGAGTCTGTCTAACTTTTTGTCCATCCTCTTTAACCTAATACCTTATACAATAATATTCTTATCATTGTACCAGTATTTTCAAAAGTTAGTTCAAACCACTGTATGATAATTAATTCATTAGCTACATATGCCTGCCTGTTTGGTTATTGTAAAGGCCCTCCACATGCATTATTCAATCTACATATTTCTATTATTTTATAACAGATACGTCTCAAAGAAATTTTAGATATTTGGTAAAAATTTTCAATAAGTTCATGTATAAGTTTTGTAGTTTGTAATATAGTTTTAAGAGCTCGAAGACAAAAGCCTTTATTAATAAACCATTGTCGGCATATAGGAACAGGACAATTGATGTCAATTTGTATACCATTCTAGAAGTAGGTTAAGCTTATAATTTTCATAATAAATCTACCGTAATATTATACTTACAATTTAATCTCATAAATTTTCTCTTATAAACCTGAGGTGACATCTCACAAATGGGTCTTGCCTGCCTATTTACAAACTAACTAATTGTGAGATGTTACGTCAGAGTTGAAAAAGAAAGTTTGTAAAATTGGGTTGTAAGTCAATCTTTATCCTAAATCTATTCTACTTGTTTTGCTTTTTTGAATTGTATTAGAGGGTACATCTCATAAGAATTAACCGAATTATAAGCACCTAGATTATATTTATGAATCCATGACCTTTTACTACACCCAACTGTTACCAAGGCGTTTGCTTTCATTCAATATGTAATATGTAATGACATGATCTAACTTTGGTTGGTTAATCAAATCTGTTCATCTCTGGTCGACAAGTACAATGGTCTTAATGATAATTTTGTGTGTATCTCACAGATGATTCTAAAAAACCTCATGAATTTTAATTAAGTTGTACAAAATCATATTTTAAAAAGGGTAAGTAATACTATATACCAAAGATTCTATTCCAACTTGTACATCTCTTAACAACTGATTTTATGGCCTTTAATCATTCTATTTTTATTTTTTTTATTTATAAGAATAAGTGATTAATTGTAATATGGTATACCTAATAACTCCGAATTCCCTACCGTTAGTCGTTAGCGAGATTACACATATTTGCTTAGGCACTTTCGATAAAAGTAGGGAGTTTAGAAATATTAGATATACCTCCATGGGTTTATTATACATTAGGAATAACTCATGGGATTTACTTTATATTATTAACCATTTAAACCTAAAAATGATATCATGTATTTCAAGTTTTTATTCCAATTTTTGCATACACTATATAAAAGTACCTTTTAAGTATACGTATATGAGCATTAATATATAAATACAAGAACGTATATAAAACAACTTTCTACTATATTACAATTACAACATTTTTGTGAGAAATGGGTGTTTTGCTTGTTCTCTCCAGATGGGATACTCATTTTTTCTGCGGGCTTCCTTGATGACTCTGCCCCTTATCATCTGCGTTCTAGGCTATGACTGGAAGTTGGGGATCTGCATTGCTTTTTGGAGCCTGCTGGACGTCTGTATTTGCTGTGTAGTTTCTCTTGTTATTTGTGCAGTTTCACTTTGCTATTGGATATAGGCCTTCTTTTGTTGCTGGTTTGGGGGTTCTTTTTGTATAGGCTTGGTCATAATGGTGGTGGGTTTTTGTTGGATTGTACATCCGTGCTCTCTCTTGTTCATTAAGCAAATGGGCTTCCTCACTATGCCCATCTTTTTTGTACTCAGATGACCAAATACTTAGGCCACCCTGTTTTGGAATCATGACGACCCAATCAAGGAACAAGAAGTCCAGAATGTAGAAACCACCAAAAACACAGTATTGTGTCATATATTATTATTAAAAATCTTCATTCCTACAGTTTGGAATGAAACACTGGCTGATTGCTTGCTTAAAGTCTCTGAGGCCAAAGCAAAGCCACTCCTGCGTTGACTATGTTAATCAAGTAATTTAGAGCTTTGTGATTATCGCACTTCATTAAATAAATGAATTTGAATTACCTAATTAATTAAGATAAAAAGAAAACCAACCATAATCAAATTAATCATATCCAACACTTGAAAAATTAATCATATTCTAATTAAAACGTTTATAACTTCAAGTAATCTCTTTTAAGTTTAAACAATAGCAACATTTGAACCCAATTGATGATCACCATGAGTCGTCCCTACAAGATTCTCTCTTGATTCATCAACGCCTCCATGATTACGATCTTCATTTTCATCGCTACTTTCTGTTGGTCTCTGGTTATTCTCTTCCATTTCAATTCTGATTTCACTCCCTTGTGAACTTTCCGTTGGCGGGCGCTCTCTAATTAACTCAATACTAATATCACTGAAACGGCTGCTTTCTTCGCCAAACCTTCGAGAATCAGCCATGCTTCGACAAATCGGACAATTAGGGTTCTTGAGAAGCCATGCATCCACACACTGAGCATGAAAGCTATGGTTACATAGCGGCAGCAGCCTGCACTTATCGCCTTTCTTGAAATTATCCAAACAAACCGCACAATCAACGGGACTACTCCCTTTACTCTTCGCTATGTAATCAAAACAAGGAAGCTTCTCGATGTCGTCTCGAGACATGCTCATGCTTCCATTGCTGCCTCTGTCAACATTTCCGCCATTTCCGAATCCTCTCCTGAACGTTCTTCCCACAACACAAATATGAATAAAAATCAAAATCCCGATTCCCAGAAACAACAACACTACTGATATGACGAGAGCCATTACCATAACCTTAGTTGCAAGATGTAAAGCTTCGTCGTTCATCACAATGAAATTCTCTTTCTGTCAATCAAATTGATCAAGATTTATCTCTTTCTCCATGTACTTCACCTAACCTACAACTTTTTCTACCTTTACCACGAACAATCAAGAGCTAGAAACACAGTCATCAAGCAAATTCAACGCATTTTGTGATGTAAAAATTCAGAAAGCAGCAAGAAAAAACGTGAAAAACATCAAGAAACTGTTGAGGCTGGAGAAGATAAAGACAAGCATTAAACAATAAAAAAACAAAAGTGGAAGCTTCTTCTCTCTCTTATAGATGCACTGAAATTCGAAGCCAATTGATAAATAAAGTGGATGACCTATATGCTCTGCTGTGGTTGGAATATTAATAATAATTTTGAGGATTAGTTGATCTCTATTATGGAGTGGGTGTGGGTAGTGATGGAAGAAGAAGCATGTTTTTAATTAGGTGGATATAATGAATCATAATTAGAAGATAGAAAATTTATTTAGACCTTTCCGTTTTATCTTCTTTCTCTGTGTGTTGTTTTTTGTGTTTATAATACTTTTGATTTTGACAATTTCAACAACTTTCTTCTTATGATAGATAGATTGAGATGTGGCTCTGTGAATAAGACAATTCTCCATTCTATTCAACCTTTGTTCGTGCTTAAACAAGCTTCATTTATTAAGACCATGCCTGCTCAATGAATCACAAAGTATTAATGGTAACCTAATTCTCAATACAAATTCTTTTTTTTTTGTCATCCTTAACAATGTCATAGACTCATAGTAAAGTGTAAACCACTACTAGATGGTCTCATGGTAAAAGTGTAAAGGAATATCTAATATAATCTTTCATATTCGAATCCTTTTGATGATAAAAGAACAAACGAATGATTTAATATGATCTCCTGAGTTAATAAGGATGGACATTGAAGTTTTTACTCAACTGATAATTCCAGAATCTCGAAAGATTAGTTAAGGTACACACTAAATAACCCAAACAACCCCGATTATAAAAAATTAAAATAAAATTAATGTCAAAGTACATAAACTTTCTCTGGCGTTGTATTTTATGTTTTTACTAATATTTTAATTAATGGAACACTATGGCATCTCAATAATTACAAAATAATTAAATTAATCCACTTAATTATGGTGGTTAATTCTACTTCTAAACAACCCATCCGAACATTCTTCTCCATAGATTGAGTAATATTCAAGTTATTTGGTATTAATTAATAATTAAAGCAAAAAGGAAGGTTGAATTTCTCCCTCAAAAAATTAATTCGATTAAGTTGGTCGGTCACCCTCACCCACTAATGTAGTCTGTTTGATGACAGCTCAAGGCACGATTTTGAGTATTTATCAAAATTATTAGGAAAAATAATTATTTAGTAGGTTGATAATTATTTTATAATTTTAAAATGAAGTTGAAGATATTTTTAAATTAATGGGTTTAGCTTAACTTAATACATTTATTATTAATTTTTCTTTTAAATTAAGTTTTTATTTAACAAATTTGTTTATTCTTAATTTCCTGAGAAACCACTACAATTGATTCAAAAATCTGTGCTGAATTTCATGTGGAATTTGATTTTTAGAATTATGACATCAATTTGTCTTCTTGCATTGAAAATTTACAATAAATTAAGGATCTTCTTTGCAAATTGTAAGTCTAAATGGAGTCTTTTATTATTTGATTAATGTTATGATTGTAGTTAATCAAATATTTTGAACATGATTTCTTTTATTAAATTGATGTTTTTGTTCATTTTACTTAAATTTAATATTTAAGATTTTACGGATTGAAATTGCCTCCTTTTCTTTGATTCTTCTTTTTTCTCCAAAAAAAAATGCTAATTGTTTTGACGACTAATGTTCACTGATACCATGATCCATACCTACAATTACATACTTTTTTTCCTCACATAACATGACATACTCATAAAATTTAAACTCGTAAGGTAATTAATTAGATTCGTGGGCGTTCTTATGAGATCCGAGTCCTTGTTTACACCGGTATTTTTAATAGTATCAAGACTATCCATTTATTTACTTAGTCCACACCTTTATTTGAATTTCCTTTTAGATAACATAAAACCTTTTAGTTGATGGGTGGATGATCAATGAAGTACGAACATGGGCTGAAAATGATGAAATTGTTGGGCCTTAAATAAAATTCAATAAATAAAGCTATTTACATAATCAGAATTAGTCTTATCTTATCAATTTAACCTTCGTACAAATCTATGAAGTTTCAAATAAAATTAAATATGATCATAAACAAAAGTCTAACACAACCAAAATAAGA
This sequence comes from Pistacia vera, assembly GCF_008641045.1. Classification (NCBI taxonomy): domain Eukaryota; kingdom Viridiplantae; phylum Streptophyta; class Magnoliopsida; order Sapindales; family Anacardiaceae; genus Pistacia; species Pistacia vera. The sequence continues at coordinate 390,115 of NW_022196584.1, read as the reverse complement.
ATTGTTAATCTAGGAAACATAAATAATGACACTCCAATTTTTCTGTCTATTTCTTTTGAGTTTTCTGTATGCTTAGAACCCATAGAAATCAACCCCCGTTTGTTTAACTTTTCAAACTCTATTATATTCTACTATCATATCCTAAAAAGTGAAAAAACGTGTTTGTTTTAATATTGATTATTCAATTCAAAATCCAATCCAATTCTATTCAACTCAAAACATTTAACAATTACCTTTCTTAATAAAAGTTTATAAATTAACAAAAACACCCCGTCCACCCAAGTAACAGTTGCTCTCCAGCAACCACAGTTAGTCACCAACACCGGAATGACGCACGATCGATCGGATTTGATCGATCGTGCGCCGATCTAAAAGATTCCAGCTAGATCCACCATGGATTTGGCTAAAAATTATCAAGTCTGGCCACATCTAGCCGTTAACGGCTAGATAATGGGTGTTAACGATGGCTAGATTATGGCCGTAGATTTTGTCGTTTCCGGCCAAATACACAGTGGATCTAGTAGGAAAATGTCAGATTAGGGCACAACCGGCTAGATCCAGCTAGCCGTACACCATTCCAGCAACTTCCGACGATGTTGGCCTGCTGTCGACAATTGGTTGGGTGGGTGGGGGTGTTTTTGTTAGTTTATATAACTTTTATTGTGGGGGGTGTTTAGTTAAATTAACAAATGTAGGGATTAAAAATTAGTCTAAATATTTTCAGAAAATGTTTTCTAAAAATATACCAAACATATTTTCAAAATCATATCCTATAATATTTGGAATAGAATATTATTTCAAATAATGTACCAAACAAACCTGTCTATTAAAAGTAAGGAATTGACACATACATGAAATAAAGCTGAATTAGATAATCGATTAATTAACTAATATTGCGGTGTTTTCTCAATCCATTAGCATTTTTTTTGTTTTGATTATGCATCAAAAAATATTTAGATCTCATTGAAAATCAGATATATATAAATGGAAGGAGATAAGGGTGCTTTTGGAATGATATTTTGTGGTATAAAAAGAGTTTTAGTGGGACCCAAATAACACCACTCTTCTTTTTTGAAAAAATATTTTCATTATTTTTAATATATCATAAGACACGTCATATGGGAGCTTTAGATTTTGGATATAAATTTATATTTAAAGAATTTTTGAAAAAATAAAAATTGTAAAGAAGAAACTTAGTGTTAATATGTGACTGAAAATTTAAAGGTTTTAGATCCTATGTTAATTTAGTTTTACCTAATCTTTGAAGGGTTATGATTAATTATTTTAATTATTTTTTTAACCCAAAAATATAATTTTTTTACTTTTTTTATACACACATCTTTTGATAATCAAACCGACCATAAATGGGATTTTGTTATCAACGGAAACAATCTATTGATTATAATAAAAGTGCAAATTGCCGATTTCTATAAACAAAATTAAAATAGGTAGCTTGAGTGAAAGTTAAAAACATCAATAGTATAACAATTCTCTATTACTCTACCAAATGTGGGAGGCCAGAAATGAATCGTGTGCAAAGAATATCATAGGATTCCAACTCAACTAATTGCTCAACAGCAATTACAGAAAGCACAATGTTTCACTGTATTTACAAGAAAAATATTAAAAAAAAAAAAAAAAAAAAAACCAAAACCAAAGCGGCAGAAAGTAATTTTAGACGAAGCTCTCTAACGCTCATATATATCACGGTAAATGAAGATATTACTCACTAAAGCTCATACATGCCCTATATAACTTGTATCAGGAACCTATAACAATTCCCTCCCGGGCGATATTAGTCACACGAAGTACAGCTTGTGCGCTTAAGGGAGAGAGTTTGGATTGGCAGAAGTGCTCCCAAGAACCCATCTCTGGATTCTCAGATACTGTTGTAGGAGGCTGGTCATGAGATTTCTCGTATACAGTTTGCAGCTCCAAAAGAAGGGCTCTAGCAGCTTCCCTGGACTCAGGAAGCTGATCACTGAGTTGGGATGCAGCTACTTGGATCAGTTTGTCAATACCATATTCTTTAATACCTTCAATACCCTGTCAACATGAGCATAACATAATCACCATATTAGGAAGGAAAAACAACATGACAGTTGGGAACTAGTAAAAAAAGAAGGAAAGATGGCATAGGGATCACATAACACAGGCATAATATAGGATTAATAGCCACTTAAGAATCTGACATGAAACTCATTCTCTACTGGTCTACGGACTACAAAAGGCTATCGAAGCAATCCCAATATCACAAAGAAGAAAGTTGAAACAATAAACCAACCAATCAATAAATGTGATAGTGCGTATAGGACAGGGTGTGTGGAAGAGAGAGTGAGTAGACACCAAAGCAAGGCAGAACACTCTAATATCAAAATGCTGGCATAAGCAATAAGGTTATTACATCAAATGCAGAAAGAAGACAGAAACAGCAGCTGATACAAACTATATTCTAGCATCCACATATCAACTCAGTCCATTTAGCGGTTTTAGTTGAATAGGAACAGCTCAGTATAGCCGAATTCATTATTAAGCATTTAATATCTGCATCAACAACATTTCAGCATTGACTATATAAATTGTTCAACCATGGAAAAATATGGTTTATCATTTTCCCTAAGCTCTATTTTCCACAGAGATAAAGAAAGCTTTTCTCACATATGATTTACCAAGCTTTCCCTTAACTATTATCATCTCTCCAAGAACTAAACTAAATGCTATATAACAAAGTAAAGGATAAACAATTGAGTGCTCATCAATCTAGCAGGAAAAGCAAATGACTTTAAAAAACTAAAATAGTTTGAATACGGAAATTGCTGGAATGTATATAATATGGCTTCCTTACCAGGCGTGGAACACTTCGAGAAAAGCACATTGATGCCTTTGCTCGAATTCGAGGATTCCTATTTTTGAAATATGGTTGAAGTTTTGGTAACAACAATATAGGGGAAATCCAAGTAGTCATTGCTACCAAAGCCTTTTCAGCAGCCTCGCATACAAATCGTTTGTCTTGTGAAGATTTAAGAAGAAGCTGAACAAGCTGTACCATCAAATTGTGAAAATGAGTACATTAACAAAGAAACTAAATAGCAAGATGCAGCTATGAAGTTAAAGAAATCTGAATTACCAGAGGGTCCAATGAATCAATCATATGGTCATTGTATGCACTGAAAATGTCTGCAGCTGTCATAAGTGCAGTTTTACAAACAGCACTTCTTGGATTCTTGAGGGATTTCACTACGAGTGGGATCACATCTTCTCTGTTCACCAATATGATGCCAATAAATAGACTAATCAAACTAATATATAAGAAGTACCAATCAACCATATTGAAATAATAAAGAGTGAAACACATGAAAGGATTCCTTCTGAAACAAAACCATCACAGAAGACTCTCACACTTACAGCATATCAAGCAAGGATTCCTTGTGAAATATTGATAACCGACGTACGTTATTCAGTGATTCACAAACCAGAACCCAATCTTTAGAATCCAGTCCAGCTAAAAGTGTCTGAAACATGAAACAAGATACTTGAATGTATCATCAAAGGTTGATCTCCAAGTATCACAACACGTTAAGTGTATATATCAAAGGCATGTCCAATAAAAGTACACTATATAAAAATGAATTCTCGTACCTTAAGACTTGTATCAAGGTCATCTACATCACTTAAGTTCACAGATTCAATGTACTCTACTTCGGAATTACTAATCTCTACACTGGCATTCACAGTCTCACTACCATTGACATGAGTCGAAACTAAGGAGACATCAACATTTTCATTGGCACTACCAACAAAAGGTTTTGTAAAACTTCCCTTACTAGAACTTTCATTCTTCCTATCAGAAGATGTTAGTGTATTCAGATCTCTGAGGGCCGTCTCTGACATCATTACTAGGGTTAAATCCTGAAAATAAAAGGCAAAAACACATCAAAATTTGTCCTAAAAAATATCAAAGATGTAACAACGAAGTATCCAAAATCTAATTTAACCAAAATAAAAGAAGGCTAATAGGATTAATTACTCAAAAATACACATAGATCAAAATTGTTGCGCCAGTTACACTGTAAAATAATTAAATATAGAAATGAAGAACAACTGACAAATTATAATTATAAAACACAAAATCAATAAGCACACTGAGTAAAAATCAAAATCAAGCCCAAACTAACACATTGAATCTAACTAATAACAATCGTTTCGTCTCAATCAAAATTTAATCAAACAGAGATCTAATATCTCCAAAATTCGCTATAATTCACGGTGTCACAGATCGTCGAATCTCCATTAACAGCAAATGTTTGAAAGAACAAGATTCGGCGATAATCAAAGATGAAAGAACTATACCAGAAGAGGAGAAGATGAAGAGTGATCGGACGGACAGTGACGGCGTTACTCTCCAGTGAGTCTTCTTTCTGAGTGAGAAGAAAACACGTAGACTGGGCGTTAATATAAAAAAAAAGGAGAGAATTTAGAAATGGTATTATTGGTAAGTAATGTGTAACTGCCGAGAAGCTTCCAAAACGACGCTGTTTTAGTCCGACCCGGGCCGGCAAGCACGGGATCTCTTACAGAGCATGTGACCAGTGACCACCTGGTGATTGAAATTAAATATTTTGGTTGAGGTTTTTGAAATTTGGAAATGCCCGTGGGGTTGAAAGAAAACAACGAAAATGCCACTGTTTTGGGTACTGTTTTTTTCTAATTTAGATTTTGAACTGACGCTCCAACACACAGGACGAGAGAAAATGAAATTTTTGAAATGATGTTAAGTTCTATCGTTTGAAAAGGATTTATTAATTACTTTATTCATCAATTATAATTATTATTAATCATATATTAAGTGGGTAAGAAGATTTGAGCATGGTATATTAATAGTAATAGATGCAGGCGTGATTATTGATTAATATCAGCCGCCCGAATATTTTGTGAATTCATAAGATAAAGCCAAAAATAGAGCATCAAAGTAAATTATTTTAAGTAAACATCCATGTATTATTTCAGGAAAGGTAATTAGGGATTATCATTTGAAAACAAATTACAGTATTATAAAAGTAGTATTTGCTAATAGATTTTTTTTTATATATAATATATAAATATAATAAAATAATAGTTGTTTGGATGTGTATGATACGTATTAAAAAATCTTAAAAATAGATTGAATTTGTAACAAAAAATTATTAGTTAATGACAAAATATTATTCGCATAATTATATAAAGTTGGTCGTTACTTTCATGTAACTTCTAAACCATGAATTACTGTTACAAATTTAATGTAAAATTTGAAGTTGAAATTCTTTAAACTTAAAGACCAGTAAATACTCTAATCTTAAAAACCCCTAATAATAAGTAATAAATATTATCTTGCTATTTAAGAAAGAATATAGATTAAAACAACAAACCATTGATCAGAATTTAAATGTTGAGATAATAATATTTTTATTATTATTTATAGATAATATCGTCATTATAATTGTTTTTAATTAAATACAAATTAACCTTATTGTGTCATTAATGAAAATGCGATACATGAGACAATGTTTATTGCATAGTAATAAATGAAATTTTGGTGAGTTTGATTAGATAAGATTAGGTTTATATAAATAAAATAGAAGGTTAGATTGTAGTTAAATGTGCATGATTGGGAAGGACACTTGACCCGCTTATAAAGAAAAAGCTTAGAGATTTGGAAGTAACCTACCACATGGGTCATCCATGGCAGAGTTGTGTCGGTGTGCACATTTTTCAATTCAGTTATACTGTTTTAATGCAAGATAAGAGACATAATAACACATGGTCTACGTATGGTTTGGATCTCATTTTGGCTACATTTATAAGGCACTGTCACATTTTGCACGAGATCGAGCTGGCCCAACCAATTTCAAGTCCTCGATTTGGAAACCAATTAAACGCTTGTGCACATTCGACAATTCCCAAGTTAAACTATCCTCGGGTGGGTGAACCAGGCAATAAAAACTCTTAAGTTTATTATTTAAGAGGTTTTAAATTCGATTCTTTTATCACACACAAAACAAAAAAATGAGAATAATTTTCACAAGTTTCATAGTATGCACCAAAAAATATTGTGAGACCAAATTTTGGTCAAAAGAATAATATCTTTATACGTTGTGACTATTATTTTTATCTTGCTCATTTCATGATTCTATTAGTCACAATGTAGTAAAATTTTAATAATATGATTATAAAATTATTGTAATTAATATTTTCGATATTTTTTTTCTAATTGCTTTTATAGATTGTTCACATCTTTTTTAATTGGTATCAACTTTTTACACTTGGAAGGACATTGATACTTTCAACTATATTATATTTCATTAAACGAGGTAAGTTCGGTAATCTAGGCATTAATTACTTTATTTTTCGAGCCATTATCTTAGCCTTAATTTATTCTATCTGGAGCTGTAAAATGTATATGGCACTTAAATGCTACGAATAAGATAAGTTTTGTTGATAAATCCACCAAAACATTTTCTTTAACCTCAAGTTATTTTATTTTAAGATACTTAGGGCTGGGCTGGTAGATTATTTGGAAAATGTTATTATGAAAAACTGTTTTAAGTTGAGTTGAGTTGAGTTGAGTTGGATTAAATCGAATAGGATTAGATTATGAAAATATGTTTGGTAAAATATCTTAAAATTATATCAAAGTTAGATAAAATATTAGAATAGTTGTTTGGTACATTTTTTTTTAAAGTTTTTAAGGCATAATAGTTGTTTGATACATTTTCTGAAAAGATTTATTATTTTTTTTAACCTCCTACATTTATTAATTTAGTTAAACAACCAAACAATAAAAGTTTAAAAGTTAACTGAAGTACTCCAGCCACCCAAAAAGACAGTCGACCGCGGCCTCCACCGTTAGACGGTAGTCAACGGTCGCTGGAATAGTGCACGACCAGCTGGATTTGGTCGATCGTGCATCGATATGACTGTTTTCTGTTATATCCATGATGGATCTGGCCGAAAATGGGATCTAGCCGGTCGTGTGTCGTTTTAGCCATCTCGGTCGGTGGTGGTTGCTGACAGGCAATTGTGGTCTTGGGTGGATTAATTTTAGATTAAAAGGACAAAAAAATGAGAAGGAGAGAAAGAAAAATAATGTTTTAAGTTGAATAAAGTTGGATAGAAAAATGTTTTAAGTTGAATAGAGTTGGATAATTTGAAAACAAGTCTCGCCCTCTTTTTATTTTTAGACAAAAAAAAATGTCATTTGATGTTTATTAATTTTCATAATAATGATCCCAATAAGTAAACAAAACACATATTCTATTTTTTAATCCAAATAGGATAACAGAATAATAATTCAGAATAGTATAAAAACTAGGGCTTAATTTCTCCCCTTAATTTATTCATTTTTTTTGTTGGTAACTTTTTCTTTTAAAAATAATGCAATGTATTTTTACGCTTTATTAACTAATAATATATTTGTATAATTATGGTTTTACTCGTTTTATTTTTGGATTTGAAATTTTTATTTACTATAATATATATAATTTCTTCAAAATTAAATATTTATTTATCAATAAATATATATTTTACTTATCAGTATATATATATATATATTAACATTTACAGATTCACAACTGTTGATACAGAAATTTGCACTAACCAGAGAATTTTGATCGACCTTGATGGGACCAGAATGGACGTGTGCGTGATTACAGGTAATCAACGATAAACAAATATTAAGTGCAATAAAATAAATGACAATGAGAATTTTTAAAGTGGTTCGGCGAGATAAACTCTTGAGCCCATGTCCACTGTTTTTTGTATTTGCTATGAGAACTTACAATGAGAATTCTGTGTCAAAGTCGTAACCCCTTTTTCATCATTTGTGGAGGTTTATATACAAGGTTTGTACAAAAGAAAGAGCGAAATTAAAGGAATTACAATTGATCTGAACTGCAATTCCGATATTATCACGATTTGGCGCTGTGATCACATAGAGATTGATGTTGATTTGGTCATTCCCGCAACATCTAGGATTTGAAAATATCTGGGAATTGATTGAATGATCATTCACATCGATGACAAGGGCGAAGTAGAGCTTCTCCATCTCAGGGTACCTCGTTTTCGCATCGAGCAGTCTTTTGCTCACATAGTATAATGGCCATTGCACTCCTCCTTCCTCGCGTACCAATGTCACAGTAATAGTAGACTTTGATACCGATAAATACAATAACAATGGCTCGCCCTGGATGGGCTTTGACAAAAAAAGCGATTGTCCCACATGTTTTTTCAGCTCCTGGAAGGCTCTCTCACACTGCTCTGTCCACTTGAAGTCTTTCTTTCCTTTCAGGGTCTAAAAAAATGGTAAGCATCTGTCTGTGGCTCGAGAAACAAATCTACTGAGTGCGACCACATGCCTTATCAAGCTTTGTACCTGTTTTAAGCTGGTTAGGCTTTTTATATCGAGCAGGGTTTGAATCTTCTCTAGGTTGACTTCTACACCCCGTTGGTTCACAAGGAAACCTAGGAATTTTCCTGAGCTTACCTCGAAAGCACACTTTAAAGGGTTTAGCTTCATTTGGTATTTTCTGAGGATGTCAAACATTTCCTCCAGATGCTCAATGTAGCTTTCTACGACCTTAGACTTGACGAACATGTCATCAATGTACACCTCCATGGTCTTGCCGATTTGGTCGGTAAACATTTTGTTCACCAAGCGCTAATAGATCGCCCCAGCATTTTTGAGGCCAAATGACATAACCCTGTAACAATAAATTATACGGTCAGTAATAAAAAAGGTACGCTCTTCATCGGGTTTGTACATCGGGATTTGGTTATATCTCGAGTATGCATCCATGAAGCTAAGTAGAGCATTCTTGGCTGTTGTATCTACTAGCTGGTCGATTCGTGGTAACGGAAAACTATCTATGGGACAGGCTTTGTTCACATCTGTGAAGTTGATGCAAATCCACCACTTGTCATTTAACTTTTTGACCAGGATCGGGTTGGCAAGCTAGTCTGGGCATTTGACTTCTCTGATGAAATTGATTTTCAAGAGTTTTTCAACTTCATCTTTGAGTGCTTGTGAGCGCTCTGCATCTATAGATATTCTTTTTTGTCTTATGAGCTGAGCCTTAGGGTCGAGATTCAACCTGTGGCACATTACCTCGGTGTTGATCCCCACCATATCTGCATGCATCCATGTGAACACGTTGAGGTTTTTCTTTAGGAACCTCGCCAAATTATCGGCCATTTCTCTACTCAAATTGTTGTCGATCTACAGTACATGAGTTAGATCTTCCTCGTTGACACTTATTTCTCGCAGCTCTTCTGTCGACTATGCTGCGGGTTCTTCTCTATAGATGCGAGGATCTATTGTATCCTCGAGTGGTCTGGGGTTTGGCTTGGATTCTACTATAACCATTGTTCTCGGGAGCAAGCACTTTTATGGTATGTGTATGGCTCGGTTGTAACATTCCCAAGATTTTTTTCTGCAGCTCCTGATCGTCGCGACCCCCCTAGGAGTCGGAAACCTCATTGCTTGGCAGCGGACCGATGTGACTGCGCTCAAGTCATCCAAGATCGGCCTTCCGAGGACGATATTGTACGAGATAGGGTAGTTTACCACTAAAAACTCAGTCATCACTGTCCTGATCTTGGGCTCCGTCCCCAAGTCATGGGGGGGTCGATCGTCCCCTTGGGAACTATGCTGTCCCTGGTAAATCCATAGAGAGACAAAGGGCATGCCCTTAGATCCCTCTCTGTGAACCTCATTCCTCGAAAAGCTCTTAGGAAAATGATGATTGTTGCGTTCCCATTGTCGACCATCACCATTTGTACTCAGACATTATCAATTCTAGCTACGATTACAATTGCGTCTTGATTGTGGCGAGGGCATTTCTTGCATTCCTCGATCGTGAACCCTATTACCTTGCTTTCCTGTCTGGGTCGCTTGGGTGGCTTCTGTTCACAGCTCATTGTCCAGGGAACTGAGTCTGTCCTTGCCTCACGAGCATATTGCTCGCGAGCATGACTTGAGCTCCCTACTATGTCGGGCCCACCATATATCATGCCTACCCAGACTTTGTTGTTGGTGTTTGGTAGGGCTTGTTGGACCTGATTCTGGGCTTGGTTTTGGTCCTGGTTTATGATCTGGTTGTTTTGCTTGCTTGGATTTTTGCGAGCTGATGCCGTCTTAAGGAATTCCTTTAAGTGGTCCATTCTTATCAAGTCTTCAATAGCATCTTTCAAAGCTCGGCACTCATTTGTGTTGTGCTTAACATTTCGGTGGTATCGACAATATTTTTTTCGATCTCTTCTGCCCGGAGCCCCGCTCATTCTTTTTGGAGCGGGCAGTCTCTTCGCCTCACGGGAGCTTCGTAGATGTGGGTGATGTCTTGAGTGAGGGAGGGTGTATTCTGCGTACTGCTGCCAGCAAGCTTTTTACCCATTGGTGCTTTACAGCCATCTGGTAGAACTTGGCTAGGCTTACATGATCTTCACTTTGGAGCTCTTTCCACAGCTTCGTGTTCAGTCTGATCCCTACAATCAATAAAGTTCGGATGGACTCCTCGGGTGCATCTGCAACCTTTGCCTGTTTGTTCTAGAACCTCGTCAAGTACGAGGTTAATGTTTTGTCTCTCCCTGACGAATGTTGCTCAAGTAGCTAAGCGACATTGCGAATGCCTCCTTGCTTGAAATTGCTGTAAATACAGTAAGGAGAATTGTTGCCAGGAGTTGATAGAGTTCGCCTTGAGCCTCTTATACCACTTCTTGGCATCCCCTATTATTGTGACTGTGAAGCACCTGCACTTCACCAAATCAGAGATTTGGTGCAGCTCCATCAGGTCGTTAAAATTATCAAGGTGGTCTCTTGGGTCCCCTCTTCCATCGAACTTACTTTCTGGTGCCATGAATCCTTGCAGAAGTGAGGCTTGGCGAACTTCCTTTATGAATGGGGAACTTACTATTTCCTCAGTCATGCCATTCTAGCGGGCTTTCAGATCGTCGAGTATTCTCTGTACACGATCTAAGTCTTCGTTGTGGTTGCCCTGGCTGGCTTTGTTTAGCCTCACTTCGAGCAAATGAGTTCGCAAATAAGTCGCTTGCGAAACTCTCATTTTGTGCAGATTGATGCGCAAAGTTGAGTCATGATGGCTAGGCTGATAAGTGCTGTCATGCTCATTGGTTCGTTGCTCGCGACGTCTGTTATAAATGGAACATCGGTCATTGCCAGATTGGCGCACATGGCTCGTCTCCCTAGTTGGCAGGGATCGATCTTGTCTTGGGCATGAGTTAATACCGGCACGATGACACTGGGCTTATCGCCAAGCGTCTTGGGGATGATTGTTGTCTTCACTCTCCCCCAGTGGTTGTTTTCCCGGCCGCCTCCTGGGTTAGTTTGCCATTGGGACTCGCGCTCGTGAGCGAAGTGCAGTTTGCGATGTCGGGGGTATTGGTTGCCTCTTGGCGCCGATGAATCAGACTGACCGTCTGTAGAATTCATACCTGTTAGGGTGGTGCTGGTGAAGCGCGACTGGTTAAGATTCTAGGTAGGTAATTGTTGATTCCTTAGCTCAGCCATGTTTTGTTGCACCGCCTGTGCAACCATCGTTCTGATCATTTCCACCAGTTGGGCGTTTTTGAGGTTTGACGTCCCTGCCTCCTGGTTATTCGCAACATGCTGAGTTGGCAGCATGGGTGGTCGGCATCCAGTAGCGTCCTGTTGTACCTCCTGATGAGTGGTTTCCACATTCTCAAGGTTTCAGGTGGTGGTCTTTGATTTAGTGCATTATGGGCTTGGATTGGGTAGATTATCGCGAATGTTCGTAGAAATTGCTGTGATGCTGGCGAAGAGCCCTCCTTCTAGCGCCAAAATGTTGATACAGAAATCTGCACCAACCAGAGAATTTTGATTGACTTTGATGGGACCAGAATGGATGTGCGCGTGATTACAGGTAATCAGCGATAGACGAATATTAAGTGCAATAAAATGAATGACAAAGAGAATTTTTTAAGTGGTTCGGCGAGGTAAACTCTTGAGCCTACGTCTATTGTTTTTTGTATTTGCTGTGAGAGCTTACAATGAGAATTCTGTGTCAAAGTTGTAACCCCTTTGTCATCATTTGTGGGGGTTTATATACAAGGTTTGTACAAAGGAAAGAGCGAAAATAAAAGGGATTACAATTGATCTAAACTGCAGTTCTGATATTCTCGCGATTCGGCGTTGTGATCGTGTAGAGATTGATGTTGATTTGGTCATTCCCGCAATATCTGGGATCTGAAGATATCTAGGAATTAATTGAATGATCATTCGCATTATTCGCAATTAGCTTATACTAGGTCGAGCTATGTGTTGATGAGCTTGTGCTGGGTCGGATAACCGGTGGAGTTGGACTGGTCCTAGGTCGAGCTATATCCTTACGGTGGCCCGAGCTTGATGAACAAATCACACAAAACAACAACAATATATTTATAAGAACTAAGTATTTATCTAACATAATATAATGTTAAAAATAAAGTATAAGAAAAAAAACTTCAAAATCATGAAAATTACAATCAATAAAAGTCAACAGTGATAGAAACCAGACGTTGTTTGTGATATTGTATTAGAATTTATTAGTAACCATGAAGAAAGAAAAGAAAAAAGAGACACAATTTATGAATGGTGACGAAATTCGACCAACATAGACAAAAGCTCGATTAATGAAAATGATTATTATTTATTATTTAACATATTGAAGGACAAATATTTTAACGGTACCAATAGTGCACATTTACTAATTATTTTTGGAGCAAAAGTGTCAAGTGTGTAAGGTTTTTTGAATAATCAAGTAACGCTTAAATATTTCAATAAAACTACGGACACTGGGGTTTTTACATCGAAAGTATGTATCAGTCTACTTGTCTCCCTGACTCACACTAACATTTCAGACGTGTGATTAAATAATAAATATTTTTCTAGTGAACGACCGTCCATCAAATATGGATGACAGTTCACTTATATGGACTTCTGTCCATATTATATGGACAGGGATCCATTTATTATAGAAGATCGTCCTCATTTAAAGGACGTCCGTCCATAAGTAAAATAGAATAATTTTTTTTTATAAAAATTAGGGATGACCGTTTATCCGTTAATTTGAACGGACATCCTTTAACCAAAATATGAAAATAAAAAAAAAAACTTTGAGGACGGCCGTCCCTTACGGTTGGTTTTCTTTTGGACGGGCGTCCTAAATGAATGGACGCCCATCCATTCCTTCAACTTTTAAAAACAGCCAATTGGATCTCATTTGCTTTAACTGTGTAAATGAATGAGATCCAATTGGCTGGACTTTAACCTTTGCTCAAAAACTCAAAGCTTTCCATTTCCTTTCTCTCCACTTTCAAGCCATTAAGCTCTCTCTCTCTCTCTCTCTCTCTCTCTCTCTCTTTGCGACATGGCTGCAAAACCAGCTGAAGAAACTTTACAGCCACTGAAATACCAGGTGAGTTGTATCTCCTTGTATTGCTAAAAAATTTCTAAAGGTGTTCCATTGTTCCACTTTTTAGTTTCTCCATGCGGGCTTGAAGTCCAGATAACGCCTTCTCATCCATGGTTAGAAGAACCGCACCCTGTACAGCATTCTCTACACCAGGGTGGTCTGATGAACGATGCTGACTCGAGATTCCATGATTTAAATTATCGTTCATGTTTATTAAAGGCCTGCTTCCAGCTTCTGGGTTCCCAGCAGCTGCAGCCAATTGCATGCTCTTCATCCTTTCTCTAATGGCATCTAATGTCCCCGTGGTCACTGCAGCTTCAATGATGATTTCCACTGTTAAGTTTGTTTTAACTAAATGAACTGAGAAAAAATTGAAAAAGCAAAAGCGAATTGTACGTTACATCCGTATCTCTCATTTCGTTGATCACCCAAAGAATTCTCGTCAGCAAATACTCAGGTTCAATTTCTTCAAAACGAAAGCCAAAATCCAGCTTAACCTGCTGGGGTGCATTCAACAAATCGAATACTCTGTGCACATTGAAAACAAAATTTAGTAAAGCAAACCCTCTAAATGATGTTAAAATGGGAAAAGTGACTGAAAGCAGCAAAGCTGAAACCATTTATCATCAGATCATTTATTACAAGCTCAAAGATATCTTGCAGAAGCTTCACAACATTATCACGTTGATTTTCATTTCCCTCAAACAATATCATAGAAAATCTGATTAGACTCACGAATAGTTGAAGTCGGTAGCGGAGGCGTTGAAGTTGGTGATAGTTGAAGAAGAAGGAAGAATTTACAGAGAGAAAGCAAAGGAATTGGCGCGTTGAAGTTTTTGTTTTGTAAAACCAAAATAATGGACGGGCGTCCATTCCCCCAAATGTAAGGGACGCTCGTCCACAATTTGTAGACGGCGTCCCCAATTTTTTTTTTTTTTTTTATTTTGATTAAGGATGAGCGTCCCTTATTTGTGGATACCCGTCCAAAATTAATAGACGACCATCCATAAAAGATGAACGGCCGTCCCTAAATATTTTTTAATTTTTATAAAAATATTTTATTCTATTTTACTTATGGGGGATGCCCGTCCGTAATAAATAGATGTCTGTCCATATAATATGGACGAGAGTCCATGTAAGTGAACGGCCGTCCATATTTGATGGACGGCCGTTCATTAGAAAAATATTTAATAACGCGTCTGAATTGTTGGTGTGAGTCAAGGGACACGTAAGCCGGTACATATTTTCGATGTAAAATTGCTGGTGTCCGTAGCTTTATTGTAAATATTTTGTTTGTTGATTATTGTAATAAATACATTAGTAAAGGATAACTCATTTTTTTTGTAATTTTTAATCAACTATGAAAAATAAGAGGTGTGAAGGGTGGTAGGTGAGATTTTTCAAAAGGTGATGAGAGATGATATTATAATTTTATTATAAAGCATTGGATTCTACTTTCTAGTAAAAAGTTTAAAGAGAAAGAGGAAGAAGTATCCTCGTACAACATCATCATAATATTTACTTACAATTTATTCAATTCATGTCTTAAGTCACTTTTATTTCATAATTAAAATATATAATAATAAATACAAGATAATAATCACAAAATTTGATAGATGATTTAAATCATGGGTAATCATTTTGTATAAAATCTATTATTTTTTTCCTATATTTAACAGTATTTGATTTGATATGTGTAGAGCCATTATGTTAATCTTGGAAGTATTAATTATTGTAAAAAACTGTAACAGACAATATATGAATAGTAACTCTTTTTTTTTGGTTGTTATTAAAAAAGGAAGACAGATAAAATTTATATGTATATAATAATAATAATGACTAGAAGGCGCTTGATAGAATGGTATGAATCAGAAAACGAAACAGCAACCAGTTGAGAGTTTAGACCCGCGCCTTCATAAAGGCAGTATAAAACCAAGTACACGAACAAAACAATCCCCAATCTCCATTTCTCCACAACCACTGTCCAATCACCCAAACAAAACTATCTTTTATATACTGTTTGTTTGTACCGTCCTCTCTTGGTCCCATTTTGTCTCTCCATCCGTCAAAACCCCAAACACCGAATTTAAAAAAAAAAAAAAAAAAAATCCATAAACCAAAACAGCCAAACAATCCCTCCAGCGGAAGTCGGAAAAAAAGAAAAAAAGAACAAATTCTAAGCAAGCAATGCTTACGTTATTAATTATCGGATAATGGAACTCAGCGATTCGACTCGTTCGCCTCTGGGCATCGATCTCAATGAGATCCCGATAACTTCGTCGACGGATAATCCGGCCGATTGCTTGCCGGAGCCTGCGTCGCCGGTGGTTTCAACCGAGGAAGGTAGGGGCGGGATATGCGGCGCATGCGGAGGGCCGGAGGTGGAGGGATACGTGGTTGTGTGCGACGGCTGCGAGAGGGGTTTTCACTTGGAGTGTGCTGGAATGCACGGGAGGCAGGCGGTTAATCTGGTTGAGTGGGTGTGTAGCGACTGCGTTGAAAGCGGAGTTAAAAGTAAACGCTGGCCGTTAGGCAAGAAAAAGAGGATTTTGGATATAAACGCTTCTCCGCCTAGCGATGCTGATGGAGACGCTGCCGAGGAACTGCTCGATGCCAGGTACGTTAAGTTTGGTTTGTCTTGGTTTTAGCAATGGTGAAAATTTAAGTTTGAATTAAGTGTTAGTAGATTTGTTTTGGAAAACATAGAAGAATAGAATGGAACTTTATTTTAGTTCTACTTTGATTGAGTTGATGATGGTATTTTAAGGTGAAAATAATAATATTTTGGTTTAGCACATTGGTTTAAGTTTGTATAAAAGCTAAAGATTGAATCTTTTGGTGATTTTAGCCTCAGTGAGATGGAAATTTATTTATTATGAATGGTGTTTTGTTATAAGCATAGAGCTAAAAGGTCAAGGCATAGGTAGGGTTATGAGATTGTTGTTTGGATTGTGGGCAATTTTACTTTCTGCAGGGAAGATTTTATACAGACTTCAGTTATTGAATTGCAATTAAGCCCAAAGTCATGAATTTGATACATAATGCATAGGTGGTGTTATTAGTTTGTTGTTGGGATTGTAGGCAATTTTACTGTACTGGGAGGATTTTATGCAGACTTCAGTTATTGAATTGCAATTAAGCCCAAAGTCATGAATTTGACACTGTTAATTTCTTCTGTCCATGCCAAAGCCAAGCTATGTTGTTCACATGCCTCAATCAACTTTTATCCGAGCTATTGGTTCTATCATTGAGGCTAATTTTGGACTACGAAAGCCTCTGACGAGCCTAGCTGAAACAGCTTCTATTATATATCCATGTTTGGTGGTGTCATTAAACACAAGTGGCCAAGCCTCGGGTGATATGGTAAAGCTTCTAAGAAATTACTATAAGAATTTGTTATAGCCTGTTTCACTTCAACACAAATAGGGCAACTTGTTTAGAGACACACTGATAAGTTACTTAGTTTATAACAGTTGCTGTTAAGGTTTATTTCATTTTTCATTTTGAATTAATGAAGGAATGCTAACAGTTCTATTTTTGAGCAAATTAAAAATTGTTTCAAAATAGAAAGGAAAAACTTGATATCTTGCTTGATCTTTAGGGGCCGTTTGGATGGGATTAATATTAGATAACTAGGTTAATATTTTTTAAATTGAGCAGATGACGATATTTGGTTGGTTTGTAAAAAATTATTCTCAGAATATTTTATGACAAACAGTAGCATTTGGGGGGTAAATTGCCAGGAATCCTAATACCTTGGGGTGTGCTGTTATTAAAACTTACCCAAGGTAATATAATTTTGTTTTCCATATTGCCCCTAAACAATTGAGCATTTGGTCCAAATTAGCCTTATATTTGTTAAAATTTACAAAACACCCAATTTATTCATGCAGACACTTTTGTTCTCACTTTTTAAATTTTTCAGACGACATTGCCCTTGTTATGTCATTATTTATAGAAATGCTATTGTACCTAGAACTAGCTACCATCGCCAGCCAATGTGGATCGCCACTGGAGGTTGCCAAAAGTTGCCATAATGGTGTACGACCAGTCGTATATGGTTGGCCGTGCGCCGGTGAGGCCTTTTTTGACCATGGATCGGAACCGGCCAGATCTGGTTGTTTCATGGCCAGATCTATGGCATTGTCGGCGTCATGGCCAAATCTGTAGCACTATTGGCGGCAGCTGACGGTGGTGGCTGGCTGCCGGCAGTGGCTTGGGGTGAGTAGGGGTGTTTTTGTTAAGTTTAAAATGTTTTTGGCTGTTAGGGTGTTTTTGCTAAATCTGAAAAGTAGGGGGTTAAAAGAAATTATTAAAAAAATAAGAATAAAAAATACTATTATATTAATATTTAAAAAGGAGGGCAATTTAAGAATCTATATAACATACCCACCCATTTATCCTCCCAACCAAACATATTATTCACTAATTTATTCGAATCAACCAAACACATTTTTTAAATATTCCTAGTAATCTACAAAGTGATTTTTTATTTCGTTAATAAAATATCCCCTTATAATAAAACATTATATGACCAAAGTTATTTGTTCTTGGCAAGCATAGTACCTACATCACATAGGTCACATTCTTCTTTTTAAAAGAAATCAAGACTCTTCACTAACTAAAACAAACACCAAAGTTATTGTCAGTGCAGGTTTTCTGACCTATAATGTATTGTTTATAAAGGATTTGAATTCTGCTCATGTCAGCTTCTTGGAAACTAGAAGGAATACTGAAGTGATCCTATCCCAAGGAAAAATAAGAAAGAATGAAAAAAGTGGTAGTCACCCAGCTTTTCTTACTCTGATTGTGTTGATAACAAATTGTCTGAATTCTATGCACGTCAGGATTTTGGAATTGTTTTGTCAATTCTTCACTTCTAAAACATGTTAGGGTGAAAAAATTCACTTTTCTTCCTCTTTTGTCTGTAGTATTTATTTCAACTGAGTTAATGACAATTTTTATTTTTGCACTAGGAATCTTAAAAGCCTTAAATATATTTCTAGTCTTTCCTTGTAGAGAAAGGAAAGTAAATCTTGACTTTTGGTAAATGAGAGAGATCTGCCTAAGTGAAAATCTTATAGATGCAAGATCTTAGGAGGGTAATGAATGGTTTTTGGTGCCTTATTATTGGTGGTCATTATTATATCTATTTTAGCAAATTGTAACTGGGAGGAGTTAACTCCTATTTTATTTTTCTCCTGCTTAATCCCTTCTTTTCTATCCTGTGATCCCTGTTTTGAATCTTTTTTCTCTGCATCCGTCTTAATTGTAGATCAATTTATGAATAGATTTCTTGAAATTAAAGTTCTCATGTTAGTTACTGGTTATATTTATTTTGGTTTTAGAAAGCACACCCCGGGTGATAATTCTTTTGGTGGCAATGGATTTATTGCCCCAGTGACCTATTCAAACTTTATATATGCGGGGAATGGATATGGATCTCAGAAATTTTCTGGAATTACGACACACACTGTAAAAACTGGTCTTGAAGATATTTTGCTTCATAGACAAAGAATGGATGGAAGTTTCAATGGGGTAGATTTGGGCTTCTCCACTGGAAATCTTAGGAGTAGTAAATTTCCATCTCAAAATCCCAGCGAGATATTGTTGCAGGCTCTTAGAGAATTTATTTCTGAAAGGCAGGGTTTTCTAGAAGAAGGTTGGTGTGTTGAATTAAGACGTTCTATGAGCAGCTGTCAACTATATGCTGTTTACTGTGCTCCAGATGGAAAGACTTTTGATTCAATGTCTGAAGTTGCTTGTTATCTGGGTTTGATTTCTAACTACAAATCTATGGATGCTGAAATAAGAACTGAAGGATCTGCTGGACAGGAAAGGTTACATCTACCTAAACGAAGAAAGCTAACGAGGTCATCGGTTGTTAATGGTTTTGAGGAAAAAAAGGATTCGATAAGTAGTTATTGTAATGAGTTTTCATCCAATTGTGAACCTATGGAGATTTTTGCTAGTAGATCTGATACTATTGTGGCTGGTGGTACTGAAGCTGTAGGAGAGGAAAATGGTTTCGCTGGATTTCAGCACAATAAGGTAAGTAAACATGTTACTAATGCTTCATCTTCTTTTCTCTAGCTTTAATTTATTTTTTCTGTTTCATGTTAGTGTGATGATGTAGCAGTGAGGGTTTCAGCAGTTTTTGGAATATTATATTTTATTTCAGCTTCCTCTTAATGCCTAATTGTTGTCACACATTTTTTTTTCAGGATGGACTTCCTGTGCAGTTTGAAGATTTTTTTGTTCTTTCTTTGGGGAATGTTGATGTGAGACCTTCATATCATGATGTTAACCAGATCAGTCCTGTTGGTTATACCTCCTGTTGGCATGATAAGATCACTGGCTCTCTTTTTATATGTGAAGTGTCAGATGGTGGCGATTCTGGTCCTGTTTTTAAGGTAAGAAGATGTTCATGCTCTGTGTTGCCCATTCCAAATGGATCAACTATCCTCTTTAGGTCAAATTTTGTGCAATTCTCCGGTCTACATGATGAAGGAAATGGCAATATTGCTCCTTATGGTAATGATTATGATAATGACATCAGTATCCAGATAATTCTTTCAGATCCTTGCCCTCCTATGGAGCATGATATCTTGACTTGTCTAGGAAATAGTGCAAACAAAACTTATGGTGCTTATACATGTGATAATTTATTGCTTGAAGCCAGTTCCATTCATGAAAAATCTAGAAAGCTTCTAACTGATGGTTTAGGGTTGAGGGATGAAATTGGTGAGATTTCTGTTGAAGATCGTTCATCATCATTGGCATGGAGAATGATGTCTCAGAAGCTTGTTGATGCTTGCTCTGAGATCTGTAAACGAAAAGGTGGTTTAAATTTTTTCTGCAAGCACATTGAAAATAGAAGGGGATCACCAAACTGGGATATGATGGACAACAAGAACAAAGTGAGATTTTCTGCACTTGAAAGGTTTTTTGGTTCTCCGGTCTCCATTAACATCCTGTCTGACTTTGGGGGTGATGATAAGTTTGATAAAATAAGCAATGTACTTCTGAAGTGGCTGGACCAGGATAGATTTGGGTTAGACACTGAGTTTGTGCAAGAAATTATTGAACAGCTTCCTGGTGTTAAAGCTTGTTCACGTTATGAATTTCTGAAGCATAGAAGTTACTACATCTCATCCCTAACTGTTGGAAATGGATTCCTGATTGCAAAAAGGAAATGTGGGATAGAAAGCAAGAATGAAGAAGTATCAGATGGTTCATTTGGAAGACTCAACAAACCTCAGTTGGTTGAAGACCATGATCATTGCCCCCCTGGAAAGGCATTGTGCTTGAGGCTTCCTCCTCACATTATTGGTGACTTTTATCAGGTATGCATGTACAATCAGTATTCTGTAGTTTGTTGCAGAACATATTTCTATATTTGGATACACAATTGAGTGATATGAAACCTTGAGCTTCTGCTTATCTTTTCAGGTATGGGAGTTCTTTGGGCGTTTTCATGAAAGTTTAGGTCTGAAGGGACCTTTTTCCTTGGAGGAACTTGAAGAGGAGCTTATCAATCCATGGTTTGATGGCTCAAGTCCTCTTGAGAAATCTGAGAAGAAAATCCAGGGAATTGAACCCTCAAGCTTTCAAGAAACTGACTTTGTGGGTGGACAAATGTCATCCTCAAGGGAAAACCCACATGCATTTATACAGATGGAAACTGGATCAATGAAAGAAGTGGCCCAAGCTAGAATAGCATATGTTAATTACAACAGATGTTCTGGTGTGGTTTTGACCAAGGCTCATAGCTCTTTGCTTGGGGTGCTAATTAGTGAACTGCAATCCAAGGTGGCTGCAATTATTGACCCAAACTTTGATTCTGGAGAGTCGAAATCAAAACGGGGGAGAAAGAAAGATGCAGATAACTCAATTCCTCCTAAGAAGGGTAAGCTCAATATGCTCCCTGTTAACGAATTGACTTGGCCAGAATTAGCACGGAGATACATCTTGGCTTTCTTATCCATGGATGGTGTCCTTGACTCTGCGGACATTACTACTCGTGAAAGTTGTAAAGTGTTTCGCTGCTTACAAGGTGATGGAGGGGTGCTCTGTGGTTCACTTACTGGAGTGGCTGGAATGGAAGCAGATGCCCTGGTAAGATTGGCTCTTGGTTTTTTTATTGGCATTTCACATGCTCTTATTTAGCAGAAATTGTTAACACAAGATCTAGAGAACACTGTTTTAATTTCCTACCATCTCTTAGGCTGTAGATGTACTCCTTGGATATGAATTGTAAGTAGGAATTGCTAGAAGGAATGAAATTACCTTTTTAGTTTTTGCTCAATAGTTAGATCCATCCTGATGTAGATTTAGAATGAAATTCATTTTTCATAAGATGGATTTGAACAATGATTAATGTGATATGTTAGTAGAAGAAATTAAAATTTAGAATTTTTTCTTTTACAGAAATAATTTATTGACTAGACACTAGCTCTCTGAAAAAACAACTTCCCATCAAAGCTTTCTACATATTATCATTACTATTATTATTTTCAGGCAAAATTATAAAAGTCTTGCATATTATCTCAAATGAAATTGGAAGAAGACATATTCATGTAATGATAGCTTTCATAATATCTACTAGTTCAATAATCCAGCTTTACAACTTCATCGGTCAAACAACCAATTGATCATTTGATTGTACGAATTTTCCATCAAAACCATATGCTATTATGAAAAGCTTTTTTCATGTGTTTGATGTTTCTTTTTTGGCAGCATACTATTTAGAAAGGTTTCTTGATGGCAAATGTAACTATCTTGATGGATATTGAATATGGATCTATTTTCTTGTTTGAGCATGGAGTGGTTAACACAGATTTCTTTTAAATTGTTGTGCTATTTAGAAAAGTTTCTTGATGTTCTAGATTTGTTTTTATTTGATTGCATGCAATTTAGAGAAGTTACTTGGATGAGAAATATCACTTTCTTGATGAACCATAATGGATAGGTACTCTTGGTTCACAATCAAGAGGTTAGAGGTTCAAATTCCTACGAGGCCACCTGCTTAGAATATTGTGTCTCATAGGTTGTTTGATTACCGAAGGCTTAGGTTGGGCAGTATTTGCTAGTTTCAAACCCAGTGCACAGACAAGTGTGGTCAATGGATTTTTGGTATCACAAAATATTAACTTTCTAGATTGATTGAACAGGAATCTGTTCTATTTTCTGACATGGGAATGGATTATATGAATGTTCCTTCAAAAATCATATACAATTTCTTAATGTTTCTCGACATACAAGATGTTTCTCTTTGGCTGATACAATTTAAAAAGTTGCTTATGACATATATTGCTTTATTGATTTTAAACATGAATTTATATTATTGCTAAATCCAAGAGTGACATATTCAGAGTTTAACAGCTTCGCTTGTTAAAATTATTGCCAGAATGAAATCCTCCTCAAAGTTCGTGTCTCTTTTAAAGGATTCTGTCAATCTAAGATTTAGATTGTATTTCTGTAGAATTATGATCACTTCATCTGAGAATTATGTGTATCGGGAAGTTACCTTTTTACTCAGCATTTGGCATTGTGGTTACCCTAAATGTATGTGATTGTTTACTTAATTTTAATTTTCTTTGTGATATATGACATCTGTCCAGTGACTTAGTATGTTTAGGCTGTGGTTTTGGCTCTTTGCAATATGATCAAGAATTGGGAACCAAAAAGAAAGACATAATTATAATGTGTACTAATACTTTGACTCTTTCAATCTTCAGTTGCTTGCTGAGGCTACAAAGAAGATTTTTGGTTTTTTGAACAGAGAAAATGACATGCTGACCATTGAAGATGAAGGGTCTGATGCTTCTGGTTCCTGTGAAAAGAAAGTTGTGAGTGATGGTACTATGCCTGAGTGGGCAAAGGTTCTGGAGCCTGTTAGGAAGCTACCAACAAATGTGGGAACCAGAATCAGAAGATGTGTTTATGAAGCCCTAGAGAAAGATCCACCAGATTGGGCCAAAAAAAGATTGGAACATTCAATCAGTAAAGAAGTTTATAAAGGCAATGCATCAGGACCAACGAAGGTGCTATTCTCTGTAGCTTATCTTCTGTGCCTTTTTGAGGAAAATATTTATAATCTGCTTCTATTTTTCTGTTTTATTCTGGGGTGTATGCTGGTCTTTTTTCCTTTAGCAGATCAATGTCATTAAATATGCCTTTCTTCATATTTGAGTTTAAACTACCATTTATTTGTTGATTTTCCTTTTGACTTTATGATTAGTTCTGTAAATTCTTATAAATAAAAATATCATTACTAATACTAAACTAATTCATATAATTTGCCCTTTTTCAACGTAAACCCTTTTTTTTTTTTTTTTTTTTTTTAATTTTTGACAAAATCACCTATTTGTTTTCCTATCTAACATTCAGTGTTAGAGTGCATTTCACAATACAATACATGTAGTTTGATGAGGGTTCAAATGCCTTAAGGTGTCCAAAATGCCTTCTTTCTTGCTTGAACCACCCAAACCACCTTTGGTTTTATATATTTCAATTTCAGCAAGTTGAGAGAGCATACATTCTTCGTTCATAAAAAAGAGTAACAGTATACATTCTTTAAAATAGGTTGTACTTTGTCTTAAGTCGATTTTTTTAATACAAAAAAATTCTTCTACCTTCTCTATATACTCACCATATTCTGAACGGGGGCCAGTTCCATACTCTACAAGCTTAGTGGCCAGGAAACTTGTGAGAAATAATGTGTGGCTCTATAGGATTTGTGACCTCTAGTTGGAATCAAGAGCTTTTAGCACTAAGCTCACCCCTTGGGGTTGTCTTAAATGTAATTTATTTTCTACTTCCAGTACTTTTTTTCTTAGTTTCTACACGTATCTTATCATATATCATATTCTAAATCGATNATGTCACAATACAATACATGTAGTTTGATGAGGGTTCAAATGCCTTAAGGTGTCCAAAATGCCTTCTTTCTTGCTTGAACCACCCAAACCACCTTTGGTTTTATATATTTCAATTTCAGCAAGTTGAGAGAGCATACATTCTTCGTTCATAAAAAAGAGTAACAGTATACATTCTTTAAAATAGGTTGTACTTTGTCTTAAGTCGATTTTTTTAATACAAAAAAATTCTTCTACCTTCTCTATATACTCACCATATTCTGAACGGGGGCCAGTTCCATACTCTACAAGCTTAGTGGCCAGGAAACTTGTGAGAAATAATGTGTGGCTCTATAGGATTTGTGACCTCTAGTTGGAATCAAGAGCTTTTAGCACAAAGCCTCACCCCTTGGGGTTGTCTTAAATGTAATTTATTTTCTACTTCCAGTACTTTTTTTTCTTAGTTTCTACATGTATATTATCATATATCATATTCTAAATCTATCAAAAAGAAATGTGTCTGAATTTGGAGTTACTGTTTTGAACCATTTTTTCTTTATAAATATTTCATTTAGCATGTTTTCTGTTAAATTTTCCTTATATTTTGGTTCTGTTATTTTTGGTCCACGATCAATTAATAATCAGAGCGGGCATGATTCTGAATCTTGTAATTTTTGATTCTTGATTGAATACAGAAAGCCGTTCTTGCAGTGCTGGCAGATGTTCGGAAGGAAGAATTGCCACATAAATCTGACAAGGAAACAAAGAGAAAGACTGTCCTATCTGTATCTGACATCATAATGAAGCAATGTCGTATTGTCTTACGTCATGCTTCTGCTGCAGATGATGCAAAAGTTTTCTGTAATTTACTGGGAAGAAAGTTGAGTTCTATTGATAATGATGATGAGGGGCTACTTGGATTGCCTGGCATGGTATCTCGTCCTCTGGATTTTAGGACTATTGATATGAGATTGGCAGTTGGGGCGTATGACAGATCACATGAATCTTTTCTTGAGGATGTTCGGGAGGTCTGACTATGACTATAGTTTTTCATTTGCTTTTGACTTCGTAAAGTTTTTCCAATGCATATTGCTCGACTTCCTCTGAGTTCCTTTATTCATGATTGATGATGCCTGTGTCCATTTCACTTATTAAAAGTTGGCATGAGTTAGACTGCGAACTTGGTTGTATATTAATATGATAAGTGAACCTTATCGTTTGGCAATGTGATTTATTATCTTATAGCCAGAAAGATTGGTAATGAACTATGCTTTCGGATATCTAATCTGATGAACACATGAGAGGATTATTATGAATTAATATATGATTTCTATTCATTGTGCTTTTTTGAGTTTAAATATTCTAGCTTGAGGATCACATAAACAAATTTGTTAGGAAGGTATTTACTTTCTAAATTTAAGAGCTACACCTGGTGTGTTATTATGGTTTTAATGCTTGCGTTAAATCACATTAGCGTGTTATTATGACGTTGGACTTGCAAGTGCTTTTTTAGGTTAGGTCTGTCTTGTTTTGATGAATTATGTGGATATGCCAGCTTGTAAAATGAAATAACCATTTCTTTAACCTGGCAGTTATGGAATAATGTGCGAATGGCATATGCGGATCAGCCTGATTTTGTTGAATTGGCTGAGAAATTATCCCAGAATTTTGAAGCATTGTATGAAAAGGAGGTTTGTATTTCTCTTTCTCCATCCCATTTATTTAAAATTGTTTGTCAACATTTTTTGTGTAAGAGTATATGGACTGGTGTTTTGCTAATGCTACATCCAATTGTTAATGTTTGAATTTCCCAGTAGTACTAAAGAGGCAGAGATAGAAACACTGGTTTTACCTGTGGTGATTACAAACTTTAGCTATTTAATTTATTATTATTTATTTATTTATTTATTTTTGTTCTGTGAGAAGAAGAGCAAATAATATCATTTATTGAAAAAATAATTACAAAAGAGTGAACAAGTTGTTCACAAAAATCTATAGGAACTCTGTCCTTTTTGTCTTGCCAAATCACCCAAAAAGTGGCTAAAAAGCACCGCTTCATTAAACTTTGACCTTTTCTCCTTTACCCAAACCATAAACTTGTTTTTAAAAAAAACCACTACAAGAGGATGGAATGACCCACAAAAACGTTTGACCTATTTTCTTTCTGTGGACTGAGCTTCTTATAGATCAAGCAATGGAATAAAACTATGATTTTAATATTTCAATGTCATTCACCTTTGCATTTTAGCTTGGGTATTAGGATTAATTGCAAGACTGCATTAGGAATGCATTACCTTATGATTTAGCAATCAACTCAGTAAATACATTAATGGAGGTCAAGTGTCCTCAATTTGAAAAAGTTTTCTGAGGTGTAGAGAAGTAAGCAAAAATATATTACAACTTTGTTGAAAAAGTGAAGTCATGGAAAGAAGCAGAATTTTAATGTAACAAAACACGATTCTTCAGATCTTTTCAATTTTGTGGTAATAAATAATAGGAAATACAGGGTGTAAACCTAAAGAATGATCACTGAAATGCTTAACGTAAGTCCTTAAAATGTCAAACATTATCGATTATATTTTCACTTGAAAGAAGTATGTAAAGAGGAAAATAATTGATGGTCTTCATATGAATTAAACGTATGTTATGCTCCCTCTGTCCCTGGCTGCCCTCTTAGTGCACATCAGTGTTTCTTATCTTTCTTTTTAATTTGTTTTAGCTGTTTAATGCTTCTTCTGTTGTAGGTTGTCCCCCTGGTTCAGAAACTCGTGGGGTATGCCAAATCGGAATGCTTAGATGCTGAAGCTAAACGAGAAATAAATGATATTATTGCTCTCACAAGTGAGGTTCCAAAAGCTCCGTGGGATGAAGGAGTCTGCAAAGTATGTGGGGTGGATAAAGATGATGATAGTGTTCTTCTATGTGATACTTGCGATGCTGAGTATCATACTTATTGCTTGGATCCTCCACTTGCACGGATTCCTGAAGGGAACTGGTATTGTCCATCTTGTGTTGTCAGTAACCATAAGCTTCAGGATTTATCAGGACATTCTGGAGTCGGTGGTCGAAGCAGAGGAAAGAAATACCAGGGAGAAGTGACTCGAGTGTACTTGGGGGCACTTAGGCATTTAACAGCTGTAATGGAAGAAAAAGAGTATTGGGAGTACAATGTAGATGAGGTTTGTCTGTTGAACCCTTCTCATTTATCCATCTTAGTCTTAAACATTTTGATAAATTCAACTGCTATTTGATTGAATACGCCAGACCTTTGCATTGATTTGATTCCAACTTGTATAGACTAGTTGGCTTTTGCTTATAATGCATAGCTTGTGATCATCCACTTAAGTTATCGGTCGATTGTGGTTGTACCTCTAGATTCATCTATATGCACATTAAACATAGACGGTGCATGAGTTGCTATACTGTTTTTGCTATGTTTCTGTGTTTTCTGTGTTTTTGTAATTTTATTATGAGTTCCTTCTGTAACTTATCTTACATCTTGATTCATGATGGTTGTTCTGTGACCTGGAAATTCTGTGCTATCGTTGGCTTTGAACTGGGTCAACCTTGATTTATGAAGATATGTGCATAAGTGCAGAATGGTTTGGGTCTTTGTCTTTTAGTTGAATTTGACCACATTTCTATTGTTATACTTATGGAATGTGAAAAAAGCTATATGGTTTATTGTGCATTTTATGATTGAGTCAGTTCTGGTTTTTCTATGTTGTTTATAGTGCATTTATGTTCTTTGTGTGTACAAATTGTGGTTAATAGAGCTCTTCTCCTTTTATGTATGCAGAGAACCTTCTTGCTTAAGTTTTTATGTGATGAGTTACTTAATTCAGCCGTTATTCGTCAACACCTTGAGCAATGTGCTGAAACAACTGCTGAATTGCAGCAGAAATTACGTTCCTTTTCTGCAGAATGGAAGAATTTAAAGTCTAGGGAAGAAATTGTGGCTGCAAGAGTTGCAAAGGTGGAGACAACTGTGCTTAATGCAATTGGAAACGTTAAGGAGGGATCCACAACTACTCTTAGAAACAATGGCAAATTTATGGGATAGCCACAGGGCTCAAGCTGTGGAAATAATGGCTTTGTTGTCTCCTCTGATGATGTACATCCAACAGAGGGTGGTCGACAGGAATCTGAGCTAAATGATTCTGATAGGCGCCCATCTCTCTTGTATTCAGAGAAGAGTTATAAGTTTAACAGCCAATTCATGAACCCTGTAGATACTGAAGATAAAATAAAAGATCATCATGCTGTTGTTGACAACAGTAAAATACCTTTTCAAGAGAATGATAAATCATTTAAACCAAATGAGCTCCCTTTATCAAATACTTTGCCACAAGATGACGTGAGTAGAGAAATCCATTTAAAGGAAAACTTACAAGAATTGACAAAGGAAATTGCAACTCAAATACCACCTTCAGATCATCAGGGACTCTCTACCCCATCAGAATTGTTGAGCCCTCAAGTAGCTCATGAAGTGCCATTTGTTGTCACAAATGAGTCACAAGCATACAATCTTGAGTTGAACACGATCAAGAATGACATACTTGTTCTACAAGACTTAATAACCGCCACAGAATCACAGCTTTTGAAGCTAACTGTGAGGAGGGAGTTTTTGGGAAGTGATTCTATTGGTCGATTGTATTGGGTTTCAGCTATGCCTGGTATGCAGCCACAGGTTATTGTTGATGGGAGTTTTACATCACATCAAGGAAGAAAAAGGCTGGATTTTCGAAAGCAAATGGGCAAAAATTCAATCTTGCAGACTTCCACTTCATCAGACACAAATACTGTCTTGAATTTAGAGGGCTCAAAAGCTTGCTGCCCATTTTCCTATGATCCTAATGTTACTATGGCTAGTCCACATTGGGTTTTTTATCAAAATGATGCTGAAGTTAAAGAATTGTTTCTGTGGTTGAAGGACAACAACCTGAAAGAAAGAGAACTGAAAGAGTCTATTCTGCACTTGCAAAGGCTAAGATTCCAGGATCCTGAACAAACTAAAAACCAAGTGCAGGACGACTGCCAAAGTTGTTTGAGAACACCCACTAATAGTGAAAAAGCTGGACCTATTGATTGTCTTGTTACTAAGGCGGCCTTGTTGCTGGAGAAGAATTATGGTCCTTGCTTTGACTCAGAAACCACTGAAATTGTGAAGAAGCGGGGAAAAAAGGCAAGAGTGACTAGTGAAGAGAAAATGTATCGTTGTGAATGCTTAGAACCGATTTGGCCTTCCAGAAACCACTGCCTCTCGTGCCACAGAACTTTTTTCACTGAAGTTGAATTTGAGGAGCATAATGATGATAGGTGCAGTTCAGGTCCTCCAGTCTTTGAGAAGAGCAAAGAGATAAATAATTCTTTGAGAGGGAAGGGGAATATGAAATCTGACATACCTAGGGAAGCATGCACTTCTGAAATTGATGTTGAAACTTCTAAAAGTGGGTGCAATGACATGGCCTCACGGTTGATAAAGTTTCAAAATGAAGGGTTAGTGTGCCCTTTTGACTTGGAGGAGATAAGATCCAAGTTTATGACGAAAGATTCTAATAAAGAATTGATACAGGAGATCGGTCTCATTGGTTCAAAAGGAATCCCCTCGCTTATCCCATCTGTATCTCCTTTCCTGAGCGACCCTACTTTAATGTTAAATTCTCCCCAGAAAGAGGTAGGCGGCGCAGGGGATGAGTTGAAGGCTGGCAAGAGACTGTTATCTGCAGAAGCAAACCTGTCTGTGGCTAATGCTGGCAATGACAACATCATGGATGGTTCTTCCAGACAATCTGCTGCAACTGGGATACCTGGAGTACCTAAAAGGAATAAACCAGCCTTGGGATATTCTAAACAAAGAGATGAAAGATCCTTTTCAGATAGACAATTTTCTGAAGTTGGGGTTGCTCACTGTTGTGTAGTTCCCCAGTCTTCATTGAGGCCATTAATTGGTAAAGTGTCACAGATAATGAGGCGGCTCAAGATTAATTTACTAGATATGGAGGCTGCTTTCCCTGAAGCAACTTTGAGACCTTCAAAGGCCCATGCTGAAAGGAGGTGGGCTTGGCGTGCGTTTGTTAAATCTGCAGAAACAATATATGAGGTTGGTTTCATTCCCTTCTTATTATGGGTACTTTGTACAGTGTTAATTGCTGTCTCGGTCCGTCTTTATGGTGTCTTTCATAAAATCTTTGGGATTAGTGTGGAAATTTTCTGCTTTTTGAATGTTTTTACGTAGTTTATCTTGTTGAGGTAATTGAAACAGTTACCTGCTTTTTTCATTAGATGTGGCATGGAAGTATGCTTTCATTGCAATGGGAATAGGAACTTCTAAAATTTTCTAATTTAGCACAATACACTTAGTGGTCAGACCACCATCTGAATTCTCTATTGTAGGGTGCACAGTCATGTCATTTTCCCTTTTGCCAGGAGATAATTAGATAGGAAACTTGACTTTTGGTTCAAGAATATGATTCATGGTTTCTGCATGTCCTCAAGATTTAATTATGGAAACTGTTTGGGCTGAGTTATGTTGATCAATATTACCACAAAATACAAACGTGTAAATTCAATTCATAACTACTGATCTCAAAACATGCTTATAACTTGTATTATTGTTAGTTTAATGGATTATTGATCTTTCCTCTTTTTATTACCTTTCTTGTTTTGCTGTTTGAGTATAATAAAAATGTACGAGACAATTGTGTAATGACTGTTTTAATTTTTTTCTTTTAAAGTTCCTCATTCATTAGTTATTCTTTAAATGCATGGATTTGTTGAGACTTAAAACATTTTTTTTTTTTTTTTAATTTTTTCTCTATCAGATGGTCCAGGCTACAATTATATTGGAAGACATGATCAAGTCTGAGTATTTGAGGAATGAGTGGTGGTATTGGTCATCATTCTCAGCAGCTGCCAAAACATCCACTATGTCTTCTCTTGCCTTGCGAATATACTCCCTTGATGCAGCCATTGTTTATGAGAAGTCCTTATCCAATTCCGATGCAATTGACAGTTTGAAGGTTAGCAGCATTCTGGAGCATAAGTCACTGCCCAGTTCGGAATTGGCAGAAAAGTTAAAGGTAAGCCGAAAATGTAATAAGAAGCGAAAGGAACCAGATGGTTGATTTAGGGGTCTGTGGCTTTTGAATTCATTGGGAGAGACAATCCAGACAAATTGGGTCCCGGTGCCAGTGGAAGGTGACGGCCAGCCTGTTTTGTAATAATAAAGAAGGTTCCTATAATCAAGACCACATTTGGGTCAATTGGTCAAATTGATCATGAGGATAATTTGGGAACCGAAGGCGCAATGCTGCCACTGCCACTGCTGCTTCAGGTGCGTGTGTATACAAAGCTGACAATGCTAACTTGGATTTGGAAGCAGAGTCCTAAAGCTACCTTTTTTTTCTGAAGTTGTATTCATCAGGACTAGTGGATTAGTGAGAATGCTTCCAGTTTTGGACTGCTTTTTGCTTCAGTGTTTAGATTTGTTCTTGGAATGACAGGCGAAATAGAAGAAAAATTTCTGAGATGAGCACGATCCATATACATATACAAAATAAATTAGTGTAAAAGGAAAAAGAAGTAAGGAAAGAAAATCAAACTGAGCAGAGTAGCAATCTCATTCTTTATTCATTTCTTTATTTCTATTGTCTCACTCCTTTCCTCATTCCTTCTGGTTCTTTTCATTTGGTTTTTCCTAACTTGGCATAATGTAGGAAGAAGGAAAACTTATTGCTTTGTCCGAGGTTACTTGTGGTTGCTAGCATAGAAATTTATGGTGGAATTTTACATCGTGGTCTCCTATTCTAACTCAATGTAGTTTACTAGTATTAATGATTCTTTTTCCTAGGAACTTAACTAAGAGGGATACAATTGTTCTTCAGAAACCAGGATCCCAACATTGCACACCGAACAAGTAATGAATTTTCTTGTTTCACTTTCTACTATTGTAATCTGAAAGTAATCCACATATTTTCTTTTAATAGAATTTGGTAGTTAGGAACATTAGTTTTTGGCATCACATTCTCGTCGAGACTGGAGCAGATTCAACATTCTTTGGTGGAAATATTAGTTTAGATAAGTCTTTCTTTTCATTTTTCTAACTATAGGTGCAATACAAAATAGCTGAAAATGGAGAATTGCTGGGAAGTTACATTGAAGAGATATATGGTCGGTTGGAGTTTGGTAGCTTTATGTATGGTTTGATTTGTAGATATCCGTTAATTTTCTCAATGGCTGTTTGCTTGTTGAAACTTTACATTTTGGTGTGGCAATGCAGGCCATGTGATAACTATAAGACATCATAAAGTTCTAGGTACACAAGATAGGTATAGGCATATGACTATAATTTTTTTGAAGACTTTATTTTATTCTTTGAATTCTACTTAGAATTTGTTGTTATTTCTTTCTTTGAGTAGGATAGAGTTTTTCATTAATTTCTTTTAATCAAAGGTTTACCACCCCACTAGTGTTTTATGTTGTTTTGGGAGGCAGACTTCTTGATTACTGCTCTTCCTATTTTTCTCCAAAATTCTTGCTTCTTATCGTCATCACTATGACATTGGCTTTTCTTTGTCCAGCTAAAATATTGGGAATATACCGGAAGTAGGTGCATATATACCATCCAGAGAGGTGGAAGGACAGGACCAGAAAGAAAAAAGGAGGCGAATAGTAGGAATTAATATTAAAGTTTATTGCAAGTTGGAAGTGGCTGATGATGTATGTGTGGAGTTCCTATATGGCGAAGAATATGAAAATCATACAGAAACCTCTTCTGTAGGAGTTGAAATCTGAATGCAAATCTTTCTGCCCTTGTTTTATACCACCGACAGAAAAATATCTTCTTGGTAGGTTCATCTGACTTAAAATGTGTGCATTTTTTGTATAAATGTATCTTCTGTTGCTTGAGCATCTGTTAGATAAGTGTGAATTGGTGATCTTAAACTACTTGGTCAGGTGAGATATTCTTAGATAATTAGAGCTCATATTGAGGTTTGAGATGGTTGATTATGAAAGTCTCAAATTGGGAAATCTCACTCTTAGGTAGCCATCCATTCAAAGGATGTTACATCACTTCATAACTGTAATACAACTCAAAACCCAATTGACTTCAACACGGTTTTATTCATACTAAGCCCCATACATCCACATATAAAGTCATTACTTTCATATAGTTTTTTTAACTGATAATGCTTAAACGGAAAATACAAAGACAAAAGAGCTTAGTAACAAAGTTTGATTAGTGGCCCTATAATGACCACATCCACCACTCCAATGGCTCCTCAGGCTGCTGATTCTGTGCACCCACAAACACATCGGGGAAGTAACTCCGGCCGTCATCACTTCCGTCCTCCTCCTCTGATTGAACCCCATCAACGGGCCCCATGCATCCTGTGTATTTATTACTTGGAAAATATGAAATCGAATCACCACTGTCCACAATTTGTGGACAATCCTCATCAACCACTGCACTTCCACCACTGCCAGAACTCAGCCGATCCTCAACCTTATTGCTCAATCGGGCTACTGAAACTTGTACCATTTCTGGTGTCACTGCCTCACTCTTTTTCCCTTGTTTATTATTCTCTTCTTTTGCTCCAAGTTTCTCAGTTAAAGAAACCACCTAGAGTTAAAGTTACATCACTATGAAAATCAGACACCCAATGTAAAATTGTTAAGGCATGACTGTCCATATTTGAAGTTTTCATTGTGGGGAATAAGAAAGGAAGAGTCTAGGTTATATCGAGAAAGGCAAAATCGCAAAAGTATATTCGTCTTTATATGGCTTTTAAAAATGATATCTTTTAAATCAAAGTGGGGTTTAGAACATATGCTAAATTTGAAAACACGTGTTTTTGCCTATAAAGTCGAATATCACATTTAGAACGTCCCAATCAAACAGGCTATAGGTGTCCCCAACAACATCCGTCATCTTAAGAACATCAAATCTTTATAATGTTTCAGTAACTTATAATGTTGATTATTCACATGCAGAACATAACAAAAAATGGGTTAATTTATAATCTAGAAACAAATTTAGTTGTATGATTATGTTTAATTAATTTTAGTAATTTACCTGAGATTTCAGATTCTCATTTTCCTTGAGAATGGTGTCGAAGTTAGAGAGGAGAGCATCATAAGAAGCTTTAAGGAGATCATAATCTCTTTCAAGTTGCTTGGTCTTCCACCGAGCGCGGCGGTTCTGGAACCAAACAGCCACCTGTCTCGGCTGCAATCCCAGCTTCTTAGCCAACTGGGTCTTCCGTTCTGGCTCCAGTTTGTTCTCTGCCTCAAAGCTCTTCTCCAGCAGATTCACCTGATTAACATAACATCACTTCATCACCACATCAAAAATTAATAATTACTCACTCATCAAATTGGATTCATATTTTATGCTTTAATTTTGGTTATTGAGACCATTTATTCTGTCAACTGTCTATGTTAAACACAGACAACTCATCAGGTTCACGCACCCCCCCAAAAAAAAAATCTAAACTCAATCTTGTTGACTTCTTCTTCCTTACCCTTCTTCTTAAAAACTAATGAACCAATCTTTTTTGTTTCGTAGTGTAGTAAGATAGATTCGGTTTCGAAACGAGAATAAAAAAAAAAAAAAAAAAGAAGAAACGAACTTGATGCTGATAAGGCTATATATTAATAGTAAAGGAATAAAACTCGAGAAAATTGAAAGTTGTGAGTAGAAATTAAGCAACCTGCTCAGGAGATAAGCGGCGTTTTTTCTCAGGTGACTGCTCGTCATAATAGCAGTCATCGAACAAGTCGTCTGGTGAAGTGAAGAAAGGTCGCCTCTTTGAGGTCTCCTCAATGTTCATCATCGATCTTGCTCCTTTATATCACAATCAACCAAACAAAATTTAAAACATATTAGTAACCAAATACAAGTTTGATGACAAGATCTATTAATCAATCACCTTCAAACTAAAAAATTCAAAGATCGTTCCTTTCTTTAATTTCTCAGTAACCACACAGTGCATATTGAAACCATAAAAAAGATAAAAAAAAGGAGAAAGAGAAAAAAGCAGCCCACATCTTTTTATCTTCTTCTACTGTCATGAAAAACATGAAGAAACTGAGTCACAAAGCATGACATGCAGATAGATACACAGCTAGATCATCATCAAAACAGTAAAAAAAAAAAAAAAAAAAAAATTACCTCGAAGTAAGGAATCTCCATTTCCGAGGAACAACATGTTGCCAGGGCAGGCTACAGAAGGGTCGAAGAAAAGACGTCCGGACTCCATGACAAAACCTTGCAAATTATCTCTTTGATCACTCAACGTATTATATGATTACGTTGAATGAGTGGACGACGACGACGATGATGGTGAGAAGAAGTAGAGTTTAAACACAAAAACAATCTAAAAGGGGTGGTTGTGAGCAGACGATGACGACGATGATGAGAAGAAGTAGAGTTTAAACAAATATTAATTAAAGATTAGAAAATCATGAGCTTGTGACGAAAGAAGCTAGTAGTCCACAGCAACCTTGCCGGAGTTTCCAAGGGACATATACAAAATCCCATCATACCACCACCAACCTTACCCAGTTCGGAGTAAAATTTGCTTATATTTCAGCAAAAGTTGGTGATAGAAACATAAAAAAAAAACGAATCGGAATTTTAAGGGTTTGGCAGAAAAGAGTTTTGGGTGCGGACGGTTTGGCCGTAGGAGTTTTTATCCCCGGAAGTTTAGAGTTCCGGTGAGAGAGAGTTGTGTTTTGTGTTTGTGAGTTTGTGTCTGTCACTCTTTGCGTCGCTTGTAGGTGTTTTTTGCAACTAAAGTTTCAAGAGAGGGCTCTATCGGATTTTATATTCATTCTCACCTTCTGAAATGCCTGTAATGCCCTTCTTCTTTAGATTTGTGTTTTTTTCCAATTGGCGTGAATTCTTTTCTTTTCTCGATTTGTCTAATTTTTAAGAAAGACTTTATATATAGGGTAGCTTTTATCCAAATTAAATTTAAATAATTCTTTTTAATGCTAACTTTGTAACTTCTAAATCATAGGATTATAATAAATTTATGGTTAAAAATTTGTCACAAATTAGTTTAAAATATTGTCTTTCACTAAAATAATTTTATGTCGGACAGAATTTAATTTTATATTATTTATTTTAAAATTTAGTTGAAATGCCGGTATATCATATTATTTAATTTAGTTATGACCCTCTTTCTAATGGAAAACTTTTATAAATTTTTTTTATTATTAAATGATAAATTTTTAAAATTTCATGTTAGTTTTTGAGGTCAATGATTTATTTAATTTTTTCCATTTCTTTTTATTTGTTTTATTAATAGGGAGGTTTTTGTAATAATGCTTGTCATTTTCGATTAGTATATGAGAGTGGACTTTTAGTGGGGTTCTTGGTGGTGTAAACTAACTTGCGCCGTGGGTGCGTAGTGTTCCAATAGATCTGGGCCGTTAGATTTGTATGAAGTGGGAAAATAAGCGATGTATGGTGTGTGCCAGAGTGTTAAACAAGTCCCATGCTTCGTGGTCGGGAGATTGTCGGATCTACATCTCTCATATTTCCTGAAACTGCAGTCAACGGTTCTGATTCTCTCCGTTTCTTCCGTACTTTCACAACACAAAGCATATTATCAATCCTGAGACGATAACATTTTTAACACAAAAAATTTCATTAACCTGCTCTTAAAACTTTAATTAAATACAAACGAATTTGTTTTTGTAAATACTTTTTCAATTTTCATAATTAGAGGTACAAATTGTGTAATTACTTAGAAATTTAATATTAATATGATGCAATGCAGAGGTCACAAACGTAAGTTGGGGAACCGTAGTGCTGGGCACTGAAGCAACACATGCATTGGATCATGTGCCTCCTTTTAACTTATTATTTACACCCAAGGTTTGATGAAATCTCAAGTTGGTACCCAAGTTCCATTTATTCCAGATTCCCACTATTAAAATAACACTGTTAATAATTTTTAGGGTAGTGAGGGTGTAATTACCATAATACCCTTAATCCTAAATTAATAAATTATATTTTAACCCCTAAATTACTAAAATTATAAAATTAACCATCTTATTTTGAAATTACTTTAATTACACCCTTAGTGACTACGCACTGTCTCAGTTTTTATTGGATCTGGGCTGTTTCTGATGGCGGTGAACCCCCTGATCATCTCCATCACTTTCCCCATCGTCTGTCATCCAAAACCCCTCTGGTTCCCGACTCATTGGACCCTCCAATTGCCGGTGCCGTCAAGCTTAGGTTTTCGTCGTTCTTCGTTGGATTTCGGCGATGAAAATGCAATTGGACATCACTACTGCAACCAGCATCTCCAAATCTACAAAATCCCTACGTCCCCAGCAACCATTTAGTGGCCATTCGCCAGTGGAGACCGACGAAAACTAGTCACCTGTGGCAGCTGTCGTGGTTGGCGATCGGCAAGTGATGAGAGGTTGTGAAGGGTATGGTTTTGTAGAGGGGAGGATGAGAGTTCGAATGGTGGTGACAAGGGTGATTTTAGGTGGAAGAATCGCAGGAAAAGAGCGAAAAACGTCGACGGTGGTGTTGGCTAACGTGCATCGGAGCTTTGTTAGGGGCGACGATCTGCTAATGTGCGCCTCCTCTGCGAAATGACCAATTTACATTTGAGTCATTATATCTAACCATTTTCTGTTGCTTTAAGGGTGAGAATTTGGAATAAATGGAACTTGGGGTACAAAATTAAGATTGCATCAAACCTTGGATGTGAATATGTCGTTTGCTCTTAATTTATTAATAAATGGTTATATATATAGCTGCCTATTTATTTTTATTCAGAGAAGAAAAAGATTTAAAGTTAATAGAAATCTTAAATAAATATATAAAAATGATTAACTAATGAGTAAATAAACTATCACGTTGCAATCACAAGCAAGCTCGAAAGTTGTATGCTTCCCACATAGACTTGGGCAGGGATGGGTCGCAACCGGACCGGGTCTAGGCCCGATTGGGACCAATCGCTCATGGGCCTGGGTCTGGGCTAGGCCCATGAGAAATTTTAGGACTCGGACTAGTCGCTAGGACCGATCCTGGGCCTGAAAAATTATCTTTCACCCCTCAATTTTTTTTTTTTATATTTAAGAGGCCAAAAGAATTATGTAGGGGGGTTTATGTAATTTTAGGGGCCTGGAAAATTTATTTTCATCCAAAAGATTAGTAAATTTTTAATTAATTTAAAAAAATGGTAAAATAATAAATAAATTAATGGTTAATTATAATTTATAAATATGGGGATTTAAATTTAAACTTTAAAAAGATAGTTTAATTAATTAATTTTAACATAAATGTAATATTCACACAATCATTCATTCACACTTCACAAATAAATAATTAAATAAATTTATTTTTATTAAATTATTCATCGTCAACAATATTTATATCGTTCAAATCTGTGTTCCTGAAGAGTTTGAGTAGTTCAGAATCTTCAAGGTGCTGCTGTAGTCTTCTTTCTACATGAGTCCAATCCCATAAACACATTATCACTTCAATTATCTCATTGGTTAAAGAGCATCTTCTGTCTTCAACAATCTGGCCACTCGTTGAGAATGCCGACTCGGATGCAATTGTAGAAACCGGCGCATATAAAATTTCACATGCCATTTGGGCTACAATGGGGAATTGACTTTGATGTTGTTTCCACCATTGAAGCACATCCATCTCACGTTTCTCCTTTTTCGTTATATAGGATATGTCCATTTGTAGGTAGCGATTCAGCCCATTTGGTCCATGTATGTACGCACTGGAGCTGCTACTTCCACTGCCATGTTCCATAGACGTCCACATGCTTGATTCTTGATAGTTGTCTTCATTAGGGTCTTGTTGGTCGTCTCTGTTGAACGTACCTACTTTGATATAAAGAAAAAAGGCTTTCCAATTTTTGCTTAAAGTTACTAAAACAATACGTATAATCATGTCTTAAATGCTGGCCTATCTCAGAAACTATACAATTAACTATGTGTAATTTAAATCTAGGATCTACAACAAGACCTAATCCATATAAGAATGGAATATCTAACCAATATTTCTCGTGTTTTTTTTGTTTTCCATCTTTGAAACAATTTCCATTAAGACGTCATCATATCTATATTTGGCAAAAGTTTTAGAAATTTGAAGTAAAATATCTAACACTAAATTAGTAGTAGGATAATAAATACCACTTAATGTATTGGTGGATTCATAAAAAACTTTAAGAAATGAATAAAAAAGCTGCAAACCGTCCAATCATCATAGCTGACAACTTCCTACGAATTCTTCCGGTTGACGAAATTTGTAATTTATCTTGCGTTTGGCAAAGCTTTTTCCAACATCAAGTAGGTGGACTTCCAACAGATAGGCACGTCCGTACATAACTTCAAAGGTCAAACCAGTGGATCTTCTTGCTTACAATATTTGACATACTCCTACTATCTTTTGTTGCTACCGTCGACGATGAATCCGATAGCCACGCGCACCTTTTCAATCTTTGAATTTATAGCTTCTAAACCTGCTTTAACAATCAAATTGATGATGTGACAAGCACATCTCTGGTGAAAAAATTTGCCTTCACCACGCAAATCCAATCTTTTTTCAAAAAAAGAGATAGCCGGGGTGTTAGCAGCTGCATTATCGAGCGTTAGTACTATAACTTTATTAGTTAATACATTGTTAGTGAACGACCCACTTACGCAGCGGAAAACAAAAACATAAATGACATGGATCGTTCCTTAGAACCAAGATCGGGGTATAATATCACAGTTTATACAATATATATAAATTAAATATGCAGAAAATCAGATTCAAGGTTCAATAATCTTACACACGTTTGGAGGCTCCTCCAACTTTGTCCTTGAACGTTTTGCTACCGACCCAAGTATAGGATCGAACCGACGTAGTCCACACGAAGATAATTGCAAGGAACTAAGCGCGATTTGCTAGATCCTCCGAGCCTTAAGAAACAAGAAGAAAAATCAAAAAGAACTTTGATTCTTGCAAAACCAAAACTGGCGTGAGAGTGTGTTTAGGGGCTGGAGAGTTTTTCTCTCAAACGATAAAGTAATGAATGAGTAATGATTTCACCCCATTTTTCAATTAACACTTTTTCTTTTATAGTCCAATTTTTAATTGCCCTATTCCTATATGGAATAGGCTTGGGCTCCAACCCAAACACCCCATGTTACCAACACTCTCAATTAGATATTTATTTTAATTCATCATTATCTCAATTAAATCAATTAATATATATATATATATATATATATATATATATATAATAATATATATATATATATTATATTAGTATTCTTTTCCTCTTTCTCGAAAACTCAATCGGAGGTAGGATTTTTTTTATTACCAAAAAACCCCAATTCGGTCTTATTTACCCCGAGACTCATTCTAGGGCAAAGATAAGAAAGAGGTTCCCTCCTAATAAGATAAGCTTGAAGTCATACGTATTACATTCTTTTATATAATAATATATATAGATTAACATTTAACAATAATGATAATTTATTTAATTATATGCTAACACATATTTAAATGTAATTTCACTTATTTAATTTTTCTAACAATTAAATAAAGGCTACAACCTCAGCAAATTTAAATGACTGTGAATTACCAAAAACCCTTTCACCCAAAATATGAAAACGCCATTCTTTCTTCCTGGCTCTTAAATTATCTTCTATGTTTGTGACCCATAGGCTCTCATCATACCGTAGTGTACAGTATCGCGATTAACACCAATTAATCTCACTAATACACAGACCAAGATTGGCCCCTAGCAAGGCATCACGGCCACTCGATAGATTCGGATTCAGCAAACTAGCTACCTGTCAACGATAGGTTACCGTACATTCGATCCTTTCATCATATGTATCTCGACGAGACGAAGGCATAAAATAGTGTGAACCTCCGTTACTCTCGATATTATGTATTTATTTTCTGGCACCAATGACCTGTATTATAAACCGGATAGAGCAACAACTCAATCCCATTGTGGCCCAGTTTTAGTGTCATTGCCATTACTGAATTGCGCTGTGAGATACTTCTCCAGTACCTGGGAGTGATGAATCCTCTGTCAATCCACCATAGTCTTGATACACTCTTTGATGCACCCATGACCACCGTATTGACAACTCTGAATAGAACTGCGTTAGGCTAGTGTCAAACTGCACCAATCGGTGCATAGGGCGCTCCAGTGATCTCAAGTCTAAGGATCCCATGCACCACCATTCTTTAGAGGATTTGTTCCATAGACCCTGGGGTTACCATCTATATGGAATCGTCTAGTGGTCAGTCCAGTGAACTTGCTGGTGTATTCGCCTACAACACACCCATGTGTTGCACCAGGTTGTCACCAAACACCTTGACAAGTGAGATCAGTCACTGCCTTTCGCAGGGCCTTTCAACACTATGATAGCCTTACCGTATTATCTATGCCCTTACTTAGAAAATACTGGGGTTACGGACGTTTTAAATGGCCACCATATGTGCTCATAGGGTTCTTACTATCAAGATTTAAAACACTTGATTCCTCGTCACGGTTCTACCATTCTAAGGACATACATCATATATATTGCAATATATGATTTACGTATAGAATCAAATGACTTTTATGATTAATGAACTTATATAAAGAGTCAATTCTACAATAATTGATTGGCTTTAGGGCATCTACTTTAACAATCTCCCACTTGCATTATAGCCAATCTTCATGTATTTAATACCAATGATCTTAAGTTGCTTCTTCTTCTGCTGCGACAGAGGCTTTGCAGTGTCTGCGAGAGTTGTCGTCAGTATGCACTTTACTAATCTGCACGTCTTTCTCTCAACTATCTCTTTGATGATGGAAAATTGTCTGAGTATGTGTCTAGATTTCTGATGAGACCGTGGTTCCTTGGCTTGAGCAATTGCTCCATTGTTGTCACAATAGATGTCTATAAGATCAACAATCATAGAAACCACACCAATTTCAGTAATGAACTTCTTAATCTAGACTGCTTCCTTTGCCGTATCTAATTGCAATATACTCAGCCTCAATTGTAGAGTCTGCTACAGTGCTTTCTTGGAGCTCTTCCAGCCCACTGCATCGCCATTGAGACAAAATACAAAACCCTGATTGCGATCGATAATCATCTTTGTCCGTTTGGAAACTAACATCACTGTATTCTCTTCCAGTGGCTCATCTTCCCCTCCATAAACCAAGAACATATCCTTAGTCCTTTTCAGGTACTTAAGAATGTTCTTGACAGCCATCCAATGACGCTCACCTAGATCCGATTGATATCTACTACAAGTGCTCAAAGCACTGAGACATCAATCCGAGTACATAGCATGACATCATGATGGATCCAATTGCTGATACATATGGGATCCTCTTCATCCTATCTCTCTCATCTTGTGTTTTAGGACACAATTCCTTAGAGAGATAAACACCATGTGACATCGGAAGAAATCCCTTCTTACTCTTCCATACTGAATCTTTTTAGTACTTTGTCAATATATGCACTCTGCTTAGGCCAAGCAACCTACGCGATCTATCACAATAGATCTTTATTCCAGAATGTAGGCTGCTTCGCCTAGTCCTTCATGGAGAAGCACTTGGATAACCAAGTCTTTACCGACTGCAAGTTCGGATATCATTCCTGATCAGAAGTATGTCATCGACATACAATACTAGGAATGCTACTATCGTTCCCACTCTATTTCTTGTAATCACAGGGCCCATCTCGTTCTTGATAAAACCGAATTCTTTTACGGCTTCATCAAATGAAGTTCCAGCATCTTGGAGCTTGCTTGAGTCCATAAATGGATCTCTGCAACTTGCATAGCTTATTAGCTTGACTATCGAACGAAACCATCAGGTTGTGTCATATACACATCCTCCTCAAGATTTCCGTTAAGGAAAGTAGTTTTACATCTATTTGCAAAATCTCATAGTCATGATATGCAGTTATTGCAAGCATAATCCGGATGGATTTAATCATGCAACCGATGAAAAGGTTTCTTCATAGTCAATGCCATGAATTTGTTTGAAACCTTTGGAAACCAGTCGTGCTTTATAAGTATGCACGTTGCCATCCATGTCAGTCTTCTTATTGAAACCCATTTACACCTATGGGTTTTACCCCTTCAGGTGGTTCCACCGAGACCACACTTGGTTATGGTACATGGAGTCCATCTCAGATTTCATGGCTTTAAGCCATTTAATGGAATCTGGATCCGAT
Organism: Pistacia vera; assembly: GCF_008641045.1. Taxonomy (NCBI): domain Eukaryota; kingdom Viridiplantae; phylum Streptophyta; class Magnoliopsida; order Sapindales; family Anacardiaceae; genus Pistacia; species Pistacia vera. The sequence goes on along the minus strand of NW_022196584.1, from coordinate 346,563 downwards.
AAGCGTCTTCATAGGTTCTAGGTTTATCGTCTTGGTAGACTTACGTCACCATGTTGAGTCACGAGATTACCGATTCTCTCGGGCTCATGGCGTACTAGATCTACGTATCCTGTGCTACCTGGGTGGTTTACTTTGTTCCACAAGTTGTGGAGTAACCTCCTCATGATGCTCAACCACTTCCTGTGGCACATCATCCCGTCCTTCGTCTAGTATATCTTGTGGTTCTAAACTTCCTCGAGTTCTACTTTTCTCCCACTGTACTTCTTAGAAAATATTCCTTTTCTAGGAAGACACCAGATCGAGCAACAAAATTTTGTGCTCTTCTGGGTGGTAGAAATGGTATCCGTTGGTCTCTTTTGGATACCCCACACAATATACATTTACAAGATTTGGGCCCAGCTTGTTCGAAGTCAATTTCTTAACATAAGCTTCGTAACCCCAAATCCTTAGATAAGACAAGCTGGGCTCTCGCCCACTCCATAGCTCACATGGAGTCTTATCTACAGACTTTGACGGCACACGTTTCAAAACTGTGAGTCGCAGTCTCTAGGGCATAACCCCAGAACGTGCAGGTAAATCACTAAAACTCATCATGGACCTAACCATGTCAAGTAAGGTCTTGTTCCTCATTTCTGACACTCCATTGTGTGTGTGTATAAGGAGGGGTGAGTTGTGATATTATCCCACATTCCTTCAGGTATTCTGAAAACCTTGAGCTTAAGTATTCACCTCCTCGATCCGATCGAAGAGCTTTAATACTTTTGGCCAACATATTCTGTACTTCATTCCTGAATTCCTTGAATTTATCAAAGGCTTCAGATTTATGTCTCATAAGGTAGACATAACCATATCTACTGAAATCATCAGTAAATGTTATGAAGTATGAATATCCACCTCTGGCCTCAATTGTTAGTGGACCATATACATCACTATGGATGATGCCTAACAGCTCAGTAGCCCTTTCACCTTGTCTTGTGAAAGGAGGCCTGGTCATCTTGCCTAACAGGCATGACTCGCATACCTCAAATGACTGACAGTCAAAAGGGTCCAAAACTCCATCCTTTTGAAGTTTTGCAATACGAGTCTTATTAACATGACACAATCTACAGTGCTAGAGATATGTCTGGTTTTGATCGCTATGTTTAGGTTTCTTGGTTTTAATATTGAGAATATCTTTATTGTTTAAATCAAGAACATATAATCCATTATATAACCTTGCAATTCCAAATAAAACACCATTCAAACTAAAGGACAATAATCTATTAGATATTTCAAAATGATACCCTATATTATCTAAAGCGGATACTGAAATAATATTTCTAGAAATAGAAGGTACGTGACAACAGTTATGTAGTTCCAATAACAAGCCCGTAGGCAAAGATAAACAATAAGTCCCTACAGCCAATGCAGCCACATGTGCTCCATTTCCAACTCGTAGGTCCACCTCTCCCTTGACAAGCACTCTACTCTGCCTTAGTCCCTGCACATCAGTACAAATGTGAGTACCACATCCTGTGTCAATGACCCAAGATGTTGAGGAGATAAGTTAATTTCAATCATATAAATACCTGAAATTGTAGCCTTTGACTTCTTCTTGCTTGCGAGGAAAGCCTTGCAGTGTTTCCTCTAGGGGCCAAGCTTGCCACAAAAGAAGCAGACTACGTTGCCCTTCCCTATGCCACTCTCAAGCCCAAGAGCTACCTGTCCTTTGGGCTTGGCTTGGGCTTGGCTTGGGCTTGGGCTTGGGCTTGGGCTTGGGTTTGGCCTTGGCCTTACCCTTGCCGTTGCCCTTTGCTTTACTGGTAGCAACCAGTAAAACAAGCTTGGACTTTTTCAAGTCCTGCTCTGCAGTCTTCAGCATGTTCAGAAGTTCTAACAGGGTTTTCTCCATCATGTTCATATTGAAATTCATTATGAATGAAGCATAAGAGTCAGGCAAGGATTGAAGAATTAAATCCATTTGTAATTCTGCATCTAAGCCACATCCCAAAGTCTCAAGCCTCTCTATGTGATCGATCATCTTGAGCACATGAGGACCAACTTGGGCTCCCTCAGTCAGACAACTCCCAAACAATGCTTTCGACACCTCATGTCGAGCATTTGTTTCGTAAAGCTCCTTGAGGTGTAGAATAATGGAAGAAGCATCCATATTCTCATGCTGCTTTTGCAGCATAGGTGTCATCGATGCTAACATCAAGCATTGTACGCTATCAGCATCATCAAGGAACTTTTGATAAGTATCCTTAACTTCCTGAGTGGCATCAGGATCAGGCTCAGCCATGTATGGCTTTTCAAGGATATACAATTTCTTTTCTGACTTAAGTATAATCCGAAGATTACGATACCAGTCTGAGAAATTGGATCCATCCAACCTGTTTTCTTTTTCGATTATCGGTCGCAGGTTCATAATACTCATTTTTGGTGAATCTACAATTGCAGAAAAGATAAAGTTATTATAAAGTTCATTATTATTTAATATGGTCTTTTATTAAACGATGCTCCCACTATTTTACTCAAGCCAATAGCCCTCACTATTAACTCGGGAAAGCCCGTTGACTTTCCTAGTGGACCGAGATCCCATCCTGCCCATTTCAAACCTTCGCTTTGGCGAACAAGCCAAAATGAGTTGATTAGGTAGGCCAACAAACTTAATCCACACCAGTTGATAGCACCCACTATCAACCTCAAATGTGAAAAAGCCAACAAGCCAACCACACAATCCAATGGCTCCAACCATTGTCCTCAAGTGTAATTCTCAGTATCAGTAGAGTGGACACTACATGTCACCACATACACATAATATGTGTACTGCTCTATTGTGCCTATGATGCGTTTATCAACCTTCGCTTTGGCGAACAAGCAAAACTGTCATTTTAAGTCGACCTATCACTATTAAGGAAAACTCCAATGCATTTTAACCTCCCACTGGTAGAAGTGTACCCTTCGCTTTGGCGACCAAGGTTTCTACGAATAGTGATTTGATTAAAACCATGGTGATGGAAAGCTTACGTGACTTAATATACTTTAATTGAGGGTTTGTTATTTAATGTCTCACCAGATTATTGTCTTTGTTAGAATGACATTGTTTGGCATGTTATTCAACATTCAACCTTAGCATGTATTCTAAACACAATATTAAACGTGCCGGTACATGGCCAAACTAAAACCGATTTCCTCGAGCCTAGAGGAATCGGTGGGTCACCTAGGGGTCTTGTAATAAATATCTTGAGTCTTTAAGTATAGTGGCCTAGTCCTTTGTTCCGTCTTCAAGTACATTACATAAATATCATTCTAAATTTACAATAAAATTAATATTAAACTAATTTTACGTCAACAAATTTAGAAACCTCGATTTACATTCGATGGGAATGAGATAAGAAGAGAATGTACATTGAGAAGAGGACATAGGCAAGAGACGCAGGCTCTATTTAATAAATTTACAACCATACATACCCAAAAATTTTAAAACATTCACCATAGGTCTAAGGCTCATGTATTGGGCATCATGCAATATACAAACAAGTACATATCATGCATTTCAAAAACAATCAATTTTTGAATTGGGTGGGTTTATTAATTAATTACCCTCTTATATGTGCATAATGATTATTGGCTTTATAGGTTATTAAAAACTGCAGATTGGTCTCTTCGCAAAAAATACAGAATTGGGAAAGCTACAGACTTCGCCGCGTCGAAGGTTTTATCTTCGCTGGGGCAAAAAATTCCAAAGAGCACTTCGCCGCGGTGAAACCTGGAAATCCCCAATATGAACAGTTCACGTTTTTAGCAGTTTTTGTGCAATAACATGAATCCAAATCGAATCGAACGCACACACGTTCAACCAGGACATCAACCAACCAATATAACATCCATCAACACATTCTTAAACCAATTTATCATTTGAATCATTCATCCAAAAGCAGATTTTTCAGATTTTTTCTGATTTTACAAAAATAACATGTTATCAACCAAATACGTATTATAAATCATACAATAAACTGTAGAAATTAATACCCGAGGCTCTGATACTACTGTTAGTGAACGACCCACTTACGCAGCGGAAAACAAAAACATAAATGACATGGATCGTTCCTTAGAACCAAGATTCGGGTATAATATCATAGTTTATACAATATATATAAATTAAATATGCAGAAAATCAGATCGAGGTTCAATAATCTTACGCACGTTTGGAGGCTCTTCTAACATTGTCCTTGAACGTTTTGCTACCGACCCAAGTATAGGATCGAACCGACGTAGTCCACACGAAGATAATCGCAAGGAACTAAGGAGGGATTTGCTAGATCCTCCTTAGCCTTAAGAAACAAGAAGAAAAATCAAAGAAGAACTTTGATTCTTTGCAAAACCAAAACTGGCGTGAGAGTGTGTTTAGGGGCTGGAGAGTTTTTCTCTCAAAAGAAAAAGTAATGAATGAGTAAAATGATTTCACCCCATTTTTCAATTAACACTTTTTCTTTTATACTCCAATTTTAATTGCCCTATTCCCATATGGAATAGGCTTGGGCTCCACCCAAACACCCCATGTTACCAAACACTCTCAATTAGATATTATTTTAATTTATCATTATCTTTAATTAAATCAATATATTATATATATATATATAATATATATTTAATATATATATTAACATTTAACAATAATGATAATTTATTTAAATATATGCTAACACATATTTAAATGTAATTTCACTTATTTAATTTTTTTAACAAATTAAATAAAAGGCTACGACCTCAGCAAATTTAGATACACCGTGAAATTACCAAAACACCCTTTCGCCCAAAAATATGAAAACGCCCTTTTTTCTTCCTGGCTCTTAAATTATCTTCTATGTGTGTGACTCATAGGCTCCTCATCATACCGGCAGTGTACAATATTGTGATTAACACTAATTAATTGTCTCACTAATACACATACCAAGATTGGCCCCTAGCAAGGCATCATGGCCATCCGATAGATTCGGATTCAACAAAGTAGCTACCTGTCAACGATATGGTTACCGTACAATTCGATCCTTCCATCATATTGTATCTCTACGAGACAAAGGTATAGAAATAGTGTGAACCTCCGGTTACTCTCGATATTATGTATTCAGTTCCTGGACCAATGACCTGTATTATAAATCGGATAGAGCAACAACTCAATCCCACTGTGGCCACAGTTTTAGTGTCATTACCATGTACTGAATTACGCCGTGAGATAACTTCTCCCGTACTCGGGAGTGATGAATTCTCTGTCAATCCACCATAGTCTTGATAGACTATTTGATGCAGCCAATCACCACCGTATTGACAGCTCTGAATAGAACTACGTTAGGCTAGTGTCAAACTGTACCAATTGGTGCACAAGGCGCTTTGGTGATCTCAAGTCTAAGGATTACATGCACTACCATTCGTTAGAGGATTTATTTCATAGACACTGGGGTTACCATCCATATGGAATCCTTTGGTGGGTCAGTCCAGTGAACTTGCTGCGGTGTATTCGCCTACAACAACACCGATGTGTTGCACTAGGTTGTCACCAAACAACCTTGACAAGTGAGATCAGTCATTGCCTTTCGACAGGGTCGTTCAACACTATAATAGCTTTACCATATTATCTGTGCCCTTACTTCAGAATAATACTGGGGCTACAGATGTTTCTAGAATGGCCACCATATGTGCTCATAGGGTTCTCACTATCAAGATTTGAAACACTTGATACCCTCGTCACGGTTCTACCATTCTAAGGACATATATCAATATATATTGCAATAATAATGATTTATGCGATATAGAATAAAATGCCTTTTATTGATTAATGAACATTATTACAAAGAGTCAATTCTACAATAATTGATTGACTCTAGGACATCTACTCTAATATACATATTCTTGCAAAACTTCAAGTATTGTAAAGTAAATAGTGTCAGCATTATGTGCAGTATATAATGGTCTAAAACCTATCAATTTTTATTGTAAACCCCAACCATGATCTAAGTAATGTATTGTGATAGTTAAAAAATATGTTTTTGATCTACAAGCCCATATATCTTAAGTAAGTGCAATAGATATATTTCTAAAATTTTGAAATTCATTTTTAAGTTGAATATTTATTTGGTTATAAAGTTTTAGTATCTCTCTTCTACTTGTACTTCTACTAACAGGGGTATATGCTAGACAAAATGCAGTTTTAATCAAGTGAATAAAAAAAGGATTTTCAAATAAAGAAAGGGGAGAGTTCGTAGCAACTATGTATTTTGCTATTTCCTCTCGTGCTTAGAGTGCATTGTATTGCTATGTTGACAGAGTTGAGGATTGTGGATTAAAATTAAGTTGATTTTAAATTTGCCTACTTGATCTGGTTGAAGATGAATCGGACAGCTGCATTATTTGGGGGTGCTTCTTCTCCAAATGTCGTCACATCATCGAAGTCCCCTTCTCAGCGCCGATAACGGTTCCACAAAAATTACATACCTCGCATGATTCTTCCCCCTCCCCATTTGCCTTTGCCCTTGCCCGTTTTGATTTGGTGAAGTGTCACCATCATCGGACACGACCCTCTTTGACGGTCTGGGGGGGGGGGCTATGTCCGTGCCTGTTGACTCGCAGCTCACATGTGTTTGGCTACACCTCGTCCCGGCTGAATGTGGTTGTGGAATTACAACTGTATCTTCTGGAGGAAATGGTGAAAATGAATTGAAGGCTTCAATTTCTTCGGTGGATGGAACGTAAAACTCATTTGGGGAAGACATTATAAATTTATGATAAAATAATAAATAATTAAAATGAAAAAATTTAAATAATAATAATCTAAGCGAGATAATATTGAAAAATAGAAAAATTAAATAATAGAATAAATTTAAATATAAATTGAATTGAAGAAAATATGAATAAGAATTGCATTGGATAGAGAGATTTAGAGAATGAAGATTGAAGGAGGTGTGAAAATTGGAAGTGTGAGAGATTATTTATAGTGTAGGATTGGGGGGGGGGGGGGGGGGGGGGGTGGGGGGGGGGGGGGGGGGGGGGGGGGGGGGGGGGGGGGGGGGGGGGGGGGGGGGGGGGGGTGGGGGGGGGGGGGGGGGGGGGGGGGGGGGGGGGGGGGGGGGGGGGGGGGGGGGGGGTTGGGGGGGGGGGGGGTGGTGGGGGGGGGGGACCCTAAGCTCATGACCGTTGGCAGCCAACGATCGGTATTAATTGTTTATTTATTTATTTATTTATTTTTTTGTAAAATATGAATTTAACCCTTAATATTTTGTCAATTTCAAAATTATCAGGGGGTTTTTGGATATTTTACAAAGGACTGTTTTGAAATTAAATAAATGGGTTTGGGCCCAGGCCTAGGATTGGTCCCAAGCCCGGGCCTGGGAGGAGGGCCTGATCAAGGGACCGGTCCCTCCTCCCATAGGCCTGGTCCGGTTTTTGGGACCAAGCTCTCCTAGGATTAGGCCCTACAAGGACTAGTCCTTTAGGCTAGGTTTTTTGGACCAATCCCAAATGCCCACGTCTATAATCTCACATCAGCGAGTGCTTTTTTTTTGTCGTAACCGAGGTGTCCAGGCCAGCTTATGTGCACCTCAACTAATCCCCAAGGTCCATTGAACACCTAGAAACCCATGCTTTTTTTTGTGATAACCGAGTTTAGTCAGTAAAATCTACGGTTATGGAATTGGGGGGGGGGGGGGGGGGGGGGGGGGGGGGGGGGGGGGGGGGGGGGGGGGGGGGGAGGAGAGGTGGGTGTGATCCCATGAAGTTGAGATCACTAGCAATCTGCTGTATCTGCATACACAAGAAAATAAATGTGAAGCGAACTAAAAACACTAGGGTGGTGTTTGTCGTAGGCACTCCAACGCTCAAGTCAGCAAGGCTAAATGAGGCTAATTTAGTGAGGGTCAGTGAACGAGAGGGTTACCAGAAGTTTAGTTGGAGACTAGAACTACAACAGTGATGTATAGCTCTCAAGAGTGAGAACTATGGGTTAGAAGGTGTAATGCTGAATGCCTTGTGAGAGGGCCGATCTCTGTTTATATAGAAGTGTTAGGATTTTCGACTCCTAGTAGGACTATGAGTCCTTGGTGGTTGTAGTTTTGTGAATAGGAAAGTCTTTGATTGCCTTGTTTTAGTAGGAGAGGGAATCTTGTTCAATCTAAGATTCGGATCTTAGACGAATTAGGATAGTGATAGATCTCTTCAAAGGAATCCGGATGATAGTGAAATAGGAAGTAGACGACCTTGGGGTTTAAGTAAACCATAGGTCCAGTAGGTGATCTTGGATCAGTGGGCCTGGGCCTAGATGAATTGATGATGAGGCCTAAGTGGATTAGGGCCTCATTGATGGGGTTCAAGTAGTGAGCGATTTGCAAGTGTAGTGAGCAGTCCCAATACATGAATTCTGTTGTAGGCCCAATCAGAATTAGGCCGTGGCTCTGAGCTTTGTTGAAGGCATCTTCGTCTTTGGGCCTATTGAGGCCGAGGACATTTTTAAGCCCTAACAGTTTCCCCTTCACTTTCTAAGTTAAGGAGTACTTAACTTAGAGAGTAGTTACTACTGCGTGAAGGTGTGCGTAGTCGGCCTACCTGTCCAGTCGGGCGGGTATTAATGTAGAAGCCAAATCTTTGGTTCATAGAGCCGAGTACTGAGTGGAGTCCATCGTAAATGACTCGCTTAGTGCGCCGGACCGGGTGCTAAATATGAGGCATAGGTTGAATTTATTCTTGATTGGCGTATCAAGCCGAGTGAAGAAATGCAATAAGCGGAGATCTTGCTCGGTGCTTCGAACCGAGAGAAGGTATGAGGCAAATATCTTGAAGGTGTCCTCGATCGGTGCATCAAACTGAGTGAGAGGATGTGCGAAACAACCCATAAAGGTGTCCTCACTTGGTGCATCGAACCGAGTGAAAGGATGTGCAGAAAATCCCATGAAAGTGTGCTCACTTAGGGCATCGAACCGAGTAGAGTACGTTAGGGTCATTTTGGTAGAGATGCATTCGACTGATCGGTTGAATATAAGTGAGTCGGTGTATGCGCACTTCCAAGTAAGTGGCTAGTGATGCTTGCAAATGCGACACCTAATTTTACCTCACTAAATTCTTATTCAAAGTTGTGTAGTAGCAAAGAGAAAGTAAGGGTCTTTCCCGCAGAGGATTTGTGAACTTAATTAATTATCTATTTCTAACGGGGTTTGTCACGAATTATAAAAACCCAACAAAAACTAACAAACTAAAAGCAAACAATGTAAATCAATCAACTAATAACGAAAGAGAAATCAATGAGATAAACGAGATTGAAGGTTTATTCGCCACCACTAGACACAAATTGCATATAATAAGAGCATTTAACTTTCTACCCTCTTGATCACATTAGCTCAGAAAATACCAAACGTTGATAAGTCCTATCTCTCTTTACTGAGTCGTTGGACTAGACACGGTCATAACCCAATTCCCTATTTATTAAATAACCTAGGATACGATCTCTAGATTCAAAGTAATAAAAGCATTAAGTTGCGAGAGACCTATTGAATCAAGGCTAAACTCATATGGTTGGTTTAGTTATCTTGAGTGATTACCCCCATGTATGCATGCATACACTTTACCACTAGTTATTTAGGTTAATAAAGCGATTCCGTACTAAACAACCTAAATTGACATTAATAGATTAATCTTAACGATTTAATTGGCCACTTAAACAATTAGAAAAATCTAGTTAGACCCTATTTTCAGAGAAATAATCACATAACTAAGAGGGATCAAAAGTTAAAAAGATGCAGATTTTATTAATCACAAGACATGTCTAGGGTTTTGAAATCACCGTCAATCACAAAAGAATTAGTTCTTCATGAATAACTATGAGAATGTCATTGTATTATTCAAAACAAATAATAATAACAAAGAAGAAGAAAAGCTTAGTGAAACTTGGTTGGATTAATGAAATTGATGATGATCTCCTCCAATTCTTCTTCTCCAAGCCTTCTTTAATCTCCCTTTTTCTTTAGTTCTTGAATATCTTTGTTCTCTCTTTTTTTATCTCTCAAAGAATTCCTCAAAATAATGCTAAAAGACTTCTATTTATATCCCACAAGGGTTAGGGTTTTGTTTTCCTTAATTCTAGTTAGTTTAGGACTCTTAAACCCTATTTTCCTAGTAAAAAACGGAAGAAAAATTTTCAGCTGTCGTGACTGTGCCCCGGCACTGTGCTGTGGCATGGTTGATTCTGGACTAAGTGTGTTGCGGCATGGTTGGTTTTGGACTTAGTGTGCTGCAGCATAGTGCTGTGGCATGGTTGGTTTTGGACTAAGTGTGCTGCAGCACAGTGCTGCGGCATGGTCCAATTCCTCTGCTAACCTTGCATTATTCTTCAGCACTCCAGAGATGGTGATTTTTGAGTATGATAACGATGGAATCTAGAAATGTGATAAGCATATGAAATTTATCTCTTTAACTCAGATTTCCAATGGTTTAAAAACCATCTCGATACGGTATCTACAACTCAAGTTATAGTTGAAACACTTAGGCATGCTCAAGCTGGAGAGTAATCTAGAATTTCCTCTTTACTTCAAAGCTCCATAGCTTCTTCAATTCAACTCTGATTCTCAATCCATTTGTTTCCAGTCATCACAAATTCTCTCACCAACATCATCTCTCATCCAAATATTATTTTTAAGCCTTATTCCCTGAAAACACAACAAAAATACTCGTGATCCTGAAAAGTGTATTTATAAAACAATGAAGTTAATTCATGCAAATTAATCCTAATTTCCCACAAATGATACCTATAAACCACTAAGTATAAGTGTATTTTCAAGTACTTATCAGCTAGTTCACTCGGTCAAGGTGACCGAGTGGTTGAAAGTTGTGTTCCTTGGCGGAGTTTGTCACGAGGTTGGAGAGCCGAGGTTAAATAATACTTGGAGAGTCAAGGTTAAATAATATGTCTGATGATCAGTCCATTTGGTTGGGTGAACCGAGTGATTGGGTATGAAGAGTTATAAAGATGTATGTTCGAATATGAGAGATAAATAGTTTGTACATAAGGAACATCTTCTCAATCGGGTTGGCCGAACGGTGATACTAGGTGCATTCATCCAGTCACATCCTTCGGATGTGCGTGAGTTAACAACACATGTACGACGAAGATCTCTTCTTTGCTTGGGTGGGAAAATGAAAAATTGCTCTATCCCATAACCAATCAAGGGCTGCCACGTGTATTGTTTGCTAGCTTTTGTTTATAAAATCAATGAGGCGACTGTTCATCTTCATCTTCATTTCATCTCGTCTTCTATTCTCTTTCTTTGCATTTTCTTCCTCGTTTTGACCTTTTTCAGTGGCGGTGAAGAGACTTTCGAGGATTCCAGCCATTTTCTCGGTAAATACTGGTTCCTTGTGCTGCTTTTTGTTTCCTTTTGTCCTTTCTTTGTTTTTGTAGTATTTTTGAAGAAATTTGGGTGGAGCTTGGTAGATTTTTTAGGGGGGGTTTGAAAAATAGGAGGTGCCTTGTTTATTTGTTTTGAACGGGGAGATTTGGTAGTGATTTGATTATTTGGTTTGGCGTTTAGGAGGTTTTGTGTGTTTAGGATCGATTTAGTGTGGTTTGTTTGGTGTTTGATTTGAGGTTTGGAGTGGATGAAGGATTTTGGTCTGCGTTTGAAGGTTCTGGGTTTTTTGGGTTTAGGGAGGATAGAAGATGAAGTTGATTTATGTTAGCTTCCCATTTGACTCGTCTCGATCTGCTTGACTAGGTCGAGTGAGGATGAATCCCACAAAAATAAGTTTGGTTTTTGAGTAAGGGCTAAGTCACATAAGTCATTCGGTCACCCAGTTCGAGTGGAGTAAGATCTGAATAAAGGAAGTTTTAAGGGTGCGGGCACTTGGTCATCCTGAACAAGTCGACGACTTTGTAGAGGCAAGTCTTACTGATTGGTATTGGACGTACCTTGTTCAGTCGGTCGCTTTGGGCGAGTAGTGCTTGGAAGCTGATGCTTACTTGTAAATTGGAGATGCCCAATCCGTTGTCTTGACCCAGCCGAGTGGTGGGATCGTGTTTGCCAAAGAGTGGAGTGCTTAACCTTGTTGAGGATATGGTTAGTCACCTTGGTCAAGTCAAGCAAGTTAGCTGAATATGTCGCAGTCAAAATCAGGCAACTCGAGTGGGGTAGAATTGGAGGTTGGGAATAAGTATGAGGAGGCACCAACAATGGTAGTGATGCCCGAGGGTGGAGACGTTCTGATCGGCATATCGAAGGGGGTGAATATGGTTGCTCCTTGTCCGAGTGGTGTTGCTTTGAGTTACGATAGTTCAGATGGGCAAGAGACGAGTGGGGAAGACTTTGATGAAACTGATGATTTTGGGAGTTTGCACTTTACCAGTGGTGGCTCTAAGGATGAGCTGAGTCGACCTGACAGTAGAATATTGAATAAAGACTACCCACCCTTGTTGAAGGAGAGTGATGTGTGGCGGATCAGAACGATGTACCACATTTTAGAGTCAGTTGAGGTTAGGGTGCCCAAGTCATATGAGAGGGTCGACTAGGAGGCAAAAGGTTGGGTAAGTGTCCATGAGAAGTGGTTCCACGATGGGCTAAGGCTTCTGATACCTTGTCTTGTTTGAGAGGTATTGAATCACTTTATGATTGCACCAACTCAGATCATGCTGAATGGGTGGAGGCTGTTGATGGCGCTAGAAGTCTTTTCATGCATAATCAAGTGATGTTCGGGCTGCATGAGTTGTTGTACTCCTATTTCCTAAAGGAGAGTGACAAAGATAAGGGTAGATACACTATTACTCTTAGGCATGACAAGACTTCTCTTGTGATTGACCTTCGGTCGAGGGACAAGAACTAAAAGGAGCGCTTCTCCTTCTTGAGGGTTGAGGCAGTCTTTGGAGAGCGAGGCCAGGGCAAGATCTCGTATACCTGGCGAGGAACTTAATCTTTACTTATTCTTTGATTACTAAAGTCTTATTTTGTTTTTCCTTTGTAGATCCCAACTTTAATCGAGCAAGACAGAGTGGGGACGGATTGGACGCGTAGACTAGAAAGATTCTTGCCATTTCCAAGGAGCAGAGAGATTGGCGAGTAGTGTTGGAGGAGGTGAATTTGAGGGCGAGTCACCTGTGGGTTGGAGTTGGGGCAATTTAGTAAGGTATCCCCTTCCATTCTTTGAAGCAGACTTGGAGTGTGCTGCTCATTCACTACTGCAATCATATTTTGCTTGGTAACTCGAGCCTGAACTCACTAATTATTGAGAAATTTACGATTGTAGAGAGACTTATAAAGAAGTTAACCGTTCCAAGTGCAAGTGAGTCCATCACGAGGCGTCGTAAAAAGAGGAAAAGGACTATTCGATTAGGGAGGAGAGGAGAGGAGAGGAGGATGGAAGATGTGGTTGTGACTCTACCCAGACAACCAATTGTGACCAGGGCCATGTCCTCCAAGATGATTGTCTTGGATGAGGAGAGCGAGTTGTTGATTTTTAGCATCCCAATCACTGCGTCGACTTACTCGGACGTAGCTTTCATGAGCAAGTTGGTTGATTCATTCTTGTTTCCTGCAGAAGAGAGCTAACTGAATCAGATGGGCGTGGTTGCGACTGTTGATTGGGGGGTTTCCTGTGCTTTCTAGGTTTGCACTGGGCTTTTATTTTTCTATATTCATTGTGTGACTGAAACTGACTGAGTGATTTTATGCAAGCTTTCACAACCAACCTACACTTTAGGAAGTCCATTGTGTCGTAAGGGAAGAAGATACATGATCTCTCCAAGTCCAATACCAACCTACGAAACAGAGAGGCGACGGCCCAAAAGGTCAGTGGGAAAGACAACAGCGAGTGAGGGAGGTCGAGGCCGAATTGGAGCGATTGAAGAAGGAGCTGGCTGAGAAGAATGCTGAGATTGAGTCGTTGAGGGAGCTGTGCCTCATCATTGCTGACGACACCATCATCAGGGCCAGGGGATAGCTGATGTTGAAATACAAGACTGGGAATACTACCCATTGGAACCCGAATGAAGACATCCAACTCTTGCTTGAGATGGAGGAGGAGGAGGATGCTGGTCGAGTAGATTACATAGAGGAGTAGGTTGACGGTCAGATACTCGACCTTGCTAGTTAGCTGGGGCGGTCGATTACGGATGATGTTAGTGACTAGCCTGCGGGGACGTCTGCTAGGGCCGGTGAGAGAGTGACCGATTTGAAGATGGATGAGACGACTCATATTGATGGTGTGAGGCATGACACCTCTTAGACTTGTGTTTATTTTTCTTTTTATATTTTTGAGGCCTGAGTTGTTGGGATTCATGCATTTTGGACATGGAAATGATGTAAAATGGATGGACAAGATGATGGATGCAAGGTAGAGCACAAACATGACACATAAGCCCAAAACATATTCATGGTAAGGATGGAATATTACCTACTCCTTTGCTATTCAACACTTGAATCTTCTTTCTTAGAATCTTAGTTCTTCAAGTGAACTTGAAGAATCTCAAAATGTGATCCACAAAAGTCAAGGAAGAGAGAGCCGAGAGAGTTAGAGAGAAAATGAGAGAGTGATTATTGTTTCAATTGATTCAATTGAATGAAAATGGTATAACACTTTGTTTATATACCATGGGCACAAAGTGTAATTTTAAATTGTCTTGGGGAAAGAGCTTTATGTCAAGTCCTTGGTTTCATGGGGAATTAATAATTAGGCCCCAATTTTAAATCCCTCGTATGATTCTAACCTTTAGATAAATCACACATGCACTTTTTGTCCCCATCACGAATCCAATTCAATAAAATATTAATAAATCCTATTACCTTGTTGTGATAGTATTGATAATCCCGTGATTATACAACTTTCATTATACTCTTTTGTCGGATTTCAAGTTACTTTCTAGTGCATTTTGACCTGATGGTCCTTAATTCGTGTACTTGTTTCGTATTTAGGTTAAAAGTGTCATTTTGAGCAACTAAAGACCAAATTGGATTTTTTGACTAAGAAATTAGCGGACTCAGAAGATCGGAGAGTGTCCGGAGCAAGATAAAGCCACGATGAAGGCTTGTTTTCCAAGGAAGGCACGAGAATCGAAGAATCAACGAAGACAGCAAGCGAGTGGCATTCTATAATTTCAGAACTCAGGAAGAAGCTCGACCCGGCGAAGGAAATGTACTCGCGCGGAGAAGTAGGCCACGTGACGAGCTATTCTGTTCATTTTCGCGCGGCGAAGTCACTTATTCCAGTTTTGTTAACGCCAGTTCGTGCTGTGCGTGTTTGGCTGGGTTATTTGTACGAAGTATAAAAGAAAAAACTTAGTCTTTTTGCCCAGATCTGTAGTTGTTTATTGGTTTAGCCACTTTTTACATTTTTTCGGAAGAATTGTGAGCGATTGTGGGTTGTAAAGGAAGAAGATTCGATTCCAACTAGAGGATTCATCTTTTGGGAGATTCTTACATCTTTATTCTGTTTCATTATGTTGACCATGTTATTTCCTATTTGTTCGTTTTGTGTTATTGAATTAAATTATGAACTAATCTCTTTTGGGTTAGGGTTTTGATGGTATTTTGGATTGTAAATGGTTAAGGGTTTGATTGTGTTATTTCATATGAGGATGCTTTGTTGTGTGTTACTTGATTTTAAGGTTGATGCGATAACATGTGAGATGAGAAAGAATCATGTTCAGACTTCTGGGGTAAATCACGTTTAGTATCTTGGAGGTCTTAGCGATAGTATTCAAAGTTAATGAAATCATTATAGGATTCTTGTGCTTAATGAGTTTTGAAATTATTAATCTCGAATTTGTTGGGTGGCGGAAGTTAATCAAGAAGGAATAGGAAGGCATAAGCCGGAGGTATGTCTACATGCTTAGGAGTTTCGATTAACCATTGCGTATGATATGAGTTTAGTGTAATTATAGGCTTAACCCATAAAATCCAAATGAAGTCAAAACCTACCAGTTTTACTTGAATGATATACGGGTTTTCATCATTGCTTCTTAATTAAGTTTAACCTGTAGTTAAATTTCTTTGGTTGTTTTAAATTAAATTTGCTCCCACCATCCAAAGAGTTTCGATTGCTTCACACTAGAAACTTAGGAAACTCGTGCTTTGCTTACAATCTTCGGGTGGCAACATATCTCCATCCTACTCATCAATATATACTTGTGCGATTAGTATACTTGCTCCTTTTGCCTGTGGTAGTAAGAACCGCGTCAAGTTTTTGGCGCCGTTGCCCGGGATTTGTTGTTAAATAACATTGGTTTTTGTTAGTTAGATTAGTTGAGTTTTTATTTTGTTTATATTTTCATTAAATTGTGATTTACTTTTCTTCACTCTTGTTCGTTCAGTTTAAATGCGAAGAGCAAGACGTCAACCAGTGGTTCTGGTTGACCTTGAGCTTGAACGTACCGTGGAGAGACGTACAACGAGAAAGGAAGAGAAAGAGAAAAAAAAAAATTTCTTGCTGTAGAACCTGAAGGAAGAAGTTGAATGGCTGAACAAGAAATAGAACATGAGGGAGAATTCTCAGTTTCCCACAGTGAATGTAGTGTGTCCAGTATCACAGATTACAGTGCCAGCAAACACTTTCGAGAGCAAGCCGGCAATCACCAGATCGTCAGCAGTCGGGTTAGATTCAATGGGGCATTTATGAAGGTAGATCCGAATCAGCACATTGCAATCTTCCTTGAAATTTGTGGACCACCTTCAAGTCAAATGATGTCAGATGATGCTATCAGGCTGGGTTATTTCCCATTCTCATTGGGAAATAAAGCACAAGGGGTGCGTAATGGCCATTACCACCCGGGAACAATAACAACGTGGAACGGATCTAGCACATAAAATTTCTGAGCAGTTCTTTCCCTCCAGCTAAATCACGAATTGAGAATGATATCACATCATTTCTACAAGAAAGAGTCGAGTCACTGTCTGAGGCTGGGAACAGGAACAAAGGAGTTGATAAGGAAGTGTCCACCACCTGGTTTTACCAGTTTGGCTTCAAGGTACCAAAACAATTTTACTATGTTTGATGGTGTAATATGCAACCATGTGGATGCACTTCAGGAGGGGGCCTGCAGAATAAAGACACCCAGAAGAGGCGTATGAGTGCTTGAGGTTTTGGCAAGCACAACTATCAAAGACCGATGAGAGAGTCCCACAAGGAAATCTTGGGCTTCTGTAAGTTGATGTCCTTCACGCCATCTCAGCCCAACTCACTGCACATTCAAAACCAGGTTGGGACTATGCAGGTAAACTCTAACAAGCACTGCAACTAACATGTATTTTTGTGCAGGAACCATGAGTAGCGAGTGTCAAGTTGGAACCATTTTCCGTCATCTTCATCAACGGAGCAATGAAAATTGGAAGGCAGAATCAGAGACAACCCGAACAACCCATATTCAACACCATACAAACACTGGGGGATAGAAATCTCCAAATCTGGCTTAGGGAAATAGAACTGCTACCAAACAACCAATGTACCAAGGCTAGTTCCAAATAAACCAACCAGGGGTGACCAATCAAACCGGGGAGATCAAAGAGTGACAAGTTGGAGGACATGTTTGCGTAAATTGCACCAGAGACCACGGATTCATGAGTGAGACGAGGCACAAATTTTAGAAACCAAGGAGCGTCCTTCGGAATTGGAGGTACAGATGGGCCAATGGACCGAGAAGCTTAATGATACACCACAGGGTTCTCTACAAAGCCATACAGTGACCTAACCCACGTGAACAAGCAAATGCCATAATCTTGAAGAAGTGGTGACGTTTTGGAAGAGGGGACCACACTACAAGAGGTGGAACAACCGAAAGGAGTTCTGAAGAGAAAATTATGAAGAGTATCATTTGTGAGAAGAAACCAAGTGATGCTGGGAAGAGAAAAAAAAATGAAGAAAGGCAAAAGAGAAGGCAAATTGCATTCCCCGAGATACCACAAATTAGCACATCACAACCCACCGCGTGCCTTTTCCTCAGAGATTGAAGAAAAGAATCGGATAAGCAATTTTTCAAAGTTCAGTGAAATTTTTAAAAAATGCATATTAACATCGCCTTTTGCAGATCATTGCAGCAAATGCACAGTTATGCGAAGTTCTGAAGTAAATCCTTTCGAACAAAAGGAAGTTAGGAAGATGAGGAAACGGTGATGCTCACGGAGATGCAGTGCCACCTGCAGAAAAAACTTACCCACCGAAGCTCAAAGACCAGGAGTTTTACATTCGTGTGTTATAGAGGGATTACTTTTGATCGTGTTTATAGTGGATCTAGGTAGCTTAGTATTAATTTGATGCCCTGTCGTTTTCAGGAAGTGGGAATTGGTGAAGTGAAGCCAACTGACCTGTCGTTGCAACTAGCGGATAGGTTCAATAAGCACCCGATGGGCATAGTCGAAGTATGTACGTTGAAAGGGGTGGGGAAGATAATTTTACCAGAGACCTTTGTGGTGTTGGAATGGAATAGGATAAGGAAAATTCCCTTATTTGGGCCGACGACCTTTTTTAGCACCTGGGAGTAGCAAACTGATGGATGTGCAGGAAGGAAAGTATGTTTAGGGTTTCAAGATGAAAACAATAACTTTCATGTTTTGATATGCAATGAAGGATTCTAGCTGAAGCGGATCCTCATTCTTAGTGTCGTGTGGTGGATGAACTTGTTGTTGGAATCCATGGAAGAAACATCCGAATTAACGTCTAGAAGCTTGATAGCCCAATCAAAACGTCAGAGGTAGAAGAATCAGACAAGTAATGATTGTGCAGAATGTTAGAAGTCCCTTAACCGATTGAGGATAGTCAGAGATTATGAATTTGAGGATAGTTTTGATTTTGACAAGAGAAGGCAAAGGAAAAAAAATGACGAGAGCTCCAAGGCTTTGAACTGAACCTTTCCATCCACCTCAATATGTCTATCTTGGAGAATCAAAACGCTTTTCCCTTCGTGATTTAGTTTCAGATTGAGTGTCATTAGAGGAATGAGGTTGATCAGGGTGTTTGAGGGAAACATAGACAAGGCAATCGGAGGGACGCATTTCAGACATTGAGGTCCTTATCTCACCGTACATTTGCATGCATAAGATTCTCATGGAGGATGACTTAAGCTAGGGTACAAACCACAAATGGCGATTGAATCCTTAAATGAAAGAGGGGTGAGAAAAGGAGGTAGTGACACTTTCGATGCAGTATTATTTATTGAGCTCCGATAACCATGGGTGGAGCCGGACAAAGTAGCTTCGAGAAAGGAGGGATCACGTAGTGAGGAATGAGAGCAATGAGTGATACCCACATGACCGGTGACGGGATGGAGAGTCTGCAGTGATTACCGTAAAACTAAATGAGGCGACAAGGAAAGCTATCATCTCCATTACCCTTCATTGATCAGATGTTGAGAGGTGGCAGGACATGCCTATTATTGTTTTGGATGGGTATTCAGGATACAATCAAATGCTCTCGCTCATGAGGTAAAGAGAAACGACATTCACGTGCCTACGGCACCTTGCCTACGACGGATGACTTGGGGTTATGCAAGGCCCAAACAACTTCAAAGAGGCCCCATGATGTCAATTGGAGACATGGGGGAACGGTTTATAGAAAGGTCTTCATGCGATGAGTCTTCAATTTGGGTTTCAAGTGTTCATCATTGATAAATGTATAAATTAATCTTTTTTGTGTTGCACAGCGATTAGGAGACAAATTGGTGCTGAATTGGGGAGAAATGTCACTTCATGGTCCAAGAGGAATAGTGCTTAGCATAGGATTTCAAGGATGGATGAAGTTGATCGAGCCAAAGAGAAGTGATTGAGAAGCTACCACCACATCATGTAAGGCGTCCGAAGTTCTTGGGGCATGCGGGTTTTTACAGACGCTTTATCAAGGATTTTTCTAAGATTCTAAACCCCTTTGCAATCATGGAAGAAAGATGTTGTTTTTGATTTAATGATGATTGAGGCATGACTTTCTAACTCTAACAACAATTACTAGTTTCATGCACCTATGATTGCAGTTCCCGATTGGGGCTGCCTTCGAATACTGTGTGATGCTAGTGCTTGGCTTTAGGGGAGTATTAGGACAGAGCAAAAATAAGTGTTGCAGTAATTCGTATGCTAGCAGACTCTCGTTGATGCACAATTGAATTACACAAACACTGAAAAAAGAGTTGGTGGCGGTGGTTTTTGCTTTGACAAGTTTCGTTTTATTATTAGGTGCGAAAGGTGATCGTATACAAGGACCCATTCAGCAATCAGACACCTATGGCAAAGAAAGAAGACAAAACCTAGCGCTTGCTAAGATGGATTTTATAACTTCAAGGTTGAGTTGGAAATTCGAGTACAAGAAGTGAATCGAAATGGGTAGCTGATCATTTGTCGAGAAATGAGGACCATCAAGGGAATAGGAGGAAATGCCATTATAGAAACATTTCGGATGAGAAGCTGCATGAGAGTGGAACGAGCACCATGGTTGGGCGGATTTGAAATTACTAATGCAATTGCGGAATGTGGAAAGCTCCCACAGTGGTCTGACATAAACAGAAGAGAAATTTTCTCATGATTTAAAATAAACTTTTTGGGGAAGAGCCATTACCTAAGCATACACTGGCGATCAAATGATACGGGCATGTGTCCGGAGAAGCGATGGAGAAGCATTTAAGGCATTGTTCGAAAAAGGAAGTGGTGGCCTTTTTGGGGGAGCTAAACAGCAGCCCATGGATACATCTGGGTTTTATTGGCCAACCCTCTTTAAAAGGATGCCTAGCGGATGATTCAGAGTGTGACTAATCTCAACGAAATGGATAAGCTATGAATAATTTCAAAAGGGATGAGCTGCTGTTCAACATCCTGGTGATTGAAATTGTTGACGTATAGGGGGATTGAATTCATGGCCCTTCCCAAGTGCTTTTGGGATAACATTTATCTTGGTGAGTCGTGTGATTATTGTCGAAGTGGGTAGGGCAGTTGAATGCCAATCTAATGATGCTAGGGTAGTGATAAATTTTGTGATGAAAAATATTTTCTGCTAGGTTTTGGGTTACCACACGCATCATTAGTGATGGAGATCCATTTTTTGCAATCGCAACTGGATGCACTGTTGAGAGATAGTATGGAGATGAGACATAGAGTTGTTCGCCACCTACCATCCATAGCTAGCGAGCAGGCAAGTGGAACTGTCGCTCAGCAGAATCAGGGGATTTTGGAAAAGACCAGTTTTTTTGTGATAATATTAGGGAACGAGATTGGTTCCGAAAGCTGGTATGATGCACTGTGGGCAACAAACCGATTTAAGAACCGATTGGATGTATCTCGTTAGGAGGTTATATGGAAAAAAAGTGCCACCTTGCCGGTGAACTGGCACATAGAGAGCATACTTGGGCCGTCAAGCAGTTGAATATGACTTGAAAGACGCGCGGCGAGAGGAGAGATGCCTGAACTTTGAACGAAACTGGATGAGTTTCCGTCTGAGCCTATGAAATGCCCGGATTATAAGAGAAGACAAACAAGGTGGCACGACACAGCCATCCGGACCAAGTGCGGTTTGAAGTTGGACGACAGGTTTGCTATTCAATCTAGACTTAGCTTTTTCTCCGTCGAAACCTTAAGTTCTGATGGGATCCGGCATTCAAATTACAGGGATTACGAATCGAGCGCGAGGTTTACACGCTGAAGAGTAAAGCACTTTAACCCAGTCAATGGACGAGATTGAAGCCATACATTGATGTTGCTGATGATGCATTACATCACCAATCCGGCTGGACATCCCAAACCTAAAGGATGGAGAGAGTCCAAGCTTTTGCTGTCGTACGACTATAAAACAAGCGCTTCTTGGGAGCAACCCAGTGTTTTTTACTTTGGCTTTTCTTTAGTAGTTTGAATTATTAAATTCTCATTTGTCGTTTTAAAAATGTTGATGTTTTTGTTTTTGGGTGTTCAGTGAGTCATGCAGCCAAAGAAAGGTATGAAAGAGTGCTCTATACTTCGCCGGGGCGAAGAAATTTTATGCTTCGCCGGCGAGTGAAGTAAATGATTTCTAAGTTGCTCCTGGAATGATTTCGCTGGGTGAAGAAATTTTCTTCGCCGCTGCGGAAGCAAAGTGAATAGAGCGCTAGCTCTGACGATTTCGCCGCGCGAAGGAATTGTTGTCGCCGCGCGAAGAACGTGTTCTAGATTTGTGAAATTTTGCCTAGGCATTCGTCCGGGCGGCGAAGGAACTTTTTCTTCAGCTGCAGGTTTCGCCCCGGCGAAGCATTTGGTCTTCGCCGCGGCGAAACCGGGAATTTTTAGGGTTCATGACGATGAACTTCGTCGCGCTTCGAAGAATCCTTCTTAACGTCGGCGAGACTTGGAAAAGTTGATTAGGGGTATTATTGATGGGGGGGGATGGACTCGCCGCGGTGAAGATTCTTCTTCGCCGTGCCGACTACGCGTTTTATAAATACTTCCGCTTTACTACTTAGTCATTTCACGCCGCCTTGCATTTGGAATTGAGGTAGAAAAAATTTTGTCAACTTCCATTTGTTGCTGTACCAAACTTGCTTTTCCACAAATTTCTTATCCACCACATACTCAAACACAACACAAAACAAACTTTTTCAAACAACAATTTGAGAATCTCAAGAAAATTTCTGGATCAAAAAAAATGGGGATTTCAATCTGGGGCGTTTCTGTCAATTGGTGGTGCCCTCCTTCATGGTGTATAAGATCTAATAACTCCATACTTTAATTCGAACAATTCAAGTTTCTAAGCATAGAATGAAAATTATGTGCGATTGAATGAGAAGTATTTTGTGGTTGTGGATGTGATTGTGTGTGAGAGAGATATTGTACGTACTTGATTTTTAAAGGTGTGGGTGTTGATATTTTGAGTGGTTGGTTGAATTGAAAATTGTAGGGTGGGGGTGAATTAAAATTTTTGGAAGTGTGGGTTGTTTTTGCAGGTTGGAAGTGATTGTATAGAATAGGATTGATTTTTGGGGTTGAAAATTTTGGATTGGAACTTAGTGAAAAAATGGCTCCGAGGTGAAGCAACCGTACAAGGGAAGAGTAAGAGTTAGGGAAAGAAGTGTCGATAACAGGTTTGTGAACGATGAGGCACGGAAAAGGTTGAGGCGGCCATTCGAGAAGGCCAAAGGATTATCCCAGAGCGCTGTAACCGTAATCAGGCTCTGATTGGAGTAGGGGAGGCAGTGGGACATGTTTTTGCGAGCTCCTGCGAAGTGGCGTTGAGAGCTGGTAAGGGAGTTCTATGCCATCTCCGGAGTGTAAGGAAGACGGTTTTGTAAGAGGGGAGGATTTGCCTTTTACGGCGAAAGAAATCAGGATTTTCTTTCATTGCCAGAAATCCTCATTGATGAATACGTGCGGTTCAAGAGATCAAAGATTGATGACGACATAATCCTTCAGTGATTGAAAAACGGGTACAGGTGGGCAGTGTAAGAAACAGAAAAAAACTCTTAAGGGACACAGTTGACACCGATGGCTCGGCTGTGGCAATACTATATCGTGCAAGACTCATGCCGGAATCGCACTATAGTATCGTGACTCGCGAGAAGCATTTCTTCTATATTCGCTTTGCACAGGGAAGACATGATTGTGGGGGACATAATTTATAACAGCATAAGCTAGCAGCAAACTCGGGGCGCAGAAGTACTGTTTCCCGATCTCATCACAGCCTTATGTCAAAGCTCGGGTCGCGGTTCAGGAGACGAGCAGCGTATTCATGCTGCTCCAACCTTAGATTCGGATTATTACATAAAATCTGGACCGAACGGAAGCTGACCAAGCCAGAGCAGGGGCGAAAAGGCAAAGAACGAGCCTTGCCACATCATCAGCTCCACAGGTACACAAAAAGAGATGATGCAGGAAAGATGGGCCTGATGAACTACATGAAGAATGCCAGGATTGGTTTATGATTGGAGTGGACTGAGAGGATGCATGAATTGCTGACAAACAACTTCAAGGAGCTGAATGTGAACTTCAGCATACCAATGTGGTAGACTGGAACTCGAATGAGTGGTTGGACTCGAGGAGGACGAGGAAGATGAAGGCTCTGAAGAAGAAGCAGATGAAGAAGCCGATTAACCAGAGCACCTGTTTTGTGTTATTTTGTTTTTGTTAATTGTGTTCAGTTGAAACATTAAACTCGAGTTATTTTTGGTTTGAACTTTGTTTATTTGTTAGTTTTAGTTGTGTTTTAATTCGTAGTTGTTAAAAGGACGAGATTAGGTTGTAATACTTTCAAGATTAGTGTGAATTGGCTAACATAAAGGACACAACAGTTTGATTGTTTGAAAATCTGGATGATGAAAAGTCCGACACCAGGTGGTTCATGTGGAGCGACAATTATGGATTAACCAGGGAGAATTCTCATACCTATTTTTTTTTCCTTTCTCTTTTTGATTTGTGCATAATGGAACATTGGGGACAATGTCGTTTAGTTTGGGGGTAAAGGAAGAATTAAAAGGGGTTTAAGGGTAATTGGCTGGGAACCAGTAACCGCTTTAAAAACTGCCTGCCGTACTTGGCGACATCGGGTTAACAACGCATAAACCTTAAACTTAGAAAAAAAAAAAAAAAAATTCTTTATGTTAATTTTTACTTTCTTTGTTGGGTTTAAGGGTCATTGGCTGAAACCAGTAACCGCCTTAAAAACTGCCTAGCAGGACTTGGCGACCTGGGTTAACAACACCACGTAGACTTAAAACTGAAAAAATTCGTTGGTTTTTTTTTTTGGTTTACTTTGTTGTTTCGTTTTTGACCGATGATGAATTGTATAAATCAATGATGAGAATAAGGCGGTGATTTTTTTATTGTTGAGAAATGTTAGCATGCTCAAGTTGTTGTTTGTTGATGGATTTTGATTGAGGTTTGTTGAGTGGTTCAAACCACCATTTTCATTTTCAGCATGTTAGATTCATTTTATGTGGTTAGGTAAAGTCTGATAATGTTGGTGACTAGAACCTAGTTGAGAAGTGCCTGAGGCGAAAATTCGAGGATTAGACATGTTGGGAGATGATTTAGGCAATTTTTTGGAACGTTTGAGCCTTTCTAGCCAACCGTGAATGAAATTTTTTCCCTAGTCACCCTTTTGAGCGTGAATTTTTGTTGCCGTTTTTCTTGGAAACAACAAATTTATCAATCCTTTTACCTAAACACTTTATCGTACCCTTGGAGAATTCAGGTCCTAGTGCAAAACAAAGAACGGGAGAGTGTACGAATGAGCAAAAGAATAGTTTGGGGGTTGAAAGAAGAAAAATGAGAGGAGGCCCAAAACAATAGTTTGGGGGTTGAGAGAAGAGAATAAAAACAAAAGAGGTAGTCACTCATCTCAGTTCAACTTGTTATAAAAAAAAAAAAAAAAAAAAAAAACCAATTCTGCCCGTTAAGGGTATAACGGCATAGAAACCAGAACCCGCCTTAAAACTGCCTAGCAGTATTTGAAGACCTCGGGTATACAACGCCACGTATGCCTTAAACCACCCAAGTCTCACCCGCATTTGTGGTATCCTAAAATAAGCAGGTACGCGGGTGGGAATGTGAATTAGTGGACAGGTGGATGGTGGTTGAGAAAGTATGGGTTGGGTTCCTTGTGATTTTAGTTTGCTTAGGACAACCGAGTTCTCTTAATTTGTTATTCCTATATCCTTTTTATGGAACCTACTACCCGAGCCTAATGTTACAAGCTTGCAAAGACCTTTTGCATCTTAGCGATGTCTAGTCCACATTAGTGGAAGTAATTCGATACTTAGGCCTTGGAGTCCGCCACCATATTGATAAACTTTAAAATTTTGCATAAAATAATCCGGGAAGTTGGAATGTGGATGAAGTAGGGATCACGCTTGGTGACCGAGAGGAAGACAAGCCGATATAACTTATAACTTCTTGGAGGTTGAATATTCATTTTTCAACACTTTTGAGGACATGTGCAATTGTAGGTAATCATTTGTAGGAGTTGAGTCTTGTTGGTTTTTTGTTTCTTTTTTTCAGTTTGTCGTGTGTGTTTTGTGTTTTGTTCTATTTGTTGTTTGTGTTTTTGTCATTTTTGTACCCTATGCTCGGGGACGAGCATATCTCTAGTTTGGGGGTAGTGATAACCGTGAATTATACCTTTTCTTTACCTTTGTAGATTAGGTAGTTTCTAGGCATTTGACCGGAATTGTTCCTTAATTCGTACTTTCGTATTCAGGTTTAAAATGGTCATTTGAGAAATAAGAACAAAATTGGTATTTTTGACTCAGAAATTAGGATCTCAAGATAGGAGAGTTCCGGAGCAGGATAAAGCACGATGAAGCTTGTTCCAAGGAAAGCACGAGAATCGAAGAATCAAACGAAGAAGCAAGCCAGAGTGGCAGTTCTGTAATTCAGAACTCAGGAAGAAGCTTCGCCCCGGCGAAGGAAATGTCTTCGCCGAGGTGAAGTAGGCCAGGGACGAGCTTATCTGATTCTTCTTCGCCGCGGCGACAGTCACTTATTCCAGTTTTGTTAAACGCACAAGTTTAGCGTGCGTGTTTGGCTGGGTTATTTGTAGAAGTATAAAGAAAACTAGTTCTTTTTGCCCAGGATCTTAGTTTTTATTAGGTTTAGCCACTTTACATTTTTGGAAGAACTTTGAGCGATTTGGGTTGTAAAAGGAAGAAGATTGCGATTTCCCAACTAAGGATTCATCTTTTGGGGAGATTTTCTAATCTTATTCTCGTTTTCATTATGTTGAAAATGTTTATTTCCTATTCTTAGTTTTGTGGTTATGAATTAATTATGAACTAATCTCTTTTGGGTTGGTTTTGATGGTAGTTTGGTTCTAAATGGGTTAAGGGTTTGATTGTGTAATTTCAGATGAGTATGCTTTGGTGTGTGTACTCTGATTTTTAATGTTGTATGCGATGAACCGGTGAGATTGAGAAATGAATCATGTTAGACTTCTTGGGTATCATAACGGTTATAGTATGGATGCTAGAGATAGATTCAAGAATTAAGAAATCCATTATAGATTCTTGGGCTTAATGAGTTGAAATTATTAATCTTCAATTTGTTGGGTGCGAAGGTTAAAGGAAGAATAGGAAGGCTAGCCCGAGAGGAGGTGTACATGTTAGTGAGTTCGATTTACACCATTCGTATGATATAGTTTAGGTAATTGATAGAGTGCAATTAACCCCCTTATTGAATTGATATTCGTGGTTTCATTGCTTTCCTTAATAGTTTTAACCTTAGTTAAATTTCATTGTTGTTGTAATAAAATTGCTCCAATCCAAAGAGTCGATAGCTGCAAACTAGAAAAACATTAGGAAAAATACTACAAGTGCTGCGTGGACTTGTCAATCCTCGGGGAAACGATACTCTATCTATAGTAATTATACTGTGATTAGTATACTGCTACATTTGCAGTGTAGGGAAACAGTGTCATCTATCCATGGATAATCATTGCTTACCAAAAACACTATTCGGATGCAATTGTTTACGTCGAACAATCATTAATCGATCAATGATAGTATACTCTCTCTTCTTGAGCTTGGTTTTATGTGTGACCATTTGGTCACTGTGATCTAGCCGTGGGCCCATATCATAGATTTTGTTGTTGTTAACTCTTATATCGAAACCCCACTGATATGGTAGAGACGTCTAGCAATGTTCCATAACCTCTAAACCACAATGAAGTGTAAACTCTAATGACCTATTCTGATCGTATGTATCGTGAGTAGTAAATCTTCGTTTAATCCCGATTAAGAAATGGTTCATGGTATGTCAAAAAAACCTTACTTAATCTTATGAACGTGTCAATCGAACAAGTGGAAGTGTCAACATGAAACTACTTTTCATCTGACATTCATTATACTCTGGCAGAGATTTTTTCCAATGTTTATTGACATTCATCTGGGAGAATCGAGATTGGATTATTTGCATTAACGAATCCCATCTTGACCATCACTGTCCTCGCACATGAATAACTATGACCAAACGCGCTATACACAAGACATGAATAGTCTCGTGCTTATACACCATATGAACCATATGCATCCTATGTGAATTGAACTGATGTTTCAGGTCTAAGGATCAGTGGTACACTAGCATCGATTCTACGATGCCAGATAAAAAATCCACCTAATGATCTAGCTCACTAATTGTTTACCATTTCTATGTCTTAGTGACACCTTCTATAATCACCCACACTATACCATCAATGATATTCAATAGAGATATCAGCATGCCTACTATGCAATGTTATTGCCCAATTAACATACGCTAGGGATTCTGGATCGATCTTCTTGAAGATCCGTGACATCCAGACATTTCATGCAATATTAATGTAATATAAATGAAGCAATAAACAACAGTGAAATAAGAACACTTTTATTCATATACATTTACAAGATATAATGTCCTTAAACTGACAAATGATGGGTTCCTAGGGCATACCTACCAAAACTCCCATTGCACTAGAGCCAATTGTTGTAGTATCTAATACCATCTCTCAAGATGATAGGCCAATTGCTTCTGTGTCATCGCTTTAGTGAGTGGGGGCAGCTACCTCCTCTGCTGAAGGTATTTCTGCACTGAATTTCTCTGCTCCAACAAATTCTCTCAAATTGATATTATGTTAATGTTTTGAATTCTGGTGCGCCCTTGGCTCAATTGCCTGGGCAATAACACCAATATTGTCACAGTGCAAGGTTATCGGATAAAACCAGTTTGGAACACACCAAGTTCAATCATGAACTTGCGCATCCGACAGCTTCTTTTGCTGCTTTTAAAGTGGCAGTATTCAACTTCTGTAGTGGAATCGGTAGTAGTCGACGTTTTGAACTCTTCCAACTGACCGCACTTTCATTGCATGTGAAAATGAACTTGGATGTAGACCTTTCTATCATCACATCTGATTGAAAATCGGAATCAAAGTATCCATCAATTTTCAACTCTTAACCTCCATAACTTAGTATTAGATCCTTTGTTCTTTTAAGTACTAAGGATCGTCTTAACAGCTGACTAGTGTTTTTCCCACGGGTCGGAATTGCTATCGCTGTAACACACACAACTATACAATATCAGGCCTAGTACATAGCATAGTGGTACATGAGACTACCTACAGGCTGAAGCATAGGGTATCCCACGCATCCGCTCACGCTCTGATCAGTTTTGGGATCAATATCTTTTCAAAGATGAATCCGTGACTGCAAGGCAAAATTCCCCTTTTGGATCTTGGCATGCCAAAAACCGTTTCAACATCTTTTCTATGTAAATCTTTGAGAAAACCCTATTAATCTTTTCGTTCATCTCATAGATACGAATTCCTAGGATATAGGTTGCTTCTCCTAGTTTCATGGAGAAAAGTTCGCATAAACACAACTTAACTTCAGTCATCATCCCAATTTATTCCCATCAATAGTATGTCATCTACATACAATATGAGAATATGATTGCATGATCCTTTGTCCATTTATAAACACAGGGTTCATCCGGGATCTTTATAGAACCAAACGTTTTGATTATTCATCAAACCGGATGGTCCAGCTTCTGAAGCTTGTTTAACCCATAAGTGGATTTATGTAGCTTGCACACTTATTCTTTCATAACTGGATACAAAACCTATAGGTTGTTGCATGTAGATATTTTCCTCAATAAATCCATTGAAGATGGTGTTTGACATCCATCTGCATATCTCATAATCATAAGTACAGCTATGGCTAGCATAATTCTGATTGATTTAAGCATAGCGACTGGTGAGAAAGTTTCCTCATATCCATCTTGTTTTGAGTATAACACTTTCACAACCAGTCTTGCTTGTAGGTCTCTACCTTGTTAATCTTGCCAATCTTTCTCTTGAAGATCCATTTACATAATAGAAATATCCTTCTAGAGGATTAACGAGAGTCCATACCTGATTAGCATACATGGATTTGTCTTAGAATTCATAGGTTCTAGCCATTTTCCAAATCGATATCTAATATCGCTTCTTCATAACTTCTAGGACCATCCTCATGATTGACTTCTCAAATCAGATAGATTCAAAAATCTCTTATGAAATAAACCATATCTTTTCGGAGGTCGAGATACTCTAGAAGATTATGAACCGAAACCGTTTTAGGTATTAAGGTTTCCTGAGAGGGACCACCCATCTGAATATTTCGGTCTGAGGCTCCCGACTCTTCTTGGAGCACCAATTTGTTCTTCCTACACCACTTTTTCTAAGAACATGTTTCTCAAGAAAGTATGCATTCCTAATGATTGAAATTCGTTGATCAGTGTGGAATTAAAAATAAATCCCAAATTATTTTGGATACCCTATAAACCGACCTATCTCAGATCTAATGCTAAATTATCTGTCTGACCAACCTTGACATAAGCTGGGACAACCCCAAATTCTCATATATTGAGACTAGGAGGTGTACCATACCACATCTCATATGGTGTCATCCAATAAATTTAAATGGTACCCATTCAGAATATGCACAGCGGATTCAAGGGCAAATCCCTATAGTGATGTTGGCAAGTCTGTAAAACTTCATCGACCGTACCATATCTAATAAAGTACGGTTCTTCCTTTGAAATACACCGTTATGTTGGGCGTATTATAAAGGAGTCAATTGGGATATATACCATTTCCTTTAGAAAATCTCAAAAATTCTGTACTCAAGTATTCACCATCACAATTGATCGTAAAGTCTTATAATCTCTTATGGTCTGTTTCTTACTTCATTCTAAACTCTTTAACTTTTCAAAGGATTTAGATTTGTATTTCATTAAATACAAATACCCGTACAAGATTCATAAGTTAGATAGGTATCTGAACCCAGTAGGCTTACAAGCCCATTTGCTTCTAACCTGATTAACCTTTTATCTCCTATATGACCTAATCGATAATGCCAAAGTAATTTGGATTAATTTCATTTCGAGATCTCTTATTTGTAATGATATAATTATGTCATAATCATTAATTACCAAAGATACAAACCATTGTATTAATTGCTTTGCTAACTAATTCATTTTCAAAATAAATTAGACATTATTCCATAAATGTATTTTGTAACAGATTTACATAAACAGAAATAGAAATGAGGTTTCTAGTTGCTTTGGCAAAATACAAAGTTTTATACAAATACAAAATGTGTCCTGATGGCAATGTCAAATGGCAAGTCTCCTGCCTCGGCCGCAACTTTTGCTCCATTTGCCATCTTCAAAATGACTTCACCTTTAACAGTGTAGAAACTATTCTGCAGTGCCTACAATGAAACACAAATGTGAGATATAGTAGCTGAATCTAATATCCAAGAAGGTCATTTGAACTAACATTAATTCAAATTCTATAAAATAGAATGGAACATACCTGCTGGAGTTTCTTCAAGCTCTTCAGATAAAGAGGACAATTCTTTCCAATTTCCATATTTCTTGCAGTGGAAAACAGGCCTTTATCATTGACCTTTCTTTCCCTTCTCAGTCTTAGAACCATCCTTTTAAAAGGCATTTTCCATGGTCCAACTTTTGGACCTTCCTTTTGCTTTATTGCTTCTTCTTAGTCTTACTAGAAGAAGCTGCAAAAAACATCCTCTTGCCCTTTCCTTTCTTCCCTACTCATAGAACTATGAATCTCATTGACAATTCTGCAAGAGTGCGCTCACATCTTGTTGAGATTATAATTTGTGATGAAGGGCTTGAAACTTGGTGGAAGGGATTGCAAAATCAAATCACCTCGAGATGTGTGGCTTCACAATCTCAAGTGTATGCAATTGCCCATAATATTACTCATTTTCATGACATGATCATCTGGGGCAAGTCCTTCCCTATGCCTTATTGTGAATAGTATTGAACACAATTCATATTGCTTCACCACCTGAGTTCTCACCATACAACTCTGTAAATGGATCATTATCTCATTTGCAATTTCCATCTTTTCATGCTCTGCCTGGAGCTCAACATTCATCGATGCTAGCATGTAGGTTCGAGCTCATAAGTCATCCCTTGCCAATATCAAAAAACTTCTTTTTTGGGTGTGGCATCAAGAGGCAAAGAAAGTGGAAGGGGTTGCTTCCAAGACATACCTAGCCTTTCCGAATTGAGAATAATTCTCAAATTCCTAACCAATTATTAAAATTAGGTCCGATCAACTTGGTGTCATCGAGAATCCTCAAAAGTAGGTTATTGCTCATTTTCATTAACTAAAATATCACAAATAAACCGAAAGATTGCAAGGAAAAATATAAGTTTTTAGTGTCTTGTAAATTTAAACCCTTTAATCCCAATCTTATTAGCTCCCACTATTTTTCAAATTCTCAACTCCCCTAATGACGATTTGAAAATTTTGTTGGAATAAATTTCTAGTGGGGAATCCAATCTTATTAAATTTAATTAAACCTTACATAATAGAAATCTTGTCAATTAAATTTAACAAGTAGGAAATATTTCCTTTAATCACACTATACAAGGTATGATTCATTCCTTGCCTCTAGTTTTGGATACCTCACATAATAGAAATCTTGGGTATTATGAAAATTCTATCCAAGAACTAAGACAATTAATTCCATGTCATAAAATTAGCATTCCTCGCATAGTAGAATTCTTGGGATCTCTAATTATGTCAAAGAATTAATTGGCCCATAATGGAAGGCTTGGATCTATATGTTGTTAGGGAGATTATTAGGTTTAACCTTGATTAAAAATGTTTTAAATTATCACATACATTAATTCAAAGATCCATATAAATATAAAACATGGTGGGATGATCTGGGGGGTTTTTTGAAATATATCCTAATTAGGTAAACTATTCACCCAATTTATCACCCTGCGGACTTCATCGTGATTGTTTGATCTCCACTCCTCGTCGTCGTTACGTACACCAGAGGCCCGTGAGAGACCACTATAACAGTACACAATTGAGAGTATTTCCCGCACAATAACAAAAATATAAAACTAATTATTATATATCAATATATAGATAAAAAATTTAATACAATCAAGGGCATATAAATAAATATTATGCAAGTTTGCAATATTATAAATAAGGACTTCATGTAATAATACATAAAAATATGCCATGATTGAACAAAAAGGTACATGCATAATTTTACTCACCTAAAAAATATAATTCATTATATTATCCATCACCTGAATATAAAGAAATAATATTATCACACAGGATTTCATGCAATAAATGTATAAAATATGTCATGATTAAAACAATGGGGACATGCATAATTTCTCACCATAATATTTATAAAAAATATTATATTACCCATCACATAAAAAACCTCTCACATCACATCAATCAAATAAAATAAAAAAGCAAACCTATGCATCATGATGCACGATTTTTACTTGAATCACCATCCAAAAGAAAACATGTGATGAGCAAAGAAGAATCAAACATACATAAACCTTAATCCATACACCATTTGATCATTATCAAAACATGAAACAATTCAAGCACCATTCAATCTATGTATATGGCGATGTGATACCAATTTGCATCAAACATGCATTCATTCTCAATATGTTTCAAGCAAAATTCATAAGAAAACACATATTAATCACCATTAAAACATGCCTCTTTCACATATACAATTTATGCATGGAACAAGCTTAAACACTAACCTTAATCAACATGCAAACATTTGCATTCACAACAAACCCAAAAATGCATTTATACCCATTATATCACATATTGTTAGAGTAAATGCCCTAGAGCAATCAATTTGTAGAATTGACTCTTGTAATAATGTTCATTAATCAATAAAAAGGCATTTTATTCTAATCGCGTGAATCATTATTATTGCAATATGTATTGATATAGCTTAGAATGGTAGAGCGCGACGAGGGTATCAAGTGTTTCAAATCTTGATAGTGAGAACCCTATGAGCACATATGGTGGCCATCTAGAAACGTCCGTAGCCCCCGTATTATTCTGAACTAAGGGCACAGATAATACGGTAAGGTATCATAGTGTTGAACGACCTTGTCGAAAGGCCGTGAATGATCTCACTTGTCAGGTTGTTTGGTGACAACCTGGTGCAACACATGGGTGCTTGTTATAGGCGGATATACCGCAGCAAGTTCACTGGACCGACCCACAGAGGATTCCATATGGAGGTAACCCCAGTGTCTATGGAAAAATCCTCTAACGAATGGTGGTGCAGTGATCTTAGACTTGAGATCACCGGAGCGCCTTGTGCACCGATTGGTGTAGTTTGACACTAGCCTAAACAGTTCTTTTCAGAGCTGTCAATACGGTGGTGATTGGCTGCATCAAGGAGTGTATCAAGACTATGGTGGATTGACAGAGGATTTATCACTCCCGGTGGAGGAGAAAGTTATCTCACGGAATTCAGTATATGGCATGACACTAAAACTGTGGCCACAGTGGGATTGAGTTGTTGCTCTATCCAATTTATAATAGGGTCATTGATCCAGAACTGAATAAAATAATCGAGGAACGAAGGTTGACCTATTTCTAGCCTTCGTCTCGTCGAGATAACGAATGATGAAGGAGATCGAATTGCACGGTAAACCATATCGTTGACAGGTAGCTACTTGCTGAATCCGAATCTATCGGTGGCCATGATGCTTGCTAGGGGCCAATCTTGGTCGTATTAGTGGGACGATTAAGGTGTTGATCGCAATACATACACTGCCGATATGATG
This sequence comes from Pistacia vera, assembly GCF_008641045.1. Lineage (NCBI taxonomy): Eukaryota > Viridiplantae > Streptophyta > Magnoliopsida > Sapindales > Anacardiaceae > Pistacia > Pistacia vera. Next base: position 311,989 of record NW_022196584.1, on the reverse strand, counting down.
AGGAGCCTAAGGGTCACACACTAGAAGTCAATTTAAGATGCAAGAAGAAAGAAGGGCGTTTTCGTCTTTTAAGGCGAAAGGGTATTTTGGTAATTTCACAGTGGAATTAAATTTGCTGAGGTCGTAGCTTTATTTAATTGTTAGAAAAATTAAATAAGTGAAATTACGTTAAAAGTGTGTTCGACATATTTAAATATATTATCATTATTGTTAAATGTTAATATATATTTAATATAATATTAATGATTTTAATTGAGATAATGATGGAAATTAAAATAAATCAATTGGGAGTGTTTGGCAACATGGGCGTGTTGGGTTGGAGCCCAAGCCTATTCGTATGGGATTAGGGCAATGTTTTTAGTATAAAGAGAAAAGTGTGTGATTTTTTAAATAATGAATTTTTTCTTTGAAAACCAAAAAACACACAGCCCCTTTTGGAAAGGCAGTCCCACGGCAGTACACTTGGTTTGGAATCAATTTCATTGATTCTTTTCTTCTTAATCTTGAAGCCAAAGAGATCTAGCAAATCCCTTTTGGTTCTTTTAGGATGTCTTCGGTGGACTACGCAGGTTCGATCCTACACTTGGATCGGTAGCAAAACGTTCGTCGACAAATTTGGAGGAGCCTCAACGTGCGTTGTGTTTCTCTAACTCATGTGATTTATGCATTTTATTTAATATAAATTGTAATCATACCCACTTGTCGTAAACGATCTGATTATTAATTTTCGTTTCAGCTGTTATATTTTTAAATTTTTAATAACTATTTATGTAAATATATATAATAATTTTTTTTTATTCGGGACCGTTTACTAATAGTGGTCAGAGCCTAGGGTACTGAATTTTACAATTTTTATGTGTATGGTTGATACATGTATTGATGATAATATGTTGCCAAGAATCGGTAAATCTGTCTTGAAATTGTTTTTAAGAAACTGATTATCGATTAATTTAATTTGTGTGAATCTGGTTGGTTAATGCATGATGGATTTTTGTTGAGATCAATGTGTTTGATTGATTGCAAAATCTGGTTAGAGTGTTTTGGTACTGTATGAACAGATCCGGAGCTACAGATCAGTGTACGCTCGCCGCGGCGATATAATCATCGCCGCAGCGATCGTCATCGCCGCAACGTATAATCCATCGCCGCAGCGATGGTCGTCGCCGCGGCGATATAATCATTGCCGCGGCGATCGTCCTTTGGACGAGAGCTGTATGAAAACAGCGCTCGCCGCGGCGCGAACCCATCGCGCGGCGATCGTCCTCGGACGTGCGCTTCTGTACCAAAACAATGCACGCCGCGGCGATCTAACTCATCGCTGCAGCGAGCGCACTTGCAAGTTGTAGGGGGTAAAATGCAAGTTTCAAAAAATTTTGGACCAAAAATGTAAATCTGCAATTATCAGGGGTATTGTAATTAACCCACAATTTCAGAAATTGATGTTTTGAAATGTATGCTTTGTAATTATTTGTATATTGCATGGTGCCGGTACATGAGCCTTAGACCTAAGGTGAATGTTTTAATTATTTTTTGGGTATGTATGGTTGTTTTTATTAAATAGGGCCTGCGTGTCCTGCCTTTCTCCTTTTCGATGTATATTCTCTTCTCATTTAATTCCCCTCGAATGAAATCGAGGTTTAAATTTATTGATGTAAAGAATTGTATAATTTTTATTGTAAATTTAGAAAGATATTTTTTTGTAATGTACTTGAAGTCGAGCAAAGAACGGGCAACCATACTTGAAGACTCAAGATTTTTATACAGGACCCCTAGGTGGCCCACCGATTCCTCTAGGCTCGGAGGAAATCGGTTTTAGTTGGGCCATGTACGGCACGTTTAATTTTGTTTAGAATGCATGCTAAGGTTGAATGTTTGATAACATGCCAAACAATGTCATTCTAACAAAGATAATAATTTGTGAGACATTAAATAACAAAACCCTCAATTAAATATATTAAGTCACGAAAGCCTTCATACTATGGTTTAATCAAACCACTGTTCGTCGAAACCGTTCGCCAAAGCGAAGGGTACACTTCTACCAGTGGGAGGTTAAAATGCATTGGAGTTTTCTTAAGGTGATGGTGGACTCTAAAATGACGGTTTTGCTTGTTCCAAAGCGAAGGTTGATAAAACAGCGTCATAGGCATAGTAGAAGCAGTACAACATATTGTGTGTACGTGATGACATGTAGTGTCCACTCTACTGATAGAGAATCACACTTGAGGACGATGGCATGTACTGTCCATTGAATTGGTGATTGGCTTGTTGGCTTTCTCACATTTGAGGTGATAGTGGGAGCTTCAACTGGTGTGGATTGAGTTTGTGGCCTACCTAATAATCATTTTTGCTTGTCGCCAAAGCGAAGGTTTGATATGGGCATGAGGGATCTCGGTCCACTAGAGAAGTCAACGGGCTTTCCGAGTTTATGGTGAGGGCTATTGGCTTGAGTAAAATAGTGGGAGCTTCGTTAATAAAAGACCATATTAAACAATAATAGAACATGGTAATAACGGTTACTTTTTCTGCACTTGAGGATTCATTAAATTTGAGCAAAATGATCCAATCACTGCGACAAATCACGAACTGGGAGAGAAATGGAATGGTGAAAATTTCGTTGACTGGTATGAAGTATAAATAATATACTTCAGTCAAGCGATAGATTATACACACATTGAGCAAGCTCTATCACCAGAGCTGCTGATAGTTTTATCCTGAGACTGGGTATGTATATGTGAAGCATACACATGATGCAAAAGCAGAGAAATGACTAGATACATTGTGCTTGCATCAATGGCACCATTACTGCGACAGCAGTGCCAGAAATGGATTTAGCTTCTATTCTTCATTTTCTTCAGAAGAAATGAGAAGCATTGGTGTCTCGATCATTATTCAGAGTGAGGATGGAAGAGGGTACCAAAATTGGCGATCATATACTCACAGTGGATGAGTATAGAACAAGCTTGGATTTTGGGATGTGGACTTAGAGAGGTTTAGCAATAAACCTAATATACAGTCATTATCGGATTCTTTCTCAATTTGTTTATGACTTTATTGAGGAAGATAAGAAAATACCCTTTCCGAGCTTCTGGATTTGTTGAAGACTATGAGTCAGGCATGAAAATGTCAGAAACATTGACGTTTGTTGAAGCCAACTCAAGTGAAAAGGAAATGGCTCAGAAGTCGATGGAAAGAACTGTTGCAGAAAGGAAGGTGTTTGTCCTCACTGTGGGAATCCACACTGGAGGAAACATTGCAAGGCCTTCCTAGCAAAAGGGAAGAAGAATGTTACTTCTTCGTCAGGTATGTTATTGAGATTAACTTCTCCCATAAACATCTAGGTGACACAAGATGTGGTACTCACATTTGATTGATGTGTAGGAACTACGGTAGAGTAGATTGCTCGCCGAGGGAGAGGTGGGCCTACCAGTTGGAAATGAAGCACGTGGCTACATTTGTGTAGGATCTTATCGTTTGATTTAGCCGATGGACTTGTTTCTGGAACTTGTGTGATTATTATGGTTTTCTTTAGTTTAGAAATTATATATTTCTGTGTCCACATAGGACAAATGAGAATATTAGTTTACTAATGGATTATTGTCCTTGAGTATAAATAATATTCTTTATGGAACTATTTCAAATAATATGTTCTTAAGAAAGACAACAAGGATAATCTCAAAAATGACTACTATGCAACTTTGGCAAGTTGAGCAAACATACCTGAAGAAGGAAGTGTGGATAGTATCACAACTCACCCCTCCTTTACACCCCAACACAATGGAGTGTCAGAAAGAGGAATAGGACCTACTTGACATGGTTAGGTCCATGATGGTTTTAGTGATTTACCTGCATCGTTCTGGGGTTATGCCCTAGAGAATGCGACTCACGTTTTGAACCGTGTGCCGTCAAAGTCTGTAGATAAGCTCCATATGAGCTATGGAGTGGGCGAAGACCAACTTTGATTATCTAAGGATTGGGGTTGTGAGAGTTATGTTAAGAATTGACTTCGAACAAGCTGGGCCCAAAATCCTGTAATGTATATTTGTGGGGTATCCAAAGGAGACCAAGGATACTATTTCTAACCACCCAGAAGAGCGCAAAATTTTTGACTCGATTGGTGTCTTCCTAGAAAGGAATATTTTCTAAGAAGTACTAGTGGGAGAAAAGTAGAACTCGATGAAGTTCTAGAACCACAAGGCATACTAGACGAAGGACGGAGGATGTGCCACAAGAAGTGGTTGAGCATCATGAGGAGGTTACTCCAAACTTGTGGATCAAAGTGAACTACCTCAAGTAGCACAGAAGCTACGTAGATCTGGGAGAGTACGCATGAGCCCGAGAGATACGGTTATCTCGTGACTAACCTGGGAGTACTGGTCTACCAAGACGATGAACCAGAACTACGAAGACGCTATATCGGACCAGATTCTGTTAAATGGCTTGATGCCATGAAATCTGAGATGGACTCCATGTACCAGAACCAAGTGTGGTCTCTGGTGGAACCACCTGAAGGGGTAAAACCCATAGGGTGTAAATGGGTCTTCAAGAAGAAGACTGACATGGGTGGCAACGTGCATACTTATAAAGCACGGCTGGTTGCCAAAGGTTTCAAACAATTCATGGCTTGACTATGAAGAAACCTTTTGCCGGTTGCCATGATAAATCCATCGGATATGCTTGCAATTGCTGATATCATGACTATGAGATTTGGCAAATGGATGTCAAAACTGCTTTCCTGAACGGAAACCTTGAGGAGGATGTGTACATGACACAACCTGATGGTTTCGTTCTGATAGTCAAACCAATAAGGTATGCAAGTTACAGAGATCCATTTTGGATCAAGCAAGCTCAAGGAGTGGAACATTCGTTTTGATGAAGCATAAAAAATTTGGCTTTATCAAGAACGAAGATGATGAACCCTGTGTTAAAGAAAGTGAGTGGGAGGCAGCAGAGTAGCATTCCCAGTGTTGTATGTCGATGACATACTTCTGATCGGGAATGATATACCGAACTTGCAGTCGGTAAGACTTGGTTATCCAAGTGCTCCATGAAGGACTTAGGGGAAACAGTAATCCTGGAAAAGATCTATCTGATCAGTGATAGATCGTGTAGGTTGCTCAAACTAAGTCAAGTACATAGACAAGGTACTGAACACATTCAGTATAGAAAAAATCAAGAAGGGATTTCTTCTGATGGCAATGGTGTCTATCTCTGTAAGGATATGTGTCTTAACCACACAATGAGAGAGATAGAATAAGAGGACCCATGCTTTAGCAAGTGGATCCCTCTTATAGTTCAAATTGATATCTAATGTGCATTCAGCATTTGTAGTGGATGTCAATCAGGCTCAAGTGAGCAATATGTTATGTACTTAGATTGATGTCTTATGTGCATTCAACACATAGTAGAAGATATCAACTAAATCCAAGTGAATGACTGGTTGAGTGTCAATGGAATTCTTAAGGCTTGAAAAGGGCTTAGAATATATATTCTTGGATTATGGAAGAAAGATGAGCTCACTGTAAGAGAATACAGTGACGCTATTTCCAAACAGGAAAAGGATGATTATAGTTCGCAATTTGGGATTACACATTTTGTCTCAATATAACTGCAGTGAGCGCAAGAGCTCAAATTGGTGTACTGCAGTGTTCTACAATTGATGCTAAGTGTACCGCATTTTTAATGCAGCCGTGTAAGCGGTTTGGATCAAGAAGTTCATTACTGAAATTGATGTGATTTCAAGCATTGCTAATCCAGTATAGTTGTACTGCGATAACAATTGAGCCATTGTTGTGGCTGAGGAATCACGTCTCACCAGTAATCCAAACACTTACTTAGTGATTCAATCTGATCTGAAGGATCGATATGAAAGGAATGTGAGATTTGCAGATACCTACCAACCTACATTAAGTTTTATTATAGCAGAAGCATGATGGGCACTTAGGTTATTCAATGTGAGTGCATGAATGACTGGCTTAGTGCAAGCACTGGGTTATTCGTGTTGAGGGCATGAAGATTGGCTATAGTGCAGTGGGAGATTGTTAGAGTAGATGCCCTAGAGCCAATCAATTATTGTAGAATTGACTCTTTGTAATAATGTTCATTAACAATAAAAAGGCATTTATTCTATATCGCGTAAAATCATATTATTGCAATATGTATTGATATATGTCCTTAGAATGGTAGAGCCGTGACGAGGGTATCCAGTGTTTCAAATCTTGATAGTGAGAACCCTATGAGCACATATGGTGGCATTCTAGAAACGTCCGTAGCCCCAGTTATTCTGAACTAAAGGCCCAGATAATACGGTAAGGCTATCATAGTGTTGAACGACCTTGTCGAAAGGCAGTGACTGATCTCACTGTCAAGGTTGTTGATGACAAACTGGGTGCAACACATGGGTGCTTGTTGTAGGCGGATATACCGCAGCAAGTTCACTGGACTGACCCACCAGGATTCCATATGGATGGTAACCCCAGTGTCTATGGAACAAATCCTCTAACGAATGGTGGTGCATGTGATCCTTAGACTTGAGATCACGGGCGCCTTGTGCACCGATTGGTGTAGTTTGACAACTAGCTAACGCAGTTCTTTTCAGAGCTGTCAATACGGTGGTGATTGGCTGCATCAAGGAGTGTATCAAGACTATGGTGGATTGACAGAGGATTTATCACCCCGGGTATCGGGAGAAAGTTATCTCACGGCGCAATCAGTATATGGCAATGACACTAAAACTGTGGCCACAGTGGGATTGAGTTGTTGCTCTATCAATTTATAATACGGGTCATTGATCCAGAAACTGAATAAATAATACGAGAGTAACCGAAGGTTGACACTATTTCTATGCCTTCGTCTCGTCGAGAAACGAATGATGAAAGGATCGAATTGCACGGTAACCATTTCGTGACAGGTAGCACTTTGCTGAATCGAATCTTCGGGTGGCCATGATGCCTTGCTAGGGGCCAATCTTGGTCTGTGTATTAGTGAGACGATTAATTGGTGTTGATCGCATACTATACATGCGATATGATGAGAGCCTAAGGGTCACACACATAGAAGACAATTTAAGATGCAAGAAGAAAGAAGGGCGTTTTCGTCTTTTAAGGCGAAAGGGTATTTTGGTAATTCACAGTGGAATTAAATTTGCTGAGGTCGTAGCCTTTATTTAATTTGTTAGAAAAATTAAAATAGTGAATTACGTTTAAAAGTGTGTTCGCACATATTAAATATATTACATTATTGTTAAATGTTAATATATATTTAATATATATATTAATTGATTTTAATTGAGATAATGATGGAAATTAAAATAAATCAAATTGGGAGTGTTTGGCAACATGGGGCGTTTGGGTTGGAGCCCAAGCCTATTCGTATGGGATTAGGGCAATTGTTTTTAAGTATAAAAGGAAAAGTGTGTGATTTTTTAAATGAATGATTTTTCTTTGAAAAACCAAAAAAACACACACAGCCCCTTTTGGAAAGGCAGTCCCACGGCAGTAACACTTTGGTTTTGGAATCAATTTCATTGATTCTTCTTTTCTCTTATCTTGAAGCCAAAGGGATCTAGCAAATCCCTCTTGGTTCTTTGGATTGTCTTCGTTGTGGACTACGCAGGTTCGATCCTACACTTGGATCGGTAGCAAAACGTTCGTCGACAAATTGGAGGAGCCTTCAACGTGCGTTTGTTTCTCTTAACTCATGTTGAATATATGCAATTTTATTTAATATAAATTGTAAAATCATACCCTTGATCTTGGCTCATGTAAACGATCCTGATATATTAATTTTTCGTTTCCGCTGCGTATTCGGGACCGTTTACTAACACATATAACTTCTCAAACATGCATTCAAAGTACATTATGCATTCAAATAATGTTTGGCCGAATTCATCCTTTTCAAAGTCATCAAATTTGCATCAAACATGCTTACATTACACATGCATGTATCATATGAATGAGATATATTCATATTTTAACAAAAATGCATCAAGATGCAGTAAACCATACATGCATGTTACATATGACTTCAAGAACAAGAAACTATGTATTATAAATATCAAAAATTCATAGAAGCATGTTAATAAGCATGAATATCACATATCCATCATCATTTGTATTCAAAATACACAATAACTTCAACATGCATCTAAAGCCAAAACATATTCATGTCCAAACCAAGCCATTTTTAACCAAAAATGCTATAGGCAGCATGAATTTAAACATGCTTTGATACCATTGTTGGGATTCATGCATTTTGGATATGGAAATGGTGTAAAATGGACTAATAAGATGATGGATGCAAGGTAGAACACAAACATAACACATAAGCCCAAAACAATTCATGGTAAGGATGGAATATTACCTACTCCTTTGCTATTCAACACTTGAATCTTCTTTATTGGAATCTTAGTTCTTCAAGTGAACTTAAAGAACCTCAAAATGTGATCCACACAAGTCAAGGAAGAGAGAGCCGAGAGAGTGAGAGAGAAAATGAGAGAATGATTATTGTTTCAATTGATTCAATTGAATGAAAATGGTATAACACTTTGTTTATATACCATGGGCACAAAGTGTAATTTTAAATTGTCTTGGGAAGTCCTCAAACAATTTAAAATTAATCTTGGGAAAAAGCATTTATGTCAAGTCCTTGGTTTTATGGTTAATTCATAATTAGTCCAATTTTAATCCTATTAATTATTCTAACTCTTTAGAATAAAACCAATGCACTTTTGTCCCCATCATCAAATCCAATTCAATAATAATATTTAATAAATCCTTATTACCCTTGGTTAGTGCTAGCTATCCATGGATAATCATTTCTCACCAATACACTATTTCGGATGCAACTGTTTACGTTCGAACATCATTAATCCGATGAATGATATGTATTACTCTCTCTTCTTGAGCTTGGTTTTATGTGTGACCATTTTGGTTCACTGTGATCTAGCCTTGGGCCTAATATCAGATTATGATATGTTTTGTTATAACTCTTTATAATCGAAACTCCCACTGATTATGATAGATGTCTAGCAATGTTCTATAACCTCTAAACCACAATGAAGTGTAAACTCCAATGAACCTATTCTGATCGTACGTACTGTGTAGTAAAATTCATTCGTTATCTAATCTCGATTAAGAATGGTTCATGGTATATCAAAACCCTTAACTTAATCTTTAATCTAATTGTCAATCGATACAATGGAATGCGTCAACATGAAACTATTTTTCATCTGACATTCATTATACTTTGGCCAAAGATTTCCTTTTTTCAATGTTTATTGACATTCGTTTGGGAACTCGAGATTGGACTATTTTGAGTTAACAAATCCCATATTGACATCACTTGTCCTCGCACATGAATAACATATGACCAAACCGGCTTATTACACAAGACATGACTAGGCTCGTGCTTATACACCATATGAACCATATGCATCCTATGTTGAATTGAATCGTGATGTTTCAGGTCTAAGGATCAGTGGTACACTAGCACGATCCTACGATGCATCATTAACCACATCCATGTGATTCATCGTAATCGATTGTTTTCGATAAATAGTTCACTAACCGTTTATCCATTATAATGTCTTAGTGACATACTTCTTATAATCACCCACACTAATACCATCACATGATATTCAATGGAGACATTCAGCATGCCTACTATGCCATGTTATTGCCCAATTAACATTACTTGCGTAGGGAATTCTTCGATGATCTGATCTTCTAAAGATCTGTGTCATCCGAACATTTCACATGCAATATTAATTATAATATAAATGAAGCAGTAAATCAACATGTGAAATAAGAATACTTTTTTTTTTTATTCATAATACATTTACAGGATATAATATCCTTAAACCGAAAATACGATTGGTTCTTAGGGCATACACTAACAAAATGCCCTTATTCATGGCGTATGTGCCTTATTGTACTTGACACTTTGTTGCTTGAGGCTTTTATGATTCAGATTGTGTTTCCATTTTATTGCTTTCTTCGCGGATGGATAGATAGATTGATTGATTGTAAATGTGTAGGGGTTGAACCCTCTTTCTTAGATAACACCTTGTAGATATAACTTGTTTAGGCGAAATGTTGTAGCTGAGTCAGTATGTTCTGATTCGAGTGTGCACACTGATTCGGTCAGTCTGAGCTGATTGATTGTGTTTGTGATATAGAAAAGGCCAAGTGGCTGAGTCGACAATGTCATTTGAAGGTGAGTTTATAGGACCATGTTGGTATGAGCCGACTGGAGTTATAAGCCATCGAATTGTTGAGTTGGTTTGAGCCGACTGAAGGTGAAAATTTGCATGAATTATTAAGTCATTCTGGGCCGACTGAAGGTGCAATCCGATGAGTCGGTCTGAACCGGTTGAAGGTGCAAGTCAATGAGCCAATCTGAGTCGACTGAAGGTGTAAGTCAGTGAGTTAGTCTGAGCCGATTGAAGGTGTAAGTCAATGAGTCGATTTGAGCCGACTAAAGGTGTAAGTTTACCTGAGTCGGTCTGAGCCGATTGAAGGTGTAAGTTTACATGAATTGCTGAGTCAGTTTGAACCGACTGACAATGTAATTTTGTTGATTATAATTTATTGGTTCAGGCCATGTGGCCGAGTGAAGGTGAAAGTTGAATTTTTAATTGAGTCTAGGCCATGAGGTCGATTGATGGTGAATTAGATGGTAGTATGGCCAAGTTGATGTAAACTAAAGGTAAATGCAACTATATCGCTGAATTGTTTTTTTATTGAATCCAAGCCACGAGACTGACTGAAGGTGAAGGAGGTGGACATGCCCACTCATCTTTTTTAAAGAAAAAATAAAAAATAAAGAATTGACATTGAGACAAATCTTGCTAGAAATAGTAGCATTTGAGGTGGATTGCGTTCCAACTATTGTTGATGTCCTTGCCCTCGGCGGTTTGAAGTCTATAGGCGCCCTTTCCTATTTCCTTGGTGATCTTGTAGGGTCCCTCCTAGGGAGGGCCGAGCTTGCCAAAGTTGATCTCCTTAGTGTTTCTAAAGACTTTGCGGAGGACCCAATCGCCTTCTTTGAAAGTTATCACTCTGACATTATGGTTATAGTGTCGGGCAACCCGTTGCTGATATATGACATTGCGGATGTTTGCTCACACGTGTAGCTCATTGATTGTGTTTAAGTTGTGACAAAGGTTATGGTCGTTGGCTTCTTCATTTGACCATTGAAGTCTAGTTGAGGAGATCGATACTTTGGCTGGGATGACTGCCTCAGATCCATATGTGAGGGGAAAAGGGGTTTCGCTAGTGGACAAGTGAGCTATTGTTCGATAAGACCAGAGGACCCATGGTAATTCATTTGCCCATGCGCCCTTAACTTTCTAGAGGCGCTTCTTTAAAGTCTACATGACTGTTTTGTTGGATGATTCAACTTGACCGTTTGATTGGGGGTTGTGAAGGGTAGAGAAACTGAGCTTGATCCCCCACGTGTCACAGAAGTCTCTAAAGCTTGAGCTGATGAATTGGGACCCATTGTCAGTGACTATTTTATTTGGTATTCTGAATTTGCAGATGACATGTTTCCAGATGAAGGTTTTTACCTTTCGGTCTTTGACTTAGTTGAGTGCCTTGGCCTCGATCCACTTAGTAAAATAATCGGTGACTACCAACATGTAGACTCGTTGCCCGGGTGCGGTCAGGAGTTTTCTAAATATGTCCATTCCTCACTTAATGAATGGCCAAGGTGTGAGGATGAAGTTGAGTTGTTTAGATGGGAGGTATGAGACATGGGCAAACCTTTGACAACTATCACATTTCTTTACATAGGACGCTAAGTCAATGCCCATGGTTGGCCAATAATAACTAACAGTGATTACTCAGTGGGCGAGGCTACATCCCCTTGCATGGTTCCCGCATTCACCTTCACGGAGTTTGGCAAGAACATACTTGGCTTCCTCTGGGTTTATATATTTGAGGTAAGGGTCGGAGAATATTTCTTAAAGAGTTGGCCCTCGTGGATGGTGAATCTTGCAGTCTTGGTTCTCAGGCGACGTGCTTCATTCTGTTAGTTGGGAGCTCATCGTGTTTCAAGTATTTGATTATGGGGGTCATCCATGAGTCGGCTAGTTCGACATCCATTATTTTTTTGGGCTCTTTCGGGTTGGAAGACTCACTCGTTAGATGTTCTTTCCAGCCAACTGACCATTGAAGGAAAAAATAGTGGGATTGATGATTGGGAGGAGTCTTGAAGGGTTGAGCCAAGGTTGGCAAGTGCATCAACATGGGTGTTCTCTATTCTCGGGACTTGGGTGATAGTGAATTCTTCGAAGGTAGACTGAAGTTCTTTGACCAGGTTCAAGTAAGTCGTCATCTTCGAGTCTCGGGTCTGGTAAGTCCTTTGTAGCTAATTAACTATGAGTTGGGAATCAAACTTTACCTCCAACTTTCTTACTCCAATCTCCTTGGCTAGAGAGAGTCTGACGATCAGGGCTTTGTACTTGACTTTGTTGTTTATGCATTTGAACCCACACCGTATGACCCGCTGGATGATATCCCCTTCTAGTGCAATAAGTACGATGCCTATCCCGCTTCCATTCACATTGCTTGAGCCATCCACCGAGAGAGTTCACTTTGAAGATGTCCCACTAGTCATGCATAACAGCTCTTTTTTGGCCTGGACGGAAGTGTTAGGAATGAAATCTGCGATGAAGTCTGCCAACGCTTGGGATTTGATGGCGGTGCAGGGTTGGAAAGGTACATCAAACTCGCTAAGCTCTACTATCTATTGGGTGAGTCGGCTTGATAACTTAGGCTTGTGGAATATCTTCTTGAGTGAGAAAGAGGCAAGGATGACTATGGAGTGGTACTGAAAATATGGTTTGAGCTTCTTGGATGCATGGATGAGGGCGAGTGCTAATTTCTCTAGTTGGTTGTATCATGTCTCGGCATCAAGGAGTGATTTACTTACATAGTACATTGGTAGCTGCTTCAAATTGTCTTCTCAGACCAACACTACCGAGACGACTGTTTTCGAGACTGCCAGGTAGGTGTAAAGCTTCTCCTCGACCACAGGCTTAGAAAGGTGTGGGGGAGATGTCATGTACCTCTTCAACTGCTGTAGGGCTTCTTCACAGGCAGGGGTTCACTCAAATTTCTTGGATTTCCTGAGTGTGGCGAAGAATATGTGGCACTTGTTTGGAGATCGAGAGATGAAACGGCTTAAGGTAGCCACTTGCCCCGTAAGGCGTTGGAAATCTTTTATGCAAGTTGGTAACGGTATGTTCAGGACCGTCCAAATTTAGTTAGGGTTTGCTTCTATCCCATGCTGAGTTATCATGTACCTAAGAACTTACCTAACGAGACCCCAAACGAATACTTGGCTAGGTTGAGCTTCATGTTGTATTTCTTGAGGACAACGAATGTCTAGCTGAGGTGCTCAAGGTGCTGTTCGGCCATAAGGGACTTGACGAGCATATCGTCGTCGATGTACACTTCTATGGTGTCTCCAAGGTGTTCAGCAAACATTTTGTTGACTAGCCATTGGTAGGTGGCACCGACATTCTTAAGGTCAAAGGGCATTACTTTGTAGCAATATGTACCACTCTTTGTGATGAAAGCTGTCTTTTTCTGGTCGTTTGGGTGCATCAAAATCTGGTGGTAGCTCAAGAAGACATTCATAAAACTTAGGAGTTCATGACCTACTGTCTCGTTGACCATCATATCTATATGAAGGATTAGGAAGGAATCCTTGGGACATGTCTTGTTCAGATTTGTGAAGTCTATGCAGACCCTCCACTTTACGTTCCTTTTCTTCACTACCATTACGTTGGCTAGCTAGTTGGGATAATGGACCTCTCTGATTAATCCGTTACTTAGTAGCTTGTCCACTTCCTCATTAATAATCCGGTTGCATTCTGGGGTAAACTTTCTTCATTTTCGTTTCACCGGGGGATGGTTAGGATCTACATGAAGGTGGTGGACTATAGCCTCAAGGCTGATGCCCGTGATGTATGCATGGGACTAGGCGAAGCAGTCTGGGTTTTGCTTAAGGAAGTCTATAAGTCGTTCTCTTATCTCAGGCTTGAGGCAAGAGCCCATCTGGGTCTTTCGGTCGGGGTGGTCCAAGTGTATCCGCACTTCATCTAACTCTTCCATGGATGGTTGATCTGGTTTGGTTGAGAATGTTGAGTGACTCTATAATTGTTATGAAGCCTGGCTTTTGCCGTTGAAAGCGTTCTTGTAGCAGTCCCCTGAGACCTTTGGATCGCCTTTGATTTCTTTTACTTCTCACTTTGTTGGAAACCTGATAGTTTGATGGAAAGTAGATAGGACAGCTCGCATGTCATAAATCCAGGGTCGACCCAATATGACATTATAGGGCGAGGGGCAATCAAGTACTAGGAAGATATTTTGCTTGTTGATTCTACTGGCATAGACAGGCAAGGAAATTTCTCTGATGGTGTTTTTCTACTCAGAACAAAACCTGACCAGGATAGTTGGGCGTTTGTTGATGTTTCATTCATCTAGTCCCATGGCTTTCACTGCTTCAAGGAAGATGATGTTTGTTGAGGATCCTCCGTCTACAAATACTCTTTTGACCATGATGTTGACAATCTAGAGAGAGATGACCAGAGCATCGTGATAAGGGGCAGCTAAGGTGACAAGCCTGTCATCTTCAAATTGAATGATCTGGTTGGTATGTGCTCAAGAAGATGGATGGATAGATCAGACTTCTAGATAGTGGCTGGCTCGGGTGTGCTGCTTAGTTGAGGAGTAACTCACCCCATTGATTTTCAACCCTCTAGAGATAATGGAGCAGAACCCCTTCAGTTTTGGTGTCAGTTCCCAAGAAGGGGGGATGCTTCTTTTGAGCTACTCTGGCTAATTGTATTCTTCCCTTTATCTATCAATAGGTCCTAGAGATGTCCCCTCTTCAATATTGCTGCCACTTCCAATCTCAGGACGATGCAATCGGTAGTGTTATGACCATGGTCGTCGTGAAATTCGCACCACTTGGTTGTGTCCCTCTTCACATTAGGATTTAGCTTGGCTAGCCACTTTACGGTTGATCCCATCTCTTTCATGATCGCAATGACCTGTGCTAGTTCAATGTTGAGGTTGTACTTTGGAACCTTGAATTGGTTTGATCCAGATGGCTTATTTGTGGTTTTGGTCGGCTGACGATTGTCTGGTTTCTTGATTTTGCTTGAATTGCGAGGTCAAGGTTGATAATGGGGCTCATACGGCCTAGACTATGGCCTTCTTTCACTCTGCCTTTGGTGGCGGTCATCATATCTGGTATGCCTTATTCGGCTAGCCTTGTCTTTCTCCCATCTGATTTGGATCATTGCTCTGGCTAAGACATCTTTTATCATGGTGCAGCCAAGTTTTGTTAAGTCTTTGTATAATTCGTCTAGGACGAGACTTTTTCTGAAAGCATCTACTGTTGTCTCTGGATTGCAGGATGGCATGGAGATTTTTTCTTTATTAAACCTGCTCACGTAGTCTCTCAACGACTCCCCCCCTTTTTTGGTAGACTCTATATAGGTTGGCTGATAGCTTCTCGAGCTTCTTGTTGCTGGCGAATTGCTCGACGAAGGTGTCGGTGAGCTAGGCGAATGAGGTGATTGAGTTGTTTTGGAGGTTTGTGTACCATTGAAGGGCTAGTCCAGAGAGGCTAGAGCTGAAGCTTTTACACATGTAGGCTTCCCTTAGTGCTCGCGATATTGAGGCGGTGAACATCCGTTGCTTATATAAGGCTATGTGGTCATCCGAGTCGGTTGTACCATCGTAAGGCTTCATGTTGGGGATGGTGAACTTGTGCGACATCTTGACTAAAGCAATTGTATCCGCAAAAGGTGAATCAACATAATTGTGGGGTTGGCTTTTCTTGGTTGGGATCGGTACTCTAGGTATGCGCCTTATCATGACTTCTATGCCGGCCAATCTATTGGCCAATATCTGCTCTAGGGGCGAGGCGGAGGCCATTAGGTCAACTTGGTTGGCTTGGTTTGTCATGTGAAGTACACTCAAGCATATTGGGTTGAGTCAAGTCACTTGGAATAGATTGGCTTATCGTTTCATCATGTGCCACTTGGTGGCTTGCATCTCCATTCATTTCTCTAGGTTGGATGGCTCCGTGTGTGACTGATTGGGTGTTTCGGCTAGCATGGATAGTGAGTGGGGTTATTTGGGAGTCACTCAGTCCATGGGGATGGATGGACTCGAGCATGGTGGATTAAAGGTGTGGGAGTCCACTTGACTCATGAGGATGAGTCGAGCCAAGTGGGGTTTGGTTAGGATGGGTTGATCAGATGTGAGGTGAGAGGCTGAGGATGGGTGGCTCTTGTTGCGATAGGCTTGGGGTTACTGGGGTGCCTTGATCTTGTGCTTGGAGTGGGTTGGTTGAGAGTGACCTTGTTTGCTGTCTTGGTTCGATTGGATTCTAGGTTGAGCTATCCACTAGCATTGGATGAAGTTGGCATGACTAAGTATCCAAAGTGGTCAATCCGTGTTCTGGGGTTTGGAGAGGCTACATGGGTGGAATTAGTGTGCGGAAGCGGTTAGGCTGTACTTGGTAAGGTTGAAGCTTAAGATTGTAAAATTGACTTACCTTATCTTTGAGAGTTTGGTTTTGTACTCGGACGGAAGTGTTTTTCAGTCCAAATGGTAGCGTTCTCAGCTTCTAGCACCGCAACTTTGTTTAAGTGTTGTTGCATAAGAGCGGTGAGAGCTTCGAGCCTGGCCTCGAGACCAGGGTTGGCGTTGTCTGAATTTTCGGCCATAACGAGTTTCCTTGTGAAGCAAGGTTTGAGAGATAAATCATTGCCAGAGTCCCCAAGGTGGACGCCAAACTGTACACAGTAAAATCTACGGTTACAGAATGAGGGGTGTGATCCTGTGAGGTTGAGGCCACTAGCAATCTGCTGTACTTGCACACACAAGAAAATAAGCGTGAAGCGAACCGAAAACACTAGGGTGGTGTTTGCCAGAGGCACTCTGACGCTCAAGTTAGCAAGGCTGAATGAGGTTAATTTAGTGAAGGTTAGGGAAAGAGAGGGTTACCAAAAGTTTAATCGGAGACTAGAACTACGACAGTGACATATAACTCTCAAGAGTGAGAACTATGGGTTAGAAGGTGTAATGTTGAATGCCTTGTGAGAGGGTTGACCTCTGTTTATATAGTAGTTGTAGGATTTTCGAATCCTAGTAGGACTATGAGTCCTTAGTGGTTGTGGTTTTGTGAATAGGAAAGTCTTTGATTCCCTTGCTTTAGTAAGAGATGGAGTCTTGTTCAATATAAGATTCGGATCTTAGACGAATTAGGATAGTGATAGATCTCTTCGAAGGAATCTAGATAATAGCGAAATAGGAAGCAAGCGACCTTGGGGTTTAAGTAAACCCTAGGTCTAATAGGTGATCTTGGATTAATGGGCCTGGGCCCAGATGAACTGATGATGAGGCTTAAGTGGAATGGGGCCTCATTGATGGGGTCAAATAGTAAGCGATTTGGCAAGTGTAAACTGATGATGAGGCCTAAATGGATCGGGGCCTCATTGATGAGGTCAAGTAGTGAGCGATTTGGCAAGTGTAGTGAGCAGTCCCAATACATGAATTATGTTATGGGCCTAATCGGAATTGGGTCGTGGCTCTGAGCTTTGTTGAAAGTGTCTTCATCTTTGGGCCTATTGAGGTCGAGGGCATTTTTTGGCTCTAACACCGAGGTGTCCAGGCCAGCTGACGCACACCTCAACTAATCCCCAAGGTCCATTGAATACTCTACAAACCCAATGAACCGGGTAAGACACAATTATGCATTGAGGTAGGTGACCCTAAGGTTTGAACCCAAAAAGTCAAGGAAGGGAGCACACCTCCTTGATTACCAAGCCAATCCCTTGGGGTTAGCAGGTGCTTTCATTTTCCTTCAATCTCATTAGATGGCTAAGTCTCAAAGTTAAGTTTAATTTACTTTAATTAATCAAATTTTGATTAATTAAATACAATATAATATGAGTTTAATGAAGGTTATCATATTCTAAATGTTATACCTAAAATAAGGGCTGACCTATGTTGACGTCATCAAGCACAAATCAGAATTTTAGGAATCATTTTACCGTCCAGAACGTGACACATCTCCACAAGCAAATGGAATATATCTATCAAAAACCCAAACTGACTCAAGGTTTTGTGCCTAGGTAAATTTGGTTCGCACACTTGTCCAAGCCCTATTTAATTTAAGGATATTCTTTGAGTTCTCAACGAACGGGAAGGCATGAGGGATCTTAACGACATTAGGCCACTTGTAAAAGTGTAATCATTATCTTGAGCTAAACGGGTATAAATAGACAACCCCCATCACAAAATCGGGATCAGACACTCATTCAACAAAGAAAATAGCAAAGACACACTACTAGAAAGAGATTGACTTAACATTCTCTAAGAACACTTAGAACACCAAACACTTGTAATCTCATATTGCAGCTCAAGACCTCTTGTAAGCTTGTCTAACGATCAGAAAAGCAATTCATATTAAACAAACATAGTGTATGTATGATTCGCTTTAAGCATCTGAACTACTATAGAAAACTATCTCGTCAACTTTATATTTACATCTTTGCATGACACCGTGCCTACAGTACCTCATTCACTTAATTTAATTAGTTAACATATGATTTTTTAGTACTTTACACGTACGAAGTTGTTAGGTGACAAAATCAAGCATCAATACTAAATATCATTGTCAAAGACAAAAAAAATAAAATAAATAAATAAATAAAAGAGCCTAAAACATTGTATGAATTTTCATTAATTTATAGATTAATATATAAGATAGAGGGATATACTTCAGCATTAAGTCAGCAAATTAAGAAAGTATATAGCAACTGGCTAATTAAAGCGGCACCCAATCAAATATTTAAGGGAATTTGAACTTCAAAGAAAACTTAATCTGAGTATTTCATACCACTTACATTTTTTTATTTTCAACCAAACAATAAATATTTATATCTGTAGAAGAATAAAATCTATTAAGTATTTAATAATATTCATAGAAAATTTATAATGCGTAGTACTTAGGTCACCGTAACAAATTGAATAAGTTTTTGATGTTATATATATAATTAATTTAATTTAGAATAAGATGATATTAATCCAATTTAACACAATTAAATTTGATTACTAATCCCTCCCTAGAGTTTTTATGTGAGAAATATCTATATCAAATCGCAAAATGGCACTTACAGGAGTACCACGTATTTATGGGTCCCAAAAAACAAAGCTTTATTATTATTATTTTTCTTTTTATGGTGGATACTAAATTTTTTTTTTTAAAAAAAAAAAAAAAAAAAAAGCAAAGCCAAAATATCTAGACTAGAAAAATAGTTTTTAAAAAAAATAAAAGAATATGAAAATTTTAGTCAACTAACTTAATGAAGTATTAGTTATATAGAAAATATTTCAAGCAAAACAAATACTTTTGTTAATCATTGATCATAATTATGATTCATGATACAAAAGCAAAAGTTCTTGTAATGCCATATATAATAAAAGAAAATAATTGAAGACCTATCCTTGTAATTTATTAGTTAAATTTATATATAAGAAAGAAGTAATGTTTTTTTTTTTTCCTTATGACTAGGGGTGTCTGGGCCAGTTTACGCGCATCTTAACTAATTTTTCGAGACCTAGAATTACCGACTGGATAAAAGCTCAATTGTCTACTCCTATTAGAAACCGAGGAGAGACTTAAACTTAAAATTTGTTGAATAATATACTTAAGAGTTCTTATCGAATCACTCGACTATTCAAAGATAATTGAAAAAGTAATAATGCATATTTAAATGTCATGTTAGATGTGATTGAAAATCAATTAACTAATTTAATTTTAATGAAAAATATTGATATTAAATAGCCTGACTGGTTGGTGGTGGTGGTTTAAAGTTCCATTGAAGAAGGAAGAATATTAAAAAAAAAAAAAACTCATAAATCCACTAATTCCACGTGGAGGCCAGTTGTCCACCAGGGTTACAATGTGGGGAATAACAAAACAAAGAAAGAAGAAAAAAATTAATTAAAATAAAGAATGGATTAATTCACTTCTCCCCAAAAGATAACAAAACCCTAGCTTGGAATCTTTTGAAATTATTAATCAAACTTATTATTTATAAATTAAGCATTATTATTTCTCACTCATTTAATAGAATCAAGGAAACAACCTATTCTCATTCCTTCACTAAACTCCTTCCAATAAGCTTTACACACATTCATAATCTTGGAATCTTTCTTTGTTTGTGGAGTATAGATTGTGTCATCTTATTTGAATTAAATAGAGATTCTCTACTTCACTATACTTTTTTATCAAATCTAATTAAGAATCATATTTGTTCATAGATTATGTTCTATTATATATACATAATAACCACATCTTTCGATGTTATATTTCTTGCATACTCTATTTTATATCGTTTTATTCGAAGTTAGTTTATCGAATACATCCCGTGTCAACAATATACACCATTATTGAGATAAGGGGACATATATATATATATATATTCAGAATTCGAATACTATGAGTTATGAAGAATATGGTGTGATACTTATTCACCGAAACAAAATTTAAGATAAGAAAAGAATCATAATGTTCTATAAAGCTAACAAAACAAAACAAAGAAAAGAAAGAAGAGTAGCTTTTGTTATTAAAAATGCTTAACCACTAAGGGAAGATAAGAGAGTGGGAAGGTATGCATGGATGGTATCTTTTGACTAGAAAAAAGGTGTTAGAGATGGAGACGGAGATGGAGATGAGAAGGAATTGTTATCGAAGTTGGAAACTATAATGGGGAAGAGATGAAAAAGCTAGATAATAATAAAAGAAAACAAAAGAATGAAGCACCTGAGAGAGAGAAGGAACAATGCTTTAGAGATGTGTTGTTGGTGAGATGTTTGAATGTGTATGGTTCATAAAAGCAATTCATGAGAAAGTGGGAGCAAGCATAAGCTAGTGCTGTTCATCTTTCTTTTCTTTTCTTTTTTAAACGATCCCCACCAATATATATTAATATTACTGTCAACTATTTGTCATATATATATGCATGCATTTGAGTTAGCTTTCTTTTCTTTATAACCAGTGATCAGTCTCCCTCTTTCTTTCTTCCTATCTATCTGTCTTTGTGACAGGGACCATCCACTATTATATAATCCACTACTCTCTCTATTGTAATGCTACCTTCCATTCTGAATAAGGTTCCTCTTCCTCTACAAACATCTACAGTGTTTCTTTTGCTGTGTCACCATCCATTCTTTCTTTCTTATAAAGGTTTCATAACGTCTGCTTTACAAATATTATACACTTAAATATAAAAATAAAACCACACTTCTCACATTTAAGTTTAACTCATTATAAAATAATTGAAATTATATATAAATAAATAAATAAAAGAAAAAGTTGAAGGGGTACATATCCAGAAAAGAGTCCGTACGAATAATGTCTATTTTTAAAATGGTGTTATATAATCTATTGGTCTGGGCTGAAACGAACTCTACAATCTTTTTAACAGATGGATTTGGATTTTAGCCAACACATATTTTGGACCTGTTTTATAAGGATGTTCAAGCCTATACTTCGATTCCCACTTTCAAATCTGATATAAAAGGCTTGAGAAAAAACTAAAGTGAGAAATCTCGAGCTTATTAAGAAGAACTAAACTGAACCTAATCCCTCGTAAAGAAGACTCATAAATTAGAGCATATCACATTCAAATAGCTTAACCGATTATAAATATCCTGACAGTAGCGTTTATGCCTTACCAAATTCATACATGCTGCTCCAATCCTCATCCGAAAGCACATTGAGGTAAAACAAAAATACGGATTGTGCAATATTCCCGATTTACCAACTTCTATTTCAGATAAAACAAGGGAAGTATTTAAATGCTTAAATAATTAAAAATGTATTCTTCTTCTGATGGAGATTTTCTTCACCAAATGCGTCGGAAATTTGCAAAAGAAGTTCACTCGCTCCCATGATTAATGGAACCTTCATGGCACTAAAAACACTATAATCCTACCAAATTTAGACATGTCAAAAGCTGCATGACAGGTTTTTAAATCCAGAAATTCTTCTTTCTCTATGCACAAGTTTTTAGTGCTCCCTTTCCTTTTTTCTTGTGTTACATTGAGTATAAAGCCCCCCTTATCTAGAGAACATGATCAATAACTTGAACAAAGATAATCACTTTAAAATTCGGAATCCTATGACTAATTATAATGTGATGATACATGTAATTGATTTATAATTTCTACCTAGCTAATATGATTCCTAAAATCATCTGTATGATCAGGTTTTAATTTTAGCTTCATCTCAATTGTACTGAGCCAAGATTGCATGTTAATTTACAAATTTCTTTATAGCCTTTAATATCTGAAAAATTAATGTCAATATTATAATATTATGCAATGTTGAATGAATTTCCTCAAAGATCGATTATTAATTGCATATACATAATATATTTGATAAGATTTCTAATAAATTTGATGAGATTATATTAAGGGATATTTATGAAGATAATTTAATATATATATTATAAATTTTCATGAAGGATCTTAATCTTATCCATATTACATATTCATATCCATTAAAAACAGTTTATCCACTAGTATTGGATCCCATTCATTGTTTTGTTATTTTCAAGGGAAAAAATTGATTGAACAGAAACGGTCTTATTTCTTAGAGATTTCTACCGGCTTATCTACTATATATGCCCATGTCTTTCCATAAATGTCGATTTTACATAAACAAATCTTATTACAGAGTTCTTGTTGTTCTTCTCTGATTCAATTCAATTTCTTTTCTTTTTTATTATTCATCAAATCACAACACTAACACATCATCCTGTGAACAGATAAAATACCAATGAAATTTCCTGAGAAAATACTCTACGTACTCATACATGCAAGAGATTACTTAATTTTCCTATAGGTGTGAATGGGCATTCTTAAACTAGATACTGAAACCCAAAAATCTGTTTCCATCTGGCTCATATCATTCTTGTTTTAAAAAGATTCACGATCATCACAATTAATATAGTTCATATTTTCTTTCCATATACAGCTAGTTCTTCTTATCTCACCAATAAATCAAATAATCATTCTATATTAAAGTACTGAACTTTTACAACACTAATTCACGCTTTCTGTGCTTTCTTTAGTCCTCCTTTCTTTCTCCTCCCGTTTTAATTTTTCTTGCTCTTCAGCATAGTACCGAAACTTCAGAAATGGTTACCGCATCAACCGCCCGGAATATCGTTGGCATCATCGGTGTGGTTTACCTTTGATTTTCTACTCACAGTTTTTAAATAAAAAATATTTTACACTTAATAAATTTAGAGGAATTATTAATTGGTTTATTAAATATTATGCTTTTGATGCATGATTAATTATTTTCATTTATTGTCCATGAATATGACAAATGCTGCACCTCATAGATGTATTGCCACATTTACCATTATTTTTTTAAGAATCGATCTAAAGATATAATCAAACGCGTAGATGTATATAACCGGATTCATGCATGTCCAGGGATTTTATAATTGTTCATATGTATATATTTCAACCATTTTTATAAGGCTATGCTTAACGCTAATTCTTAAAATGAGATTAAACCTGTCTCATTTTCTATCTTTTCCTTTCCTTTTTGGCAGGAAATGTCATCTCCTTCTTCCTATTTGCATCACCAATGTAAATCTCATTCTCTCTTTCTTGATATATAATTGAATTTCATTTTTTCTATATATTAAAATGATAATTTTTTTTTTTTTTCATATTCATAACATATTAGGACACAGATAGATTAAGGAAACTCAGAAGAAATAAAAAAAAAATTCAAGTCTTAGGATATAAATTTTGATATTCTCTTTAATCTGAAAATATTTCAATTAATAGTAATCTTAAAATTAGTAAAATAAAAAAAAATACAATATTAAATGTGATTGTAACGAAAAGACTTAATATACATATATTATTTTATTTTCTTTCACCTATTTGACATAAGTTTTATTTTGTACACATTCTAGAGTGAACTGTACGATTCTACAATATTCAAATATTATTTATTCTGCAAATCTAACATTAGTTATCTTTATCCAAAAATTTAATTCTTATCCTAATTTTTTTTCCAATAATGATCCATTAAAGTTTACTAAAAAGAGATCGCTACTGCCTTCTAGTGCCTTCTTTAATTGGACGCAACTCATTAAAACCCAAATGTTTATCTGTCAAATGTCAAAACATAATACTAATTACATCCATTATCCATAATTTTTTTTTTCTTTTCTGTTATCTTTCATTATCACTAGTTTATTACTACTAATGAAGAAGCTTTCCTGAAATTATGGATTATAACTTGATCGAAAATTTTACTAAAGATTAACATTGTAATTGATGTGATGATACTGATTTGGATGACCTTTGCCTTGATTCGTTTCGACCTTTATATCTTGGTAATTATATTCTTAATAAAATCAATTTGTGATTAATTAATATATTAATTGTGGGTTGATTTTTGTAGATTGGGAATGGGCTGGGAGCACTCTCTGTTGCAACACAACTGATTTTGTACGCATGTTATTACAAGTCTACCCCTAAAGATGATGAAGGAGAAGATGAAGATAAGAAGCCACCCACTGAAATTCAGCTCTGTGTTTGTACTTCAGCTTGATTAATTTCTCTTGTCCACAAAGATACTTTTTTAGCTGTTGAGAGAGACACTTCTATTGTTTTAAAATACAAATTAGCCTTAAATATTTCTAATTTATTATCATTAATATGAAGTTTATATCATTTATGTATTGGAATTTGGTAATTGGGCATAATGTTTGTGACGTTTAATTCAGAGACATCAAATTCTCTAGAAATGGTCTCCATCACACGAAAGTTGTGACAGACCGAGTACAAAATTCTATTTCTCTTTCTCACCTCCGCAAATTAATTCGTACATATATATTCATATTCAATTCCTTTAAATAGATATTTGATTAATCTTCCAATCTAATTCTTATTTTGAAGATTAATTTTCTTATTGTAATGTAATCGGCATTATCCGTACGTAGGTTGATTAAATTGATGTTTGATTTTTAATCTTAATTACTATTATAATACATATTTGAATGTTATAAAAAAAACTGAACGAATCTCACGCCCCGTATCACTGATTGTTGTTAAAGATCAAGACTATGATGTTTCTGTTAGAGAACAAGTCCAAGAACTATCCACTTCTGATAGAGAGCAAGTCCAAGAGATATCCACCAAACCACCTGGAGAAATATTCGCCACCCGATTTTGTAATGTTTTAGTTCTGATTTGGTTTTATCACTTGCTGTGTATAAATGCTTTGGCTGTTTCAATGATAAGAGTGAGAGAGAGATTAGCTTAAATCAATTCTTCTCAATTGTTGCATGCAAAATAAAGCCCTAAAAGAAGAGAGATTACGAAATTATAGATAAATTAGGATATTAATTTGAACAAAATTAGGCAATTAATTATCACTTAAACAGACTTTATTTTCCTCTCAAACTCTAGGAGAGATTACAAAATTATAGATAAGATTAGGATATTAATTAGGCTATTACTTATCAAGTTAAACCGACTTTATTTTCCACTCAAACTCTGCTTCATAACCCAACATGTATAAACACCTACTCCTCTCACTTATTTTTTGAAAACAAATTTGAGGAAACAATCTCTGCTCTCTCTCCCATTAGCTCCATTCATAATGGTTAGCGCCGAAGCTGCTCGCAATATTGTTGGCATCATCGGTAGGTTATATTGCGTGTTTTCATTTGTTGCTACGAACAAACATGAATTGTTGTATGTTCAATCACTTTTTTCGTTTTATAAAATATTTGATTTTGGTGCAGGGAATGTCATCTCCTTTGGCCTCTTCCTCTCGCCGTGGTAACTTTTTATATCTCTTTAAAACTTGATTTTTAGTTTTCGAGTTATTAGAATTCTCCTAAACACTACTTTGACATGGCTTTTATGAATTTCAGTATTGTAATTAAATAAACTTAGTGATCTTTTTTTAGATTGTTGATTTGATCATTGATGTGTTGACTAACATTATTATTGATTTTAATGAATAGAAATTTGAATTGTTATTGAGTAATTAATAAGCCTTTGATTGTTTTGACAGTCCAACTTTTTGGCGTATAATTAAGAGGAAATCGGTGGAGGAGTTCCAGCCATATGCATATATTGCAACATGTATGAATTGCATGTTTTGGATTCTATATGGTCTTCCAGTTGTTCATCCTGATAGCACTTTGGTCATCACCATCAACGCTATTGGCCTGGTAATGGAGTTGATATATTTATCAATATTCTGTTACTATGATCATCAGAACAAAGGAAGGGTATGCTCTCTGTCTCTTTCTCACATATTGTTCAAGTATTAATTTATCGCTGTGTATTAATTTTATCACACATTGTTCTCACAAGTATTGTAGTACCCGGAATACAACAGATTTGATATTTGTTTGAAAGAGAATGAAACTTAATTGGCAAATTGTTCGGAGTATGATCATAGAAAACATAGTCAATAGTGTATGTGTGTTAATTTAATGCTTGCAGATTCATTGTCTGATTTGAACTAATTGGAGCGACTTTTGAAAACCACAGTTTGTCAATTGATTAAGTAGAGGCATTTTGATAATTTGACATACTGAATCTGACTCATAATACATGATATGTTCTTATTGTATCATAATCTCTTTACAGAAGAAGGTTGCGATTGGACTTTCAGGGGAAGTGGTTTTCGTGGCAGTGGTTGCTATAATTACAATGGTGGCATTTCACACCCATAACAGCAGGTCATTCTTTGTGGGAGTTATATGCGATGTCTTCAACATTATCATGTATGCTTCACCTCTTACCATTGTGGTAAGTATTCCCAATTCCCAAATCCATCCATTGATGAGAAGAAGAAATGGTTTCAATTGTTGAATGTTTCTTTGTGTGGATTTCAACAGAAAAAAGTTATAACCACAGGGAGTGTAGAGTACATGCCATTCTATCTCTCACTCGCAGGTTTCACAAACGGTTGCATCTGGACCGCTTATGCTCTCATCAAGTTGGACTATTTCATTCTGGTAAACCAAATATTTTTCTCAAATAATTTTGGGCAACTTTAATAAATGAGGCAAAGAACTACTATATTGAACTAACGGATGCTATTATTTTCGTTTGCTCTTGCAGATAAGCAACGGTCTTGGATCTCTTTTCGGTCTTGTACAACTCATAATATATGGAATATACTATAGATCAACCCCCAAAAAAGGTCAAGATATTGTAAAGCCAACTGAGGTTCAACTATCTGCTGCATCCACGGCCTAAATTACTTGTTGGAATTGGAAAGGGAAAGCAAGAACGAAATATATTATCATTGTATTGAAATGGACGGAAAGGGAAATGGTAATGGATGCATATTTGAATAATGAATCAAGAACAATATGCATTACAATTTCATTCTTTACTTATATTGAAAGAATTGAATCAAATGTGTGGTATGTGGAAAAAAATACTCCCACCATTACAATATTCCATATAAGTTAAAAATTATTACTATATTTTTAAATAAAAAAAAACTAATTATGTAAATAATAATATATATTTTAAAATTTATTTATTTTTACTTTAACTATAATTATTCTAATTAAAAAATCAAAATTTAATGGCCAGTCAAAGCCAATCAACGGTGGTTAATCACCAGTCAAAGATGGTCAACAATCAATTAACGACCCGTCAATGATGGTCAGACTGCTTGGTTATGTTCGGTCAAAGGTAGTCAACTCTAGTCAATTTTTCAACTAATGTCAACATTTAAAAAAAATATAATAATCACTAAATTATAAAATAATAAATAGTAAAATAAAAATCTTTAAAAGAAAAAATAGAAAATTTAAATTCAAAATAGGGCCAAAAAGTAAATTCATTGAATTCCCCACCTGTAATTTTGAGCCATGTTTTTATGGAATTATTATGCAGGATTACAATTCTTTACTCAATTCTAATAAGTAAGGGAATTAGGAATCCTAATTTCATTCCCTTATCAATTCTTAGAAGTAAACATGACCTTACAGTAATTTGTTTAGCAGTTTATTCATCAATTTCACGATTGTTAACGATGGCAAATTTTGGTTCGTCAATTTGAGTTAGTTGAGGGTTCTGTACTGGAGATTAGGGAGTTTTGTTAAAAGTTTGTAGTTTTTTTATTTGTGTTAGTGGCATTTGATTTGATGCGGACGGAGGTACAAAAACATTTGTGGAATTTCTCTCACCTATTTTTCAATTAAAATTCCTATTATGCATGACTTCCTACCCTTTTGTTTACTGTACAAGAAAAGTTTTATACCACTTCACTTGTACAAGAAAAGTTTTATACCACTTCACTTATAACGTAAGTAATGCTACTTTTACAACACCTTTTATACAATTTTCATTACATCATGATGTGACATATATCACATCTACATAAAATTTTAATTATTTTGAATTTATAATATTATAATAGAATTATTATTAGTAAAATGGTCATGACGTAATGAAAATGGTGTAAAGGGTAGTGTAAAGGTAGCATTACTCCTTATGACATATATACGAAGTTTTGTATACCTCTAATACTAGGGGTGACCTAAAAAATAGGGTTGGACCCAAACCATAGGGTACCCAACATTGCGGTTCCGGTTCCTATTCGAAACTGATATTGTACGGGTAAGTTTCAATTCGCAAATTTAAGGAACCAACATTGTGTGGTTTCAGTTTCATTGGCGGTGGAGGCTCATTGTTTAACCAGTTTCCCATTTTTGTTTCTGTGCCAATTGACAAAGTTGAAAGAAAATGAATGTGAGATAAAAGTTAAATTTGAAACTGAAATTGCTATGGTTATGGTGATGGCAAGGGATATGCAGATTTTCTAGGTAGAATCGGAATCGATGGATACCGAGGTGTCGGTTCCAATTTCTACCAAGAATCGACCCTCACAAGGTCAATCTCGGTTGTACATTTGGTGGAATCGGTACTGTACAGTTCCAATTACGATTCTACTACTTCAGGAACCGAAACTGGAACCAGGAACGGAGACTAAATTGAAATTTTAGAGAAGTATGGGGACCATTTTGAAATTTTACAATTCGATTGAATAAGAAAAGAGAAATTGTGATTGCGAATTTACGATTACGAATTGGGGAAAAGTTTCGTTCTTCAAATTTGCCTCTCAGTTCCAATATTCAAATTTGCCAAATCAGACACAGCCAACAATCAAAACCCTTAGTTGTTGTTTCTTGCATTAGAAGATTCGATTTACAAAAGCCCTCAACTTTGAAAGGTATATTTTCTATTCACAGAAGCCCTAAGTTCTACTACTATTGTGTATGGGATTTGCTCCGAATTTCTTCACACCCTTACGTAACTGGTGTTTGGATGGTTATCTATTGTTAGATTATAGATACTCAAACAATCAAGGTATCATCGATTTGTACTATTATGATGGCAACTTTCTTGGCTATTTTTTATTGGAAATGTTGAATGAGTTTTGTATTATTATTATTGATGGTGAGGATTGAAAGTGTTGGTGGTGGGGATTTTGTATTTTATGGTGGTGACGATTGATTTGGGTGATTTTCTGGAATCAGAGGTGGGTTGGGTTGCTAGAATTAGAGTTGGCGATTGATTTGGAATCAAATGTGAGTACCCAGAACAGGTTTCGGTTCCAGTTGCAGGCATTTAAGAACCGAGACCGACCGGTTCCTAAATTCCAAGAACCGATCGGTTCCAGTTCCAATGGTTTGGGTTGGGTACATAGAACCCCTAGTTATGGCTATGGATGTGGTTAATCAGATCTCAAACCTCTCGCATCTCATTCTTCACCTCCATGACTGTTTCAACTCTTTCACACAAGCCTCAAGGGGGCTTCAGTGATGTGGCACTATCTGGCAAATATGAATAATGATGTGGCATTTTTAATAGATACAATATTATTTAAATTTTGTAGTTTCAGGGCTACCTTCAAGCCTCCCATAATTTTCATTTATTTTATGAACCCCTCTTACTTCCAAAATAAACAATGAACGCCTCAAATAATTAGGGCCAATTGGTTAATATATTAAGATATATGCTTCCCCACCATTGATTTTGAGATAGGTAACTTAACTAAAAGAAGCCAAAAATTGTTCAAGTTTAGAGTTTTTTTTTTTTTGGGTAAGTAAATATTCATTAAAAGAAAGTAATATACAAAGGCCGTACAAAAGGCAGTCAACCTATCATAGGACAAGCCCTAGGTTAGGCTCAAAAGAATCAAGTAGTCATAAGAACTATTAATTAATTGCCAAGCAAAGCAACTAATTAAAAAAAAAAAAAAAGAAAAAAAAAGAAAGCACACCTTACATGAGGCTGCCCAAAAGTTAATACAAACACCTATGAACCAACCATCAAGTCTCCCCAATACAAATCAATAGGAACAAAGAAGCAAACAAAACACCTCCTCACCCTGCCCACAACATCCGGCCCAAACCAGTCCAACAAAGCAAGAAGAGAGAAAAACAAGAGCCANAAAAAAAAAAAAAAAAAAAAAAAAAAAAAAAAAAAAAAAAAAAAAAACAGAGAAGCACACCTCACATGAGGCTGCCCAAAAGTTAATACAAACACCTATGAACCAACCATCAAGTCTCTTGACCAATACAAATCAATAGGAACAAAGAAGCAAACAAAACACCTCTTCACCCTGCCCATAACATTCGGCCCAAACCAGTCCAACAAAGCAAGAAGAGAGAAAAACAAGAGCTAGAGCACACTCATACAAACAATGGATAGGCAAAAAATGATGCCAGCACCAACAAACTAACAAGAGCCTAGCCAAAGAGACAACCACAGACACTTCCCATCAAGTCTTGAAAATGCATAATGGAAGGCCCAAAGTTTTGCGCTATGATTTTATTTTCCATAGTTCCCTTCATGTTTCTCAAGTCTGAAGCCTTTTCCCTTACCAAACCTTTAATCATATTAAGTAAAGAGGTGGCATCTTGGTAATCTTTTCCAAAAACCCGGTTATTTCTTTCCCTCCAAATGGTGCAAATAGTAACTCCCAAGCCTAATTTCCCTAGAGTATATCTCAGCTTCTTAGCTTTCCATCTAGAGGAGATGTGACATATATACTCATGCCAAGGCTGAGGCCTATACCCTAACAAACACATGTCCAGCAAATGCCCCCACACATTCATAGTAAAGTTGCAATTGAAGAAAAGATGGTCAACATCTTCAATGCTCCTATTGCGAAAACAACAAGCTCCATTAGAAGTAGACTTGTTCAAGGACCGGTCCCAAGCAGGCTCGGGCCTAGGCCTGTTTGGGACTGGTCCCATTAGGGACCAGTCGCTCATGAGCAATTTTAGGACTCGGACCGGTCCTATGGTCCCAAGACCGGTCCTATGGGCCTGCAAAATTTCTTTTTTCCCCCTTATCTTTTTTTATATTTTAGGGGGGAAATGAAATTCTGTAGGGGGGGTTTTAGTAATTTTTAGAGGTAGATTAGTAAGTGATACGACCCCTACTACTCACGTTTACAAAAGGAACAAGAAGGCCAGTCAGCGGGTGCGCGTAATGGGGAGTTAGTTACCCACGTGGCAGGAATCATGCGTAACAAGAAGGCCAGTCAGCAGGTGCGCACAATGGGGGAGTTTGTTATCCACATGGCAGGAATCATGCTTTGGGCGTGACTTGCAGATATAAATTGGGAATTTCAATTGTAAAAGTGGAGATTATTTTGAGTATGAATTTAGGGAGGAACTAGCCCCTCGAAGAGCTAGATATCGTTGTATTTACCATACTGGTTTTACATACCCATTTCTATATTGTATTTACTATTTCAGTCAAGCAATCAAAACAGCAATTATTCTATAAGCCTTGTTATATTTCTGTTCTGTTTGGAGTTTGAACATTGTGGTTTGAGTTCCGAATTACAATCCATTGAGTGGTGTTGCGTTGAGGGTCCAGGTTCTCAACAAATTGGTATCAGAGCGTGTGGATTATGGTGAATAAAAGAATGGAGGGGAGAATGGAAGGAATCGAGAGAGAAGTGGGAAGTGTTAAGGAAGATATCAGTGGAGTTAAGGAGGATGTCGGTAACATCAAGGAATATCTACTGGAGTTGAGGGAATGAATTAGAATGAAAGATGAGAAGGAGGGAAGTGTTAACCCAGGAAAAGGGAAGGGAGAGTCATCCGAGATCCAAACAAATCACGACGATCGCAACCAGAGTTCGTCAAAATCAAACGAGAGAGGTGGAGGGGAAGATCGGAGAGTGAGGAAATTGGAGCTACCTGTGTTTAACGGAGAGGATCCTCATGGGTGGATCTTCAGAGCCGATAGGTACTTCCAGATCAACAAGTTTGACGAAGGGGAAAAACTGGAAGCTGCGGCAGTGTGCATGGAGGGGCGCGCTTTGAACTGGTTCCAATGGGTGGATTTTCGGGTTCCGTTCACAGATTGGAGAACGTGCAAGAAAGCACTGATTGAGCAATTTCGACCATCGTACAAGGGGTCAGCTTTCGAATCATTGGTGACGTTGAAGCAAACCACCACCGTGACCGATTATCGAGAGCAGTTTGAGCTGTTGGCTGCACCCATGCAGGAGGTTGAAGAAGAACTCTTAATGGGCACTTTTACCAGTGGGCTGAAGGAAGAAATACGGGCCGAATTAAGGTTAGCCAGGCCCAACAACCTATTTGAACTAATGGATCAAGCCCATAGGATTGAGGAAAGGAATTGGGTATTAGACAAAAATAAATGGAAAGCGGGCCGAGCCCAATGGACCAATAAGGGAGGGGATTATACTAGATTCACACCAGGCCCAGAACCTCTTAAAATTGGGTGGGTACCCAACTCTTTCAAACCTCCAGATCGCATCCTACCATTTCAAATGAAAAATGGAAAAGAAGAGAAGGGGCATGAGTCAACAGCAACGATCTCCAGAGACAACCATTTTCGGCGACTTACCGATGCAGAGTTACAGTACAAGAGGGAGAGAGGACTTTGTTACAAGTGCGATGAGAAGTTCGGGCCAGCTCACAGATGCAAAAATCGCACCCAACAAGTTTTGTTAGTCACGGATGCGGAGGAAGAACAGAGGGAAGTTGAAACAATGGTGATAACGGAGGAAGAAAGCCACACTGAAGAAGATCTGGTAGCTCTATCTATGTACTCCATAGTAGGTTTGACGTCATCCACCACTCTAAAGCTTCGGGGAGACTTGCAAGGCTCTGAAGTCATCGTGATGGTTGACAGTGGGGCTTCACACAACTTCATTTCTCAAGATCTAGTTCGACAGATGGGGTTAAGGGTACAAGAAACAAAGGCTTTTGGTGTTATGGTTGGGAATGGGTATATAGTACGAAGTACAGGGGTGTGTAGGGGGCTCGAGTTAGTCATGCCAGGACTTATGGTGGTACAAGATTTTTTTCCTTTTAATTTAGGAGGGGCTGACGTTGTACTCGGGATTACGTGGTTAAGTACGTTAGGTGATGTTTGTGCAAATTGGAAGTGCCTTACCATGAAATTCGAGGTGGAAGGGAAACCGGTAGTTCTTAGGGGTGATCCGTCGCTGGTGAAAACTGTTGTGTCATTAAAAGCCATGCTGAAGTCTCTACACCAGGAGGACCAGAGGTTTATGGTGGAGTTTTGCTCCATTGTCCAGCAGGGGGCCGAGGAGGTAATAACCGTGAACCCTGGAGTCGAAACTCTCTTAACTGAATTTGCACCCATTTTCGACCAACCCGCGGGCCTCCCTCCACTTAGGCGTCAGGACCATTCAATCACCTTGAAGGATGGGGTCTCCATTCCGAATATCCGGCCTTATCGCTATTCTTATACTTAGAAAAATGAAATTGAGAGGTTAGTTGGGGAAATGTTGGCCGCCGGCATTATTCAGCCTAGTATTAGCCCTTTCTCCAGTCCGGTGTTGTTAGTTCGGAAGAAAGACGGCAGCTGGCGTTTCTGTGTGGATTACAGGGCTTTGAACGACATCACCATACTCGATAAATTCCCAATCCCCGCCATCGACGAACTGCTTGATGAATTGGGAAATGCCGTCATATTCTCCAAACTGGATCTCAAATCAGGATATCATCAGATTCGGGTTTGTGAGGAAGATGTCCCTAAAACAGCTTTCCGGACACACGAAGGGCATTACGAATTCTTAGTGATGCCTTTCGGGTTGACTAATGCACTATCAACCTTCCAAGCTCTTATGAACGACATCTTCAGGCCATTTCTCCGTAAATTTGTACTGGTATTTTTTGATGATATATTAATTTACAGTCCTAACTTTTCTGTTCATCTCCTGCAATTGCGCCAAGTTTTTGAAACTCTCCAACAGCATCAGTTAGTGGTCAATAAAAAGAAATGTCAATTCGCTCAAGCTAAACTGGAATATTTGGGCCACATTATATCCGGTAATGGCGTCGAAGCTGACCCTGCTAAGATCGATTGCATGTTGTCTTGGCCTGTTCCCACGACAGTGAAGAGTTTACGTGGCTTCCTAGGTCTTACAGGATACTACAGAAAATTTGTTCGGAATTATGGTCAGATCGCCCAGCCATTAACACAATTACTAAAGAAAGACTCCTTCAAATGGAACCCTGAGGCACAGCGGGCTTTCGAGTGTTTACAGAAAGCGATGGTTTCGGTTCCAGTATTGGCTACTCCCAATTTTAATAAGCCCTTTGAAATACAGACTGATGCGTCAGGCGTCGGTATGGGAGCTGTCTTGGTGCAACACGGATGCCCTATTGCTTTTCTCAGTAAAGCCTTTTCTTCCTCTGCCAGACAGAAGTCGGTATACGAGAGAGAGCTCATGGCTATTGTGTTTGCAGTGCATAAATGGAGCCACTACCTGATAGGTAACAAATTCATCGTTAAGACGGATCAGCGGAGTTTACAGTTCTTGACAGGACAACGGCCGATCACTCCAGAACAGCATAAATGGATTTCGAAGTTACTCGGGTACAAGTTTGAGATTCAGTACAATCCTGGCAGCTCTAATAAAGTAGCAGATGCTCTTTCCCGACGTGAATCTGACCCTGAACTACATGCCTTATCTACAGTTATTTTTTCTGGATATGAAGACTTGGCGTCCGAAGCCTTCCAAGATGATAAACTCAAACAGATTATACAAGACCTCATTGCAAAGCCTACTTTCCGAGCTCACTATACATTACACCGTGGCTGTCTCTTGTACAAAGGACGGTTAGTTCTCCCAAAAACATCTAAATTCATTCCCCGAATCCTGGCGGAATTCCACAGCACACCCAGCGGCGGCCATTCCGGTTTTTTTCGCACATATAAACGAATTGCTGGTGTTATTTTCTGGGAGCGGATCAAGCAAGATATCAAGGAGTTTGTCAATGCATGTGGGGTGTGTCAACAAAACAAACACCTATCCTTAAAACCTGCTGGGTTGTTACAACCCTTACCAATTCTAGATTTGGCTTTCGATGACCTCTCAATGGATTTCATTGGCGGCCTCCCTAAAAGTTTCGGTTTTGACACCATCCTGGTAGTGGTGGACCGATTGATGAAGTATAGTCATTTTATGCTATTGTGTCATCCTTATACGGCAACTGAAGTCGCGGCCCTATTTGTAACGGAAGTGGTACGTTTGCATGGCTTTCCTAAGTCTATCGTTTCTGACCGGGACCGTCTATTCTTGAGTAAATTTTGGACTGAATTGTTTCGCTTGGCAGGTACTACTCTCAAATTCAGCTCCGCATACCACCCCCAAACGGATGGTCAAACGGAGGTGGTTAATCATTGTATCGAGACATATCTCCGCTGTTTCACAAGTAACAAACCCAAACAGTGGCCGAAATGGATTCATTGGGCTGAATTTTGGTTTAACACGTCCTACCACAGCTCTACTAAAATGTCACCTTTCCAATCTCTTTATGGTCGACCCCCTCCCACACTCTTGAAATTTACAGAGGTCCATTCCTCGGTGGAGGCAGTTAATCAACAAATGATCGACCGGAATGCACTGTTAGACGAATTGAAAGCCAATATCAATGCCGCACAAGACTGTATGCACACCCAAGCCAATGCCCATCACCAGGATGTGTCTTTTGATCCAGGTGATTTTGTTTACTTGAAACTTCAACCTTATAAATTCCGCTCCTTGGCTCTCAAGCTCAATGAAAAACTCAGCCCTCGCTTTTACGGACCCTTTCAAATTCTGGAAAAAATAGGTGCTGTAGCCTATCGCCTAGCCTTACCTGACACTTCCCGGATTCACCCAGTTTTCCATGTGTCTCAATTGAAGCAGAGCCTTCATTCTTCTGTCCCAGTTCAACCCCTGCCGGACTGCCTTACTGATGAATTGGAGCTGATGGTCCAGCCTGCTGCCGTAAGTTCTGTTTGAACTTTGCTGGATGGCTCTCGCGAGGTCTTAGTCCACTGGCAGGATTTACCTTCTCATGAGGCCACTTGGGAATCCTTTGACATTATTGATCGGCAGTTCCCTCACTTCCACCTTGAGGACAAGGTGAGTCTTTTAGGGGGGGGGGGGGGTATTGATATGACCCCTACTACTCACGTTTACAAAAGGAACAAGAAGGCCAGTCAGCGAGTGCGCGCAATGGGGAGTTAGTTACCCACGTGGCAGGAATCATGCGTAACAAGAAGGCTAGTCAGCAGGTGCGCACAATGGGGGAGTTTGTTATCCACATGGCAGGAATCATGCTTTGGGCGTGACTTGCAGATATAAATTGGGAATTTCAATTGTAAAAGTGGAGATTATTTTGAGTATGAATTTAGGGAGGAACTAGCCCCTCGAAGAGCTAGATATCATTGTATTTACCATACTGGTTTTACATACCCATTTCTATATTGTATTTACTATTTCAGTAAAGCAATCAAAACAGCAATTATTCTATAAGCTTTGTTATATTTCTGTTCTGTTTGGAGTTTGAACATTGTGGTTTGAGTTCCAAATTACAATCCATTGAGTGGTGTTGCGTTGAGGGTCCAGGTTCTCAACAGTAAGTTTCTAAAAGTTTAATTAATTTTAAAAAATAATAAAATAATAAATAAATTAATAGTTAATTTTAACATAAATGTAATATTCACACATTCACACTTCACAAATAAACAATTAAATAATTTTTTTTATTAAATTATTCATCTTCATCGTCAACAATATTTAAATCATTAAAATCTGTATTCCTAAAGAGTTCGAGTAGTTCAGGATCTTCAGGGTGCTGTTGTAGTCTTCTTTTTGCATGAGTCCA
The DNA here is from genome assembly GCF_008641045.1 of Pistacia vera. NCBI lineage: Eukaryota > Viridiplantae > Streptophyta > Magnoliopsida > Sapindales > Anacardiaceae > Pistacia > Pistacia vera. The sequence goes on along the minus strand of NW_022196584.1, from coordinate 274,701 downwards.
ATCCCGTAAACACGTTATCAGTTCAATCATCTCATCGGTTAAAGAACATCTTCTGTCTTCAACAATCCGGTCACTCGTTGAAAATGCTAACTCGGATGCAATTGTAGAAACCGGCATAAATAAAATGTCATGTGCCATTTGGGCTACAATGGGGAATCAACTTTCATGTTGGTTCCACCATTGAAGAATATCCATGTCACGTTTCTCCTTCATCGTCATGTAGGACAGGTCCACTTGTAGGTAGCGATTCAGCTCATTTGGTCCATGTATGTACGAACTGGAGCTGCTACTTCCGCCATGTTCCATATGCGTCCACTTACTCGATCCTTGACGGAGGTTTGCATCAAGGTCCTGATCGTCTCTCCTGAATGTTCCACTTCCATTTCCATTGTACCTGTTCTGGTATAAAGAAAAAAGGCTTTCCAATTTTTGGTTAAAGTCAGTCAAATAAGACGTATAATCATGTTCTAAATGTTGGCCTAACTCAGTAATTATATAGTTAACTACGTGTAATTTAAACCTAGGATCTACAACAAAGCCTAATCCATATAAGAATAGAATATCTAACCAATATTTCTCGTATTTTTCTTCCATCTTTGAAACAATTTCCCTTAAAATGTCATTATATCTATATTTAGCAAAAGTTTTAGCAATTTGAAGTAAAATATCTAACACTAAATTAGTAGTCAGATAATAAATAACACTTAATGTGCTAGTAGAATCATAAAAAAATTTAAGAAATGAATAAAAAAGTTCACAAACCGCCCAATCATCAAAGCTGACAACTTCCTCTGGATAGTTCTTCTAGTTGACAAAATCTGTAATTTGTTTTGCGGTTGGCAAAACTTTTTCCAACATCAAGTAGGTGGAGTTCCAATGGATAGGCATGTCCGTACATAACTTCAAAAGTCGAACCAATGGGTCCTCTTGCCTACAATATTTGACGTACTCCTGCCATCTTTTATTGCTACCGTCGACGATAAATCTGATAGCTGCGTGCACCCTCTCCATCTTCGAATTTATAGCATCTAAACCTGCTTTAACAATCAAATTGATGATGTGGCAAGTACATCTGTAGTGAAAAAAATTGCCTTCACCACGCAGATCTAATCTCTTTTCAAATAAAGAGACTGATGTGGTGTTAGCAGCTGCATTATCAAGTATTAGTGCTACAACTCTATCAGTTAATAGATATTCTTGCAAAACTTCAAGAATTGTAAAATAAATAGTGTCAGCATTATGTTTTTCATATAATGGTTTAAAACCCATCAATTTTTGTTGTAAACCCCAATTATGATCTAAGAAATGTACTGTGACAGTTAAAAAATTGGTTTTTGATCTACAAGCCCATATGTCTGATGTAAGTGTAATAGATATATTCCTAAAATTTTGAAATTCGTTTTTAAGTTTATTATTTATTTGGTTATAAAGTTTTAGTACATCTCTTCTACTTGTACTTCTACTAACAAGGGTACATACTGGACAAAATGCAGTTTTAATCATGTGAATAAAATAATTTTCATATAAACAAATGGAAGAGTCTGTAGCAACTATGAATCTTGCTATTTTCTCTCATGCAACATGTGCATTGTATTGCCATGTTGAGAGAGTTGAGGATTGTGGATTAAAATTAAGTTGAGTTTGAATTTGCCTACCTGATCCGGTTGAAGATGTATTGGGCAACTGCATTATTTGGGGGTGCTTCTTCTCCAAGTGTCGTCGCATCGTTGAAGTCCCATTCTCAGCGCCAATAATGGTTCCACAAAAATTACACACCCCACACGATTCTTCCCCCTCCCCATTTGTCTTTGGTCGTTTTGATTTGGTGAAGTGTCGCCATACAGCAGACACGACCCTCTTTGACAGTCACAGGGGTGGGGGGGAGGGAGGGGCTAAGGGTGAAAATGGATTGAAACTTTCTATTTATTCGGTGGATGGACCGTAAAAACCATTTGGGGATGATCCTCTGAATGTATCATTTCAGGAATCCATTATGAATTTATGATAAAATAATAAATAATTAAAATGAAAAAAAATTAAATAATAATATGAATAAGAGATGATATTGAAAAATAGAAAAATTGAATAATATAAATAAATAAAAAGGGTTTGGGCTTGGGCCTGGGCCTGGGACTGGGACTGGGAGGAGGGCCCAGTGGAGGGATCAGGCCCTCCTCCTTAGGCTTGGTCCAGTTTTGGGATCAGGCCTCCTAGGACCGGGTTTTTATATCCGGTCCCAAATGGCCAACTCTAATTAGAAGTAACACCATACCTTACAAGTTTGTCCTTTGTTTGAAGACGATCTTTGATAACCATCCACAAGATGAGAGTATGCCTAGAAATAACTTTAAGAGACCAAAGAATGTGATACCACTCCACCTTAGGTCTTTGCTCACAGATTACCTCCCAAGCCGACTTAATAGTGAAAGTCCCCAAAGGGTTAGGCTTTCATCTCACTCTATCATCATTACCCAAGGGTAGGAAGTTCACCGAGTCTTTTACTTCCATTAAAGCTCAAGAACTAGCCGCCAACCATCTCTAAGATAGACCATCACAAATCTCATCAACTCTCGCATAGTAGAGAAGCTCGGATTCATAAATAATCCTTGGCTCATACTTGTTAGTGAGGGGTCCATTTGGGTGCCAATTGTCATGCCACAAATAGGTCCTCTTACCATTGCCGATAACATACTCAAACTTTCCTCTAACTTCACTTCTCAATTTCAATATGCTCTTCCAAGCCCAATAAGCATTGCTAGGGGTAGAGATAACCCAAAAACTTTTCTGCCCTATGAAGTACTTTTTCACCTACTCAACTCACATGGATTTGCCATGAGGTTGGATAACATTCCAAATGTGTCTTAACATAATAGCTCTATTCCACTCCTTACACCTCAACAGCCCAAGACCTTCTTCATCCTTTGGAACACACATATCACCCCAACTAGACCAGGCAAAACGGGCGGGTGGGTCGGGGTTGGGTTAGTACAGGTACGGGTCTCACAGGTACCGACCCAAAAACGGGTCGAGTTATACGGGTCCAAAATATTGGACCCGGACCCTACCCTATACAGGTATGGGTGGACCCACGATAACTCATTTTTTTTCTTTCCAATTTTTAAATTTTGTAGTTACACCCCTAAGATTCCTGTAATTTTCATTTTTTACAATTACACCCGTACAATCAACTACTCTAAATTCAATTCAATTTACATAAACAAATACCAAACACCATAGACAAATAAATATCACTAATACACATAAACAAATACCAACGACAAATATTGAAATTCATCATCATTCATTACTTATACACAAAAAGAAACACAAATACATAAGATAAAATCTTGTCCAACTCATGTTCATTCCATAGTGGGGGTGATAGTAGAGTCTTTTGATTCTGCAATCCTCGAATTAGTTAACGGCGCATCAAGATCCTCATCCGAATCAGCATTCACATCATCATCTACAATTATCAACTACAAATATTAATAAATGTATATAATAATGTGACATAATATTGTAACAGCCAATGTGTAAAAAAAAAACAAAGCAATGTCATTCAAACAATTTTGAAGCANGGGGGGGGGTGGGGGTTAGGGTTGGGTTAGTATAGGTACAGGTCTCATAGGTACGGGCCCAAAACGAGTCGAGTTATACGGGTCCAAAATATTAGACCCGGACCCTACCCTATACAGGTATGGGTGGACCCACGAGAACTCATTTTTTCTCTTTCCAATTTTTAAATTTTGTAGTTACACCCCTAAAATTCTTGCAATTTTCATTTTTTACAATTACACCCCCATAATCAATTACTCTAAATTCAATTCAATTTACATAAACAAATACCAAACACCATAGACAAATAAATATCACTAATACACATAAACAAATACCAACGACAAATACTGAAATTCATCATCATTCATCACTAATACACAAAAAGAAACACAAATACATAAGATAAAATCTTGTCCAACTCATGTTCATTTCATAGTGGGGGTGATAGTAGAGTCTCTTGATTATGCAATCCTCGAATCAATTAATGGCGCATCAAGATCTTCATCTGAATCAGCATTCTCATCATCATCTACAATTATCAACTACAGATATTAATAAATGTATATAATAATGTGACATAATATTGTAACAGCCAATGTGTAAAAAAAAAACAAAGCAATGTCATTCAAACAATTTTGAAGCAATCTATGTAAAAAGAAAACAAGTTTAGCCTTAATCCATCACATTAATATAAAAACAGCTAAATAACCCAATTAAAAGTTTTAATTTGAATGATTGGGTAGTGCCACACATGGGACTACCCAATCATTCAAATTAATCAAGAATTTACGATAAGTGTAAAACTGATTGGGTAATGCAAGAATTTACGATAACACAAAAAAAATGGTATAAAAGCAAAAAGGCAGAGGTATTTTGCATTTTTGCTGGGCCTATATATTTATGTGCTAATATTTATATATTTTTTTTTATTCTCAATATTAATTTATCAGCCAATAAATGCTATGAAAATAATGTAGATTTACAAGTATAGAAGCAAGCTCTCTTTGTTTTTAACACACATTTCCAGAAAACACCATTCCCCAACCCTCAATGCCACCATCAGTATCATCGCATTGTGAGAGTGTGTAAGTGTCAAGCATAAGCATGCTTCACAAAGTAAAAACAAGCACCAAACTATAGCAAATTAAGCATTCAGAGTCAAACACCAAACTACACTAAATTAAACAAACTCCAAACTACACCAAACAAACACCAAACTACAACAATCCTCAGAAATAAACATTTTGCTTTCATTTCCAAAAAGCAAAAAGTCATCCTTCCAAAATCCAAAGTCAAAAAATAATATATATGAAAGTCCCATTAGTTTCTAGAAAACAACAAATTAAACATGCCGAACAGCCTTCACTTGGAAGAGTAAAACAGAAGCAGGAGGGGTCTTCACTCTTTGGACTATCTTCATGAAGCTCTTATCCTGAAAACATAAACGACAGTGAGTAAGTGTGATAGAGTGAGTGAATGGCTGAATGCTAAACAGAGGAGTAGAGGACGACAGTGGTAAGTGGGTAAGTGTAAGAGTGAGAGTGAGAGACGACAGTGAGTGAGTTAGGATTTAGGAATAGGAATACACATACCTTGGATGAGTGACGTGGAGTTGCGACAATGTGGAGATTGGAGCTTGGAAATGCGATGGTTGAAGATGCGATGATAGTGGAGACTGATGAGAGTGAGTGAGTGTGAGTTTGAATCAACGGTGACGGTGGAGACTGGTGACGGTCGATCTGCATTTGTGGGATTGATTTTGAGAGAGGAGTTGCATTAGAGAAGAAGATGACCAGGAGAGGAGTTAGGGATTTGGAAATGGAAACTAGGTCTAGGGTGGGAAGTCGCAATTTGCCCTAAAAGAAAAAGGGTACCTGCGGGCACCCGCAGGTGAACTCACATAACCCGCTGGAAAAACGGGTAGGGTCGAGTACGCGTCTGACAAAAACGGGTCCAATGTCATGGACCCATACCCTATATATTTTTCCCGGGCTTTGGGTCTGGACCCGTTTTGCTAGGTCTAACCCTAACTCACTTTGGCTTTGCTTTTCTTCATGTCAGAACCCAACCATAGAAAGACACTCAAACATGAATCAATTTCTTTATGGATTTTAAAAGGGAGAGTGAATAAAGAGGACCAATAAATCTGGATGCTAGAGAGAATGAATTTGATAAGAACAACTAATAAGTTGCATAAATTTAGTGTTTTTAGGTTTGTTTTTACAGCCTTCTAGTTAATTTCTCATTTGTTTTCTTTGTTTTGATGTTAGTTTTTGTTAAGTTTGAGATGTGAATGGTCGACTATTGATTTGGAGAATTTTTATAATTTTTAGGCGTTAATTGAGTAGATTGGAGCATTGGAATGAAATTGGGATTCAAAGCTTGAAGAAATTGAGATTAGCTGACAAGTTTGAAGGCCATGGCCTTGCCTTGGTGGTTCACCACGGCCATGGTGGTGGAATGAGGATAAAATATCGAGGATAGGAAGCACCATGGCCTAGGTTGTGGTGACATACATTTGGACACAGTCAGGGCCGTGTCGAACACTTTTAGGGTTTTTATTAGTTTTTCTTTCCTTTTTCACTTAGGACTCTTTTAGTATTTAAGGGTGATTAAGATTACTTCTTGGGAGGCTGAATTTTGCCTATTCTTGGAGAGAGATTATTGTGTAACAAAAGAAAAAGGAGAATCATGAACAAAATTCATTATAGAGTTTGTCTTTACTTTTTCAATATGATTTATTTCTTGGATTCTACTCTTATTTCTTTTTTTATGAACTGATTTTTTTAGGCTAAGACTAGGGTTAGTCTATTTATGGATCTGTGATCAATCTTTTACTCTTTGGTCAATCAATTATTTTGCTAATGATGAGCTTATATTATGTGCTTAATGCTATTAGGAACCTGATCAATTTCTGATATAATTGTTTTGTGTGATTGAGACCGAGAGGAGATATCACATGAGTGCTCTAGTAATATAGGCCATGGATTAATTGGATATAGAGATATATGAATTGATAAATGCAATAGTCATAGGCAGGATTAACTTGTGTTGAAAGCTAGAGGATTTCATAAAGCTTAATGCTCGTTTATCTCATTAAATCTATATAGAGATATCTAGGTTGTGAGATAGAAGTAGAATTAATATTGCTTGAGAAAGAATATTGGTTAACCTAGGAAATCCTGTTGTCACATTAATTAAATAAATTCATTGACCATAGTAAATTGAGGGGTGCAGAGAAGATATAGATGAGCCTGAAGTCTTAGCCGTTTTCTCTCATTGAATTCTTAATTTTTGTTTTACTGCAATTCGTTTCTAATATTTCAGTTTTTAATATTTTTAGTTTTAGAGATCACCATTCTAAGTTTTGATTATACAGATAAAGTTAAGACTAATTAATATATCGGTACTTGTTTACGCACTACCTTGGGTACGATAACCTGTATTTTGTTACATTATATTACTTGAGACTAGGGCATTTGCTAGTAGTTGTTTCAAATGACACAACAAGCTTTTGGCGCCATTGCCGGGGATTGCAGTTAGGCAATATTGAAATCATTAGTTTAGCTTTACTTTAGATCTTTTTCCATTTTTTTAAATATATATAATTGCAGTTAGACACACACTAGATGAAGATTAGAGATTCTTGAACCTTTTGACCCAGAAATTGAGAGAACAATACGAGCATTGAGAAGAAGGCAAGCAAGGAACATGACAGAAGACAATAATAATAATCAAGTGAATCCTCCACTTTTGGAGAATCTCATAGAAGGTGCAACCCCACGTTCTTTAATGGATTATGCGATGCCGTCATTGAGTGGTACTGCTTCTAGCATTAGGAGGCCAGCTATTGCAGTAAATAACTTTGAAATTAAATCTACGATTATTCAGATGATTCAGTCAGTCTGCCAATTCAGTGGTTTAGCCCACGAGGATCCAAATGCTCACATTGGAAATTTCTTGGAGATATGTGATGTAATAACTCCTTTATACTAGGATACTCATAGAAATACATAAAGTAAAATACATTTATATCAACAAAAGTAGATGGGCCCAAAATTTTTTTTTAGTACATATAAACATTCTTATTACCAAATAAGATATCATTTTACAAAAAGTTATCAAAAACAGTGGACAGTGTAGCTATTGCTCCTCGCTTGCCGACGCCAATCCGACCGCGTCTTCACCTAGATCCTGTAAACACAAAGAAAAACAACGAGGTGAGCACAAAAATAATGCTCAGTAGTAAATCCTCTACTCGTCTGTCCCTGTAACTCTTTTTCTTAATTATTTCCTTACACACTTATCGTCTCATTTATTTTCTCTTTCTGTTTCTCTTTCACACAGCTCTCTTTTATTAATTTTCTATTGTAAGTCACGGCCTCATCTTACCGGAGGCACGGCTGGGTGGAGTTCACAAAGCACTAATCCGCTCTTCGTGACTCTACTCATTCTCTATTTATTCTTTCTCACTAGAATGTTACGGCCTCATCTTATCGGAGGCACGGCTGGGTGGAGTTCACAAAGCACCAACCCGCTCTTTGTATTTTTCTCATTCTCTCTACTCTTAGAGTAGTTCATTCACAAAGTTTTCTACTCTTTCTCAAGCTACTTCTCAATGCACAATTAATGTATAAGAATGTTTTATGCTTAAAATTTCTTACTTAAGGCACTTATGAAATGCACAAATGCAATGTTGCATCAAGATAGTCATTCTGTACAGGTCACACTCAAGAGGGCATAACTTGAGTTATACACATCGGATTGCTACGGTTTTGGTCTCGTTTTAAAGCTTAGAGACAGGGCTACAACTTTTATGTTTGGATCTCAACCCAGTTAAGTCTGTAAGATGCCCAAAAATCACTAAGAAGGTCACGGCTGTGACAGGGCAGTTTTCACTTAGGCATTTCATCAAACAATATGTGTGCATACATAAACTCCATTTTAACTATAATTCTACTTATTTCTTAACCATCCAAAATTGGAGTTCAACTCCTTTAAATCATCACACATCCTGCAATGAAAATACACTTCAAATATTCCTCTCAAATTCTTCTAAAGCTATCCATACTTCTATCAAATTTTATCAACACAATCCACCCTTCTCATGGTGGAAATCTCTCTATAAAATCAACATTGAACTCATTCATAGATCCATCAACTCATTATCAAACCATCACATACACTTCTCATATTCAAATATATCTAACAACAAGCATAATTCATCATCAATCTCATCTTAATTTCTCAATAATCATAACATATGCATACTTAAAAGAAATCTCTACTCACTTGAATTCTTAAACTTTAACTTGAGTTGGATTTTGAGTGGAATTTACTTACCTTATGCTTGAGTCTTCTCTACTAAGCTCTTTACTCTTGTTGGATTCAAAACTTCTTCTAACACTAAGCATAAACTTCATAAGAACCCAACTTTTACACAAATAAATCATAGATAAAGAGCACGAATTCTTACCTTTTGAAGTCTTGAATCAAAACCCTATTAAAAATCAATCAAAAGTCCTCAAAATCCTTAGAGGATTGAATGAAAATTTGAGAGAAAATGGGGGAGTAGTGTGGCGGTGGAATGAAGGAAATAAGGGTTACAAACCCTTATCATCTTATTTTATAAACTCACTTTCCCATTTTGCCCTTACACTTTTTTGAAAATTCGATCCTTGTCCTGGAGTCAATTACCATAATGCCCTCATTTTTATGTATGCTTTATGAAAATTCTACCTCTTTTCACTCCCCACTTTTTCAACAATTTTGAGTGAAAAGACCATTTTACCCTTAATACAAGTTTAAGGATTTTCTTCATATTCTCTTAAAATAACTTTAATAAAATTAACTAAGGGCTATAAAAACTAATTTAATCATGTACCTCCATGTTGGGCCTTACATGTGATACATTCAAGCAGAATGGTGTCACAGATGATGTAATTAGATTGAGACTGTTCCTTTTCATTGAGAGATAAAGCCAAATTGGTTAAATTCTTTGCCTGTAGAATCTATTACAACTTGGGATGCAGTGCTCAACGCTTCTAGCTAAATATTTTCCACCCTCTAAAAACTGCAAGGATGCGTAATGATACACCTAATTTTATGCAGGTAGATGGAGAGTCGTTATATGAAGCATGGGAGCATTATAGAGGTGTTGAGGAAATGCCCGCATCATGGATTACCAATTTGGTTACAGGTACAAACTTTTACAATGGTTAATTCCTGCTAACCATTCTATGCTTGATACAGCTTCAGGAGGCACTCTAATGAAGAAGAACTAGAAGCAGCATATGAATTATTGGATGAGATGGCTTCAAACAGTTACCAATGGCAGTCTGATAAAGTGCCACAAGGAAGCAACATGATTATATGGAGTGGATGCCATGACAACAATTTCTACTCAATTGGAAGCATTGAACAAAAGATTGATAATATGAGTGCCCCAATCATGCAAGTGAAGAGCCATGAATTGTGATCTATGTGGACGAGACCATCCTAGCAATGAATGTCAGGTAGGTACCCGTTTGCTAATTCTGCTGAAAGTGCTAATTATGTTGGTAATTTTCACAAGCAACAATAGAATAATCCCTACTCCAGTAATTCAACCCTGGTTGGCAGAATCACCGAATTTTTCATGGAGCAATCAAAATGCAGTGAAACCACCATTTTCGGGTTTCCTCAAGAAAAGAAGCCCAATTTGGAGGAACTGTGACGAAGTTTGTAAGCTCCAATGAAAAAAGATTTTAGAATCAAGGAGCTTCGATCATAAATTTGGAGACTCAGATGGGGCAGTGTGCAAATTGATATTAGGAAGAGCTCAAGGAAAGTGCCTAGTCACAAGAGAAGAATCCAAAGGCGCATGTGAAGGCAATTAACTAAAAAGGGCAAGGAAATTGGGCTAAAGAGCAAGAGAAAGAGGAAGACCAAAGTGCAACCAAACAGCATTGCTGAAAATTGTTGAACCTAAGAAGATAGAGATTCAGCCTCCCTTCCCTTTGCATTGAAGAAACAGAAAGTTGATCAGCAATTTGCAAAATTTTAGATATTTTTAGAAATTGCACAATAATATTCCATTTGCAGATGTTCTTCTTCAGATCCTAGAAGGAGATCCTTTCCAACACGAGAAAACTGGAAGAGCAAGAAATAGTAAAACTCACTAAGGAATGTTTAGCAATTTTTCAAAATAAATTGCCACCAAAATTAAAAGATCCAAGGGTTTTACAATACTTTGCATTATTGGTTCACTTTTATTTCAAAGCTTATGTGATTTAGGTGCTACATTAATCTAATGTCTTTATCTGTTTTTAGGAAACTAGGACTTGGAGAACCAAGGCCCACCATAGTATCTCTACAGTTGGCTAATAGATCAATTAAATATCCAAAAGGTATTGTGGAGAACGTGCTTGTCAAGGTAGATAAGTTTATTTTTCCTGAGATTTCTTGTGTTGATATGGAAGAAGATGTTGAGATACCTCTCATTCTAGGACAACCATTTTTAGCATAGGTAAGGCATGATTGATGTGCAAAGAGGTGAGTTAATTCTAGGGTAGGAGATTAAAAAGTACATTGATGTTTTTAAACTATGAAACACCCTTCAAAGAACATGTGTTTTTAGAATCGATGTTTTGATCCTTTGGTTCGTGGTATGTTCAAGATAACAGGTTGAGAACCATTAGAAGCTTGCTTGGTTGATTCAAAAGAAGATTGGAGGAGGGGAGGAGGAGAGAGAATAAGCACTTAATTGAGATTATAGCGATCAGTTTGGGGCAAATCCACCTTATAAAAGGGTCGTGTGACAAAAATTTGAAACATTGGAAAGGCCAATATTGTCTCGAACAAAGCCCTCAACTGAAGAGCCACCAAATCTGAACTGAAAACCCTTAACTACTCATTTAAATATGTATTTCTTGATGAGTCTTCTTCTTTACCTATTATATTTCCTCTTCTTTGACAGGTTTGATGGAAGAGAAATTATTAAGGGTGTTGAAGGAACATAAAAGAGCATTTGGCTGGACAATAGCTAACATAAGGGAATAAGTCTTTCGACTTGCATGCACAAAATTCTCATGGAAAACAGTACAGACGACAGTTCAGCCTTAGAGGAGTTAACAACAAGCATGCAAGAAGTGGTAAAGAAAGAGGTCATTAAACTACTCGACGCAAGTATACTATTCCTATCTCAAATAGTTCCTGGGTAAGTCATATTCAAGTAGTACCGAAAAGGGAGTATGATTGTGGTAAAAAATGAAAATAATGAATTGATACCTCTAGGATAGTCATAGGTTAGAGAGTGGATAGATTATAGAAATTAAATGATGCCACTAGGAAAGACCATTCCCTTTACCCTTATTGATAAGATGTTAGAGAGACTTGCTGGGCATGAGTTTATTGTTTTCTTGATGGGTATTCTGAGTATAACCAAATAGCTATAGCTCCAGAGGATCAGGGAAAAACCACTCTCAATTGTCCTTATGGCACATTTGCATATAGGAGGATGCTTTGGTTATGCAATGCACCTACTACTTTTTAAAGATGCATGATGTCCATTTTGTCATGATCTGGTAGAGAATTTTTGGAAATTTTATGGTGATTTTTCAATTTTTGGTTCCTCTTTCAATGCATGTTTGAATATTGGCTTAGTTTTGCAGAGATGTGAAGACACTAACTTGTTTTTAATTGAGAAAGTTTCATTTTGGTGCAGGAAGGAATAGTTTGGGTCATAAAATCTCCCCAAAAGGGGATTGAAGTGGAGAGAGCAAAGGTGGAAGTGATTGAAAAATTACCTCTACTTACATCAGTGAAGGATGTGAAGAGTTTCCTTGGACATGCAGGATTTTACAGACGATTTATTAAAGATTTTTCTAAATTTCAAAGCCTCTGTCTAATTTATTAATTAAAGATACTCTTTTTTATTTTAATGTTGAATGTTTGCAGGCCTCTCCCACTCTGAAGGAGAAGCTTGTACAACACCAATTATGTGGCACCCGATTGGAGTTTGCCATTTGAACTGATGTGTGATGCTTGTGATGTAGCTATTGGTGTTGTGCTCGGTCAGAGAAAAAACAAGGTGTTCCAAAATATACTATGCTAGTCGGACCTTAAATGACTCAACATAATGCAACCACTGAAAAGGAACTCCTAGCGGTAGTATTTGCATTTGACAAATTTCATTCATACCTTGTTTAAGTAAAGTAAGTCTACACGACCATTCAGCCTTGAGATATTTACTTGCTAAGAAGATGCCAAACCTAGGTTAATTAGATGGATTTGTTTGTTACAAAGATTTGACCTAAAAATAGGGATAAGAAGGGTGTAGAGAATATGGTTGCTAACCACTGTCTAGGATAGAGGACAAAATCCTGAAAAAATAGATGAAATACCAATAAGAGAGAGTTCCTGATGACAATTATTTGCCATTTTAATGCATATATTCCATGGTTGCACGGTATGCAAATTATATTGTCACAGGTATTCTTCCTTTAAATCTTATTTTTCACCAAAGAAAGAAATTTTTGTCTGATGTTAACATTATTTGTGGGAAGAACCATTTGTTCAAAGTTTGTGCATATTTGAGTATTTCGAGGATGGTGCCTGAGGAGGAGATGACATCCCTTTACATCATGCCATGACGAGAGGTAGGTGGCCACTTGGCCAACCAAGAGAGCTGCAAAAGGTATACAAGTAGGTTTTTACTGGCCTACGTGTTTAAGGAGCTTATGCTTGTAGCGTCTTGTGATAGGTGCCAAAGAACAGGGAATATAGCTAAGAAACATGAGATGCCCTTGAACAATATTATTGAATGTGAATTATTTGATGTTTGGGGGATAGACTTTATGAGACCTTTTCCTGATTCCTTTTCTAATAAATACATCCTTGTGGCAGTCGACTATGTTTCTAAGTGGGTGGAAGCTGAGGCATTTAGAACAAATGATGCTAGGGTGGTTGTTAAATTTTTAAAGAAACATATTTTTACTAGATTTGGCACCCTTAGGGCAATTATTAGTGATGGTGGGACACATTTTTGCAATAAACAATTTGATAATCTTTTAAAAAAATATGGGATCACACATAACATTGCCACTCCTTATCACCCAAAAACTAGTGGCCAAGTCGAGGTATCTAATAGGGAACTGAAATGAATCTTAGAAAAGACCGTTACCTCTAGAAAAGATTGGTCTTTGCGGTTGGATGATGCATTGTGGGCATATAGAACAGCTTTCAAAACCCCCATTGGTATCACCCCATATAGACTAGTTTTTGGGAAAGCATGTCATCTCCCTGTTGAACTTGAGCATTGTGCATATTGGGCTACAAAATTTCTTAACTTTGATATGCAAGCTGTCGGTGAAAACAGGTTGCTGCAATTGAATGAGATGGATGAATTTTGGAGTCATGCTTATGAGAATGCGAAGATCTATAAAAAGAGAACAAAAAATGGCATGACAAGCATATCACAAAAGAGAGTTCGTCGAAGGGGAAAGGGTGTTGCTCTATAATTATAGACTTAGACTTTTTCTAGGTAAGTTAAGATCCAGATGGTCAGGACCTTTCACGGTCACCCAAGTGTTTCCTTTTGGCGCCATTGAGATTTCCCATGAGGAGAAAGGCACGTTTAAGGTGAATGGACAACGTCTCAAGCATTATGAAGATGGAGGATGGAAAAAAGATAAGATCTCCATGGCACTGCATGAACTAGAATAAGCAAGTGCAGAAAGTCAAGCTAACGACTCTAAATTAGAACTATAATTTTTTTTTCCTTCTCTCTTCTACAATTATTTTATTTTTGTTTGATTGTGTTTTTATTTTTGTTGTGTTATCGTCGGAACAAGGAACAAGTTTAGGGGAAGCTTAAGTCATAGAAGAAGAAGACAATTTTGAGCAGAATAGAACACATGGTACTCTGTGTCACTTTACAGAGTCGTGGCCATGTTGACAGATGAAAAGCTTGCAAAGTCCAACCTTCACCACGGGGTACCTCATGTTATTTTACACAACCGTGGCTTCCAAAAAAAAAAAAAAAATTGTACAATAGCAACCATGGGTTACCCCATGGTTTGTCACATGGCTTGGCCCATGTGAGGGATCATGACCACGCCAATTAAATCAAAAAAGGAAAAAAACAAAAACAAAAAGTTTAAAGAAGGAAAAAGGCGGCTATTACCCTAGAAAAAAAAAAAAAAAACAATTTCTTTTCTTCCCTATCCCCACTTGTTGTTCGCTGTTCCAACCATTTTCTTCTCCCAACGAACTTTGTCTTCTCTTTTCAATTTTTTTCATTATTTCTTCTTTTTTGTCCTTTTCTCTTTTAAGGTAAGTATTTCTTTCTTTGCCTTTATTTGATTTTGGTAGGATCATTAATTAATTTATTTTTAGTATGTTTGTTAATTGATTTTTTGCCATAGAGTGTTTCAATTCATTTTTGTTGGCTTTATTTATAGGTATATTGACTTTCGCACTTAATGGGTCCACGGAAGAAACTGAAAACTACAAAAGGAGCAAAGTCCTCGTCTTCAAAACGATCAGCCTCTTCCTTTCGGAGATCCACAGCTACAAACATTCTAGGATCTATCATCTTCAAAAGCAAGGAACAAGAGGAAAGGTATGCCACTCTTGCCCAACGGCCTGTAGTTTGTACGCGTTATATGGACAATGCAATGTTGCTAGAGTTAGACTTAAAAGACGAAATTAATTGACTACTTAGTAACATATAGTAGACTACATTTATGGGGTTGAAATCAAGTACTTATGTCCAATTAACCTTAGAGATTCTTAGTTCTTTTTCCTATAAGGTAGTCGCCAAAGATATTCAAGATGAAGGATGCATTTCATTTAGATTGTTAAACCAAGACCATTGTCTCAATCTATCGCAGTTTAATGAAATTTTTGGTTTCTCTAACTTGGGCTTCATATTTCCTCCTCCTGAATATGTTGAAAACGTAGCTTGGCACGACTTTACCAACACATAACCCACACAACCATATGATGCTAGTTTTTCTAAATCCACCCACTTACGAAACCCTGCCCACAAATACATTCATAGAGTCATGTCATATACCATTTTCGGGCGGGGAGAAAGTACAGGGGTTGTCAATAAAAGGGAATTATTTTGTTTATGGTGCATGGAGAAAGGTCATAAACACAACTCGGGTATTTGCCTTTTAGGACATTTGAATCATGTAGCATATGGTCGGACCGATAAGATTGCAGTTGGTGGTTTAATCACCACTATTGCTAAATATGTTGGCATCTTAGATGCGCAATTAGGAGAGCCCATTGTAGGTAAAGAACGCTTGACCTTGCTACCTTAATTGCTATGCATATGTGTATTCCCTATCGTGGTCAGTATGTTTTACAAGATGGACAAGGACATCCTATTCTGCCACCGACCAACATTGCTCAGTCTACTCCCGAGGACTTGGGAAATGACACTCCAATAGGCTTTCACGCAGAGAGAGTTACGATAAACACTAAGGGTCAAGCCGTTCCGACTCCACATGCTCAAGCACCTGTGACTTTAGAGATGCTCTTACAGGTATTGCAAAGACTAGAGACTAGCATCAGCAGTGTCAATGATCGCCTGCTCGTTTTGGAAGCCAAATTTGATCGCTATAGGAGGCCAACTTCCTAGTTGTTCTATCCTCTAAATGCAAGGAAATTTCTATCTTTTATTATCCATATTTTTTGTTTTGTTTTTTTGGGAACTAACCCAAGCCAAAATCTTGTCCAACAATGGTTTCTACCTGCATAAGAGAGGAATTTGCTTTTTTGGGAACTAACCCAAGCCAAAATCTTGTCCAACAATGGTTTCTACCTGCATAAGAGAGGAATTTGCTTTTTTGGGAACTAACCCAAGCCAAAATCTTGTCCAACAATGGTTTACAATCCGTATGCTTTAACTTCTTGGTTATGAGAGGAACACCAAGATACTTCATTGGAAGGGAGCCTTTTTCAAACATGAAATGAAAATAAAAAATATGACTTTTGACAATGTTTGCTTTGAGACCCGCCTAAAAAGAGAATAAATTAATANTATTAGCTGACGGTTACAGAAATACTTGGGAATAGGTTGGACGTACCTTAATGGCTGATGGTTGGACTGATACCTCACATAGGTTACTGATTAATTTTCTTGTCTACTGTCCTAAAGGAGTTTGCTTTCTTAAATTAGTGGATGCTTTAGATGTGTAAAGGATGCCTTTAAATTGTTCAAATTGTTTGAGGAAATGGTTTTATGGGTTGAACCTAATAATATTGTCCATGTTGTCATTGACAATAGAGCAAATTATAAGACTGCTGGAAGAATATTGTCTGAGAACTATAAGAGTATTACTTCATTGCTTTATGCAACAGATTGCATAAATTTGATTTTAAAAGATATAGCTGAGATGGATCATATGGTTGATCTTGCCAAACGTGCATCTAAAGTGACGAAGTTTGTGTATAATCATGCAGTTTTGTTGCTTGGTTAAGGAAAATATAAGTTATTTATCTTTAGCTCATTTTCTTGTTAATTCATATCATAACATAATATATTTCTTTTTATTAATTTACTAACATCTACTATCTATCACTTGAACAGGGTTGAAGAGAAATTGTACGCCTCGGTGTAACCCCTTTTGCAACAACTTTCATTGCATTGAGAAGCCTTCATGAACGCAAACATGACTTGAAGCTATGGTGAAAGATAGATTCTCTATAACATTGTGCATTTCTAGCCATGGCATTCATTGTAGCTAAATATATGAATTTGCATAGCTAAATGGTTTAGCTACAAATGCAATGTTTTGTAGCTTATCGTAGCTAAAAGTGGCGCAACTAAAAGTTAGCCATGTAACTTTTTGCTTACGCAGCTAACAATTTATATTTTTTGCTATGGATGAGATTAATATGTAACTGAAAACTTAAATGTTTATGTCAAAACAATAATAAGATTTTAGTAAAAGCTTTGCCTTTATAGACACGGAGAATAGTTTGTATAGCTGTGTTTGTAGTTTAGCTACACAAATATAAATTTATAACTAAAACTTGAAAATTTTTGCAACAAAAATAATATCTATGGAAAATATATTAACATTTTAGCTACGTGACCACTAAATTCGTAACTAAATAAAAAGATTATTTGCTATGGACATATAGAAGTCATATCTATATATGAAAAGATATTGCTATCGATATAGTGTGCTAATAGCTTAATGTTGAAATTACTTGTTGATGCGTTGAAATTACAACATGTAATGTGTAGCAAGTGCACTAGTCGCAAAAAGTAAAAAATTGATAAGTAAAATATCGTTCCCACGAGGATTGTTTGTTAAGCACTGATTTTCCTAGTTGTTTATCAAGTTGGAGAAACCGAAAGATGTTTGGATTTGCGGGAGAAATTTACGCTAAAGTGAAAACAAAAATTACTACATACTTAAAAACTAATTAAAGACAACAAGGTTAATTCAAGAGAAAAATCAATTAAAACAAACGGTTAGGGTTTTGACTTCACTAGGATTTCATGAATTAATCTACGAATTATGCTACTTCTACACTCACATGCACGGATTATAAATAAGATTCCGTAATGTGTAGAACATACCTTCTTAGGCTATGTTTTCTTACTTTTCCCTATTAAGCTTCCACACCCAACAAATTGAAGGTTAAATAGTTCCAAGTTCGTTAAGTTAAATGGAATCTTAAATTGATTTCATTGATTCTCAAACCTATCTCTAGCGTTCAATACAACAATGGCAATTACCTTAAGAAGCTAATACATGATTCACTTCTCCGTCTCATCATGCTCAACAATTAAATTCAATAAGAACAAGAATAATCACACAATCCATGCAATAGAATGTAAAAGCAACATCAATTTATTGATTAAACATAAAAACCCCAATTACATCAAAACCCTAACCCAAAACGAGTTAGTTCATATTAAAATTAACACAAATAGAAATAAAAACAGTAAACAATGCATTCAACATGTTGGAATTAAGAAAAGAGAACAAAATCTTCCCTATTTGATGAATCCAAAGAGTTCAATCTTCAATCTTCTCTTCTTTCTCTCCAAAAATGTCAAACTCCCTAATAAAAAGACTAAGTTTTCTTTGTATAGTTGGTCCAAAACAAACCTAAAACTTTCGCTTAAATTAAAACGCACAGTTTTGAAAAACTAAATCTTGCAGACTTCACCGCGGTAAAGAGTATTCTTCATCGCGGCAACGAATTGGTTTAAAATTGTTAATCTATCCCAAGTGTTTATCGCTTCGCCGCGGCGAACTTTTCTGCACAATTCTAAAATTACAGAATTGCCCTCCGCTTGCTTCCTAACTTGAATCTTCAATCGGTGCTCTCCAATAGGAACAAGCTTCATAGTGCTTCAAATCCGCTTCAAAACTCCCCCGAATCCTGAGATTCGCTTGCGTCTAGGTCCAGAAACTCAATTCCTCTCATTATCTGCTCTAATTGCACGTTTCAGCCTGAAACATAAAATGTATGCATTTAAATTGTAATTCAGGCACAAACTAAATAAGAAGTATCCAAAATCCGGCCAAAAAGCCTCGATAAAATAGTATAATCCTAGGATTATCAAATACCCCCAAACTTAAGACATGCTCGTCCCCGAGCATCAAGTATGAAATACGACTAAAAGAAAACATCTAACACACAGAAAAAGACAACAAAATTGAAAATGAAATGAGAGAAATTAAATTCAAAATAAAACACAAAGAACTGCCTAGAATTTATACAAGTCTCAAAAATTGTTGAAACATTATTACTGGAAAATGCTTAACACTCCAAGAAGTTATAAGTTGATTGACTTTTTTTCTCTATCGGCCTCCTGAGTAGGTAATCCCCACTTTAGTCCACCTTCTGACTTCTCGGATTATTTTATGCAGAAATACAAAGTTTATCAAATGGTGGTCGACTCCATAAGCCTAAGTATCAAACTACTCTCCACTAATGCGGACTAGACATCACTAAGGATCAAAAGGTCCTTACAGGCTTGTAACATTAGGCTCGGTTAGTGGGCTCCAAAGAAAAGGATAAGATAAACAAAGCAAGAGAACTATGTTTCCTTTAAGCAAACACTAAGAACAACATCAATCTTTGTTTTCTTTCTCAACCACAGATCAAGGTGTCAACCATTTTATAAACCTCAACATCTGCAATTCTTATTTTAGTTTTTATTTTTTTATTCTGAGATGAAACTCTCAATTTCTATTTCTTTTTATCTTTATTTTTTTTTTTTTTAAACAATATCAATTTATTGAGGTCAATTACCCCTTCTTCTTGCCCTTCTTGCGACCCCCAAACTTGTTATTTTGGTTTGTCAAAATCTCCACAACTCTCCAAACTCTTTTGTGTCTGCCTTAGGTTCAGAATTCTCTTAAAGGTTGTGACACGTGTTTAGGGTGAAATGTTTGGGCATTTTTAGTTGCACAGGAAGAATAGGACAGTGATGATTTCATAAGGCTCAAATGGGTGACTAAGGAAAAAATTTCATGGTCGGTTGCAAAGGCTCAAACGTTTTGAAAAACTGCCTAAATCACTTCCTCAATAATGTCTATTCTTAGAATTTCGCCTCAAGTACTTCTCAACTAGGTTCTAGAGTCCACCAACATTATCAAGACTTCACCTAACCACATAANTCGACCAAAAATATAAGAACTATCCTTTAACTCTTACCAAAGTTCCTCGTCTCCCTCGAGCTATTAAGGTCATAAACAAAAGAACACTTAAACTTACACTTAGTAGCCAACACCTCAACAAGATAATGGATAGATTGGGTTGAACTAGAGAGGACATCAACCTTCACCGCTTCAGCATCCCATCCCACCAAATCCTACCCCTTTCGCAAGCAAGATAATTATCCACCATGGACTACTTGTTGAAAACTAAGCTCTTCACTCTATCTCTATTGTTCTCTCTCACCTTTGTCTCCAAAACAGCACACAAATAAAGATTAAATGACTAACCTCTTTTTGCTTTGGCTGGGTGTTGAGACCCTGAACGTTCTTTACGGCAAACTTAATCATGATTAGTGATAAGCTTGGGTGGGATCCTTCCTTTCCTTGCAAGCCTCTTCTTTTGGCTTCTTGTTAGTTTAACCAACCCTTTCTCTTTCCCATCTTTTTCATCCACTTTCCTCAAGTTCCCAAACAGGGCCACACAAGGAGAAATAGATTCCATCTCTTTTACCTCCAAACAACCCGATGCAATAGGGGTCTTAGGCGGTGGTGGTTCAATCTGGGGCATAACACTTATAACAACATTAAGATCCTCATCCTCAATCACATCTCCCACATTCTCTAAAATCTTAGTCTGCCAACTTGTGTCATCATTTGGGTGTGCAAAACTGCAAAATGGTTCACACTCTCCTTTGGTGCACTCACCTCGGGTTTCTCATTTTCCTTAGCACTCTCTCATTTCCCTTCTAAAGTAATAGTTTAGTTTTCCGTTAAAGAGACTTGCCTCCATTCTCGGGGTTGAGGAGTAGGATTTTTCTTAGTAAACACGAGGTCGGATTTCTTAAGAGCTACGGGAAATTCTTTTGGATATGCCTAAAGGTCTTGCACCAAGAGCAAGTGATGGGTTTCCAAGCATACTCCACCTTTATATAAGCAATCTCACAATTCGGAAATTCTAGCTCAAACGAATCCCTAAATTCCAAGGAAGTAAATTTCCAAGCACACCTTAGCAAATTCCGACCTATCTCCTAGCTTAGTTATGTTGTCCATGTAAATGGGCACTTTAACAACACTAGCTATATGGCTTAACCCTGTGGAAGTCTAAACTTCAAGAGGGATACCATAAAATTTTGCCCAAATGGGAACCCTAGTAACTCCATTCATGCCCGCACTCAAGTTAGGACTCCATTGCTTCAAGAAAAGGGTTAGCCTCCAAAGAACCAAGGACCACTTTCCAACACTTCATCTTTAGTAGCCTCATCCGCGAATATAAGAGTGTATTCCCCTTGGCCCTTGCCTATAAGAAACAACCACAACATCTCCAAACCGTTTCCAGTTTTTTATCCGCAAAGTTTTTAACCCAGACGAAGACATCTTCTTACTAAGGAAAAAATCCACAAGGCAATTGCTCTATTTATCTACTTCCAAAGTCACAGCTTTACTAGGAGGTGACATTCTAATATTAGACTCCTAATATTAGACTCAACTTTACTCAACTAAGGCTTAATATACTTTAAGGATGCAATGGCTCTCTTGGAATAAAGAAGGCTTTTCCACTCTCTACTATTCTCTTCATTCGCGGTCTTAAGGACAATGCTTCCAAACACCTCATTTGAACTACTTCCCTTTAAGGGAACAAATGAACCAACTGCCATACTATCCATACCATCGAGAGTCTTCATATTAACCTTAAACTTGTCAATCTTGGATTCCATCAACAACTTATTCTCTTTTACACCAATTCCTTTCAAAGGATTGATGCCTCCATCAACATCTTTTTCTACAACATTCTTACTTTTCTCCAATGGGGAGTCCTCTTCCATAACCTTTCTGGCTGGCTCAAAAATAGCATCGCGAGCCACCCAAATTAACTTCCACTCCTCATACAATGAGTTGTTATCATAAACATTTGATCCTCTTTGATTTTCGACCACTTTACTAAGACAAAGTTCTTCTTATTCGAACCTTTAGCCTTGACCAATTCATCCTTTAAACACTCCTTAGACACCTTAGAGTAAAAGAGAAGGGGCGGGAAAGAAATGGGATCAAATTCAATTACCAAAGTCCTTGTAAAGAAAAACACTAGCAGAAAAAGGGAAGAATGAGGGATACATGAAAGTTTCAATTTCTTCTCAAGCTTCTTGTAACTCTCATATGCTTTTGTCTTTCATGGTTTTGGTTCATACTTGGAGTTGGTTTTTTGTTAACTGTTCGATTTTAAAATATAAGAAAGCTCACGGTATAACTGTTCATAGATAACTTCTTAAGAAATAGCAATGATGTTTTAACGGTTGTGGCTTTGGGTTGAGTCAGTCATGCCTGAGCCAACTCTAAAGCCGATGCTTCATTTTCCTTTTCATAAATAATTTAACGTTTAATAATAATATTAAAATCAAATAATTTTTGGAGGTAGCAAGGGAATATGAAAGTGCCAATAAACTCTAGAAACAAAATTTCAAAAAGAAAAAAAAAAAAGCACAATACAAAAAAAACAAAGAAAAAATTTAAGCCGCTTCACAATAACCATGTGAAACTTCCCTCTCCACCTCAAAGGATCAAAAGCTTCTCTACAAACTTTCCCATATTAAAATACTTTTATCTTCTCCTACCTTGCCCTACTACCATTGTGATGATAAACCTCAAGATCTTTGCGAAACGAAAATGGAAAATGTTTGAATTGGATCTCTCAGGATAAACCATTTAGATGCTTGGCATGCTGCAGGATGATTGGTTTTGTTTTAGTCATTGCAAGGGTTGTTTGTTTTGTAGGTGATGTGATGTGATGTGTTTTACAATGATTCAGAACCCGACCTCGACCGGGCCCAAATGATTCAGAACCTGACCTAGACCGGGACTTGGGCCTTCCATCTGTCCGATTCATAATTAAACTCGGATTTTACAATAAACTCATTTTAACCTGGCTTTGGATCGGTTAAATAGTGCTAACCCACCGGTTGGATCGGTTTGGACCCCGAACCGGGTCACTTATATAATAAATTGGTTTAGGATTTTTAACCCAAAATTTATTCTCATTTCAGCGGTTTCGCACAAATCTTCAATCTCTTCTTTGCAACCTTCACTCTTCTTGCACAAATTGATCGAAACTTCACTGGTTCTTCTCTCTTCTCACCCAAATCGATCGAATCACTCACAAATCTATTGAAGAAACCACTCAATCGCATAAATCTTTTACAGCTTTTGATCTCTTCAAGACTCCACTGTCGAAGGTTTTCTCTCTCTCTCTCTCTCTCTCTCTCTCTCTCTCTCTCTTTGTGAACTTGCAATTAAATTAGTTTTTATCTTTTATGCTTTTGCTACTTGCTGGGATTTTTGTGGTTTTGTGTTGGGGTTGGGTATGGGTGGTTAGGGGAGGTTGGTTTTGGATATTGCTGTGGGGGTTCCTCTATTGGATGTCAGTTTGGTTTTTCTGGTGGTCTGGGTTTTTTCCTCATGGGTGTGGGGTTGTCTGTTTTTTTGGGTGTTGGGTTTGTTTTTTTTTAGGCTGGTGGTTGGGTTTCCTGGAGTTGTGTTAGTCGTGGGGCAAGGCCTTGGTTTTGGAATCTCTCAGTTCTAGTCTGGTCTATTCTCCATCTTCTTTTTGCTAGGTTTATTGCCATTTGGGTTGGCTGTTGTTGGAACTTAGTTTGGAGTTCTTAGAAGTTCTGGGTTGGAAGGCTGTTATTGATGTTCTTCTGGGATTTGTTTATGGTTTCTTTGGAATTTATTCAGCTTTTTAGTTCGTATTGCTTTGTGAAGTTGTTGGTGTGTTGTCGACTCTTGTCTTTTGGCATTGGTGATTGGTGATGCTTCGAAGTAGATTATAGAGTTGGGTGCTACTAGGTTCTGTTTTTAAAAACTGTAAGATTTTTTCGTTTGTTAGGTTAACCTCACAAGAGAAGGTTTCAATGCATGTTTTAGTTCCAACTTCAGAAAGAGAGAGCAAATAACTTTTTGTACTTCTATTTTCTAGTTACGCTTTGCATACTGTAACAAAGGTCAACTGTCATTCATATTCACTAATTCTCATCAAAGCTTGAGAGTTTTGAAAATAATCAACTAATCATAGTTTGCTTCTGATGGACTCCATTAGTTTGTGGTTTTACATTTTCCATACAAGTATACAACCTTTTCTGGGAATTTATGGATGATTTTGTATCATTAGTTTTTTGTATCAAGGCTTTCTTATTGACGGTGCTATATATCTTTTTAAGTACCGTTTGGTTTTTTATTTGAAAGGTAAGGGGGTTTGAATTTTAATAAAATCTAAAGAAGTAAATCTAAACAATGTTTTTGTTTTGTTTTGTTTTGTTTTTTTAAATAAAGTGTTGGAGTTATTTGTGGGTGGTAAACATCTTAAAAATAAAATTAGTATTTTAATGTATGTGTCCTTGTTAAATATGATAATATATTTTACTTGTTTAGATCAAATTTAAATTCGTTTTTGAAGAAACAACAANTTCATCATTGGCACAACAATACAAAACATAAAAACAACTAAACACAAAACAAAATTTCAAATTTTCCTACCCCCAAACTAAAAATGACATTGTCCCCAATGTCACATCATGCACATCCGAGGAATAGAAAACAAAATTAAAAAGGTACGAGATAGTTCCTTGATTAATCTGTGAAGTCTGATTTTCGTTCAACAGCATGCACACCCATTCCTTGGCTTCCTCATCATCATCACCCGTAAAACAAATGAAATTCTATGGTGTCCACTGTGTTAGAAATTTCCACTGAATAATATGAAAATATTACAACCTAATCTCGCCCTTACAAACTAACTAGAAAATTCAACAACAATTAACAATCTAAAAAGAAAAGAAAAGAAAATTAGTTCCAGCATACAAAACAGAAACAAGAACAATTGAAAACAGAAAATACAAATCAAGTGTTTCAAGCTTCATTCTCCGTCTTCCTCTTCTCCTTCAGCGTCATCATCTTCTTCCATGGAATCATCTTCTTCCTCTTTTTGCCAGTCTTGCCATTGGAAGTTTGAAACATCAACGCCCAGATTACTGCAGCAGTTGTATTGCATCTCGTATAGTATTCGGGTCTGCCCTGCCATCCAATCTTAACGTCGTTCCATCCAGTTCACCTTGTCCAAAATTTGCTGCAGCAGCTCCCTTGTCAAGGATGTTGAACTGGATGTTATGGAAGCTATTATGATTCTTTGTCGTTTTGATCCAGAGCTGGGTCTTTCTCTGGGAGGATGCTCGAGTAGCTTGAAATAATAGTTGGAATCAAGGGCTGGGGCAGGATGGATAAGTGGTTCATCATTCGCCTTCTTGACTCCTGCTCGAGTGTATAGCTTAGTGATGAGATGTGGGAAGGCGAAGCTCCCTCGCCCTGGTTTGGTTGCATGCCGTATACTCTCCATGATTATATTTCCCACATCCATTTTCTTTCCAGTGGCAATGGAATAAAGTAATACTGCTCACTCAAAAACCACTGTACTATAATATGTCTCCGGGACCATCTGCGCACAAACAAAATACTGCCACAATCTAGCCATAGGAATCAAATTCGTTCCTTTAATGCTTCTTCTCCCCTTCTTCGAAATACCCCAAGAGGTACCCAGCTTTGCTATGACCTTAAGAATCTCCTCCTCCTTGATCTACTTCTTCTTTAATTCTTGGTACTCATCATGATCAATTGGATCAAGTTTGTAGAAATCATTGATAATCGTCGCATCGATTGGCACATTGATACCTCTCACATAAACATGCCTGGGATCACACTCAGGGAAGTTAGCATAGAATTCTCTCACTATTGGCTCTATGGCTAAATGCTCTGGTTCACGCATAAAGATATCCCAATTTCTCCCTCAATTCCAATCTTCTCTATGGATTGTGGTCAAACCTCTTTCGGCAATAAACCCTTTATCTTTACGTTTAATTGCACCTTCATAACGCTGCCTAACCTTCTCATTTACAAATCTATTGTCTACCTATTTTCCTTTACCCCTGGCAGCCGTTTTGAGCGGCATTTTGGTTTTCAATAGTGATCACTCAAATCTACCCCTAAACTAAAAATTCAACTCGACAATTCAACGCTAAAGTACCCTTTCTACAAACCACAATCACTCCTAAATTCACACCAAGGTTTCAAAAATAGCACTTACACCCCCAAATCACCACTCTTCCAAACTCAGTCAAACCACTTCAAAATCGAAAACCCAACTTCCTCAACAACAAACAAATCAAACTCAACACTTCTCAAGCCAAATTCAATCCACAAATTGCATCAACATCCACAACTTAACAGATTCAATCAAATTCTCAAATTTAAAGCGCTAACAATCGAAATTGATCAAATTTAAGCCTAGAGAACTTAAAATCTTACCACTCCCATGATGAATGCACCAGTAATCTCACCAATTTCGGCTCAAATTGTAAGATCCCCAATTTTGGAAAACCTAGGGTTTCCAAACTCGTCTTCAATATTTTGCAAAAATCCTTGAAGATATGAGATGAATTAGTGTTTATGAGGGTTAAGGAGTGGAGTAAGGAAGAGATTTCACTGGAAAATCTCTGGATTGAAGGTAGAGGTGTTTGGCTCTTGGATGTTCTTTGAAAATTTTCGCAAAAATGAAAAGTCACGCAACTATTTATAGAAAATAGACTTCACCGCGGTGAAGTTCTTAATCCAACTACACAACCTAATCGATGCCGCAACGAAGAAAATTTCTTGCTACAGCGAAAAATTCTAGGGAATACAACACCGCGGTGAAGAATAAACTTCGCCGCGGTGAAGAAAATTTCTCACCGCGGCGAAATCTAGAGAATTATGATTTTCGCCCCATTTTGATCATTAACTTGAAACACCAAAAACAAACTAAATTAAATTATTTCCTAAGTCATAAAACAACTAAACAAATTCAAAACAACAAACAAAACAACAAAAAAAAAAAAAAAAAAATGAAAACACTTGGGTTGCCTCCCAAGAAGCGCTTGTTTATAGTCGAAAGCTCGACTTTCTCAAGTCCTCATTCCGGGATGTCGAGTTTGACGGGTAGTGACTTGCAATTCATCGCCCCATCAATGTATGGCTTCAACCGTTGTCCATTAACCTTAAATGTCCCCTTTTCTTCATGTGAAATCTTCACAGCCCTGTATGGGTAGACTTCGGTAACTATGAAGGGTCCGGACCATCTAGACTTAAGTTTTCCAGGAAAGAGCCTAAGTCTAGAATTGTATAACAAAACTTTCTGACCCACTTCAAAGTTTTTCTTCGTGATATGCTTGTCATGCCACATCTTGGTCTTTTCTTTGTAAATCCAGGCATTCTCATACGCTTCATGATGAAACTCGCCAAGTTCATTCAATTTCAGCATCCTTTCCTCCCCAGCAGCTTGTAAATCCATGTTTAGTTGCTTGACTGCCCAATATGCCTTGTGCTCAAGTTCCACCAGCAAGTGACATGCCTTCCCATATACCAACCTGAACGGAGACATACCAATTGGAGTATTGAATGTAGTGCGGTATGCCAATAATGCATCATCTAACTTCCGTGACTAGTCCTTTCTGGACACGTTAACTGTCTTCTTTAAAATTCTTTTCAGCTCTTTGTTTGACAGTTCCACTTGCCCGCTGGTCTGAGGATGGTATGGTGTGGCCACTCTATGTTTCACTCCATATTTTCCCAAGTATCAAATTGCCTATTGCAAAAATGAGATCTCCCATCACTGATAATTGCCTGTGGTACTCCAAATCTTGAGAAAATGTTCTTCCTCACAAAGTTAACCACCACCCTGGCATCATTGGATGGTAATGCAATTGCTTCCACCCATTTCGACATATAGTCCACAGCCACCAAGATGTACATATTTCCATAAGAATTTGGGAAAGGACCCATGAAGTCAATTCCCCACACATCAAACAGTTCAACAATCAGGATGTTATTCAACTGCATCTCATCTCTCCTTGAAATATTTCCATTCTGTTGACATTGATCACATTCCTGAACTACCCGGAAAGCATCCTTGAATAAGGTTGGCCAATAAAATCCAGATTGAAGAACCTTGGCCATTGTCCTAGTTCCTCCAAAATGACCACCCACTTCCTTCTCATGACAATGCCGTAAAATACTCTCCATCTCCTCTTCCGGGACACACCTACGTATCATCTTATCTGCACAATGTTTATACAGAAATGGTTCTTCCCAAAAATAAAACTTCAAGTCAGAGAAAAACTTCCTCTTCTACTAACAGGTCACGCCATTTGGGAGCACTCTCAATGATAAATAATTTGCAATATCTGCATACCAAGGTGCTTCTTCAACTCTCATCAATTTCTCATCCGGGAAGGTCTCTTTGATTTGAGTTTCCTCTTCACTTCCCTGGTTTGGTCGTTCAATTCTTGATAGATGATCTGCCACTACATTTTCTGACCCATTTTTGTCTCGGATCTCCAATTCAAACTCTTGCAGTAGTAAGATCTATCTTCTCAGCCTTGGTTTTGCTTCTTGCTTTGCCAACAGATGCTTGAGTGCTGAATGATCCGTGTAGACTATCACCTTAGCACTTAGCAAATAAGAACAAAATTTGTCAAATGCAAAAACAATGGCTAACAGCTCTTTTTCAGTGGTGGTGTAATTCAACTATGCATTAGTTAGTGTCTTGCTAGTATACTGAATTACATGCAAAACTTTGTTCTTCCTTTGTCCTAAAACTACTCCTAATGCAAAATCACTAGTATCACACATCAATTCAAAAGGTAGTCCCTCATCGGGAACTGCAATAATGGGTGCAGATACTAATAAATTCTTAAGAGTTTGAAAAGCATGCATGCATTCATCATCAAAATCAAAAGAGACATCCTTAATCAGTAAATTGCAAAGGGGTTTAGAGATTTTAGAGAAATCCTTAATAAACCGTCTATAGAACCCCACATGTCCCAAGAAACTTCAGACTGCCTTAACGTTTGTAGGTGGTGGCAGCTTCTCAATCACTTCTATTTTGGCTCGATCCACTTCAATGCCGTCTTTTGAAATTCAGTGACCGAGTACAATTCCTTCGTGAACCATGAAGTGACATTTCTCCTAGTTGAGCACCAAATTTGTATCTTGACATCACTGCAAAACAAATGAGAGATTAGACAAACAATTATCAAAAGAAGAACCGAAAACAGAGAAGTCATCCATGAAGACTTCAATGAACTGCTCCACCATGTTACCAAAAATTGACATCATGCATCGCTGGAATATGGCTGGTGCATTGCACAACCCAAAAGGCATCCTTTTGTACGCAAAGGTGCCATAAGGACAAGTGAATGTCGTCTTCTCTTGATCTTCAGGAGTAATGGCAATCTGATTATAACCTGAAAAACCATCCAAGAAACAATAATAAGCATGCCCTGCTAATCTTTCTAACATTTGATCGATGAAAGGAAGTGGAAAATGATCATTCCTTGTCGCTTCATTCAGTTTTCTGTAATCAATGCACACCCTCCAACCCGTGACTATCCTAGTTGGTATCAATTCATTGTTGTCATTCTTTATTACCGTGATACCCCCTTTCTTTGGAACCACTTGCACTGGGCTCACCCATGGACTATCTGAAATAGGGTAGATTATGCCTACATCTAAAAGTTTCACCACTTCCTTCATAGAAAGATTCAATCTTCATTGTGGCTGCACCCTAGGCTTGACATCATTTTCCATGAGTATCTTGTGCATACAAAAAGATGGAGAGATGCCTCTAATGTCCGATATGGTCCATCTAATTGCTGATTTATGCTCCCTTAACACCCGAATCAACCGCTCTTCCTCTACTTTACTCAACCTTGCATTGATAATCACCAAAAAGGTTTTTGATTCACCAAGATACACATATTTGAGGTGAGAAGGTAAAGGATTCAGTTCAAGTTTTGGAGGTTCTTCCTTTCTTGCCTTTTCCTTCTTTTTTTCAATGTCAAATTCTTCAAATTCTGGATCTTGGCTTGCATTTATTGGCTGAAGTGCTTCTAAAAGTCTAGCACACTCATTCATCGCTGGCTCATCTACCTCTATTGTTTTTTATTGGGCTATGCAAGCTTCTAAATGTAGTTGAGGGGTGTTCTCTTCAATAGCATCTGCTACTAGTCTGTCCACCAAGTCTACACTAAAGCAAGAATCTGACTCTGATGGAAATTTCATGGCCTCATAAACATTGAATGTCACCGTTTCATCTTGGACCTTTAAAAGCAATTTTCCTTTTTGCACATCAATTAGGGCTCTTCCAATGGCAAGAAATGGTCACCCCAAAATGAGAGGCATTTCCTTGTCTTCTTCCATATCCAACAAGACGAAGTCTGCCGGAAAGATGACTTTGTCCACCTTAACCAAGACATCTTCAACTATGCCCCTTGGATGCTTAATGGATCATCTGCAAGCTGTAAAGATATGGTCGTTAGTTTCACTTCACCAATCCCAAGTCTCCTGAAAACAGAAAAAAGCATTAGATTTATGCTTGCACCTAGATCACACAAAACTCTATCAAATGTAATATCTCCTATAACACAAGGGATAGTGAAACTCCCTGGATCCTTGAGTTTCGATGGCAGCTTCTTCTGTAGAATGGCACTGCACTCCTCTGTAAGCATCACTGTTTCCTCCTCTTCTAACTTCCTTTTGTTTGACAGAATTTCCTTGAGGAAATTTGCGTAGCTCGGCATCTGCTGCAAGACATCTGTAGCAAGACATCTGCAAAAGGAATGTTAATATGCAGTTTTTTAAATATCTCAATGAATTTTGTAAACTACTTATCCTGATTTTTCTTTCTGAGCCTCTGAGGAAAAGGCACAAGAGGGGTGTGATGTACCAACTCTGGTGGTATCTCAGGAAATGGCAATTTTTCTTTCTTTTGTGCTGATTTCTCTTCAACAATGATCTCTTCATCGACTTCCTCATCAGAATCTTCCTTCGCTTCACTCGGTGGGTTCTCATCTTTTTCTGTTTGTTCCACCTCTTCCAAGATTGTTCCACTTCGTAGAGTTATTGCATTTGCTTGTTCACGTGGATTTGTCACTGTGTTGCTTGGTAGGGAACCTTGTGGTCGATCATTCAGTTTTTCTATTAACTACCCCACCTGTACCTCCAAGTTTCGAATGGATGCCCCTTGGTTTCTGAAATTTGACCTCGTCTCACTCATGAAATATGTGGTCTCTTGCATGAATTTCTTGAACATATCCTCCAATTTTGACAATCTTTGATCCCCTGGTTGATTATTTACCCCCACTTGATTGTTTGTCATTGTTCTTTGATTCCATTGGTTATTCTGCTGATTCTGATTGCCCCAAGACAAGTTTGGATGATTTCTCCAACCAGGATTGTACGTGTTGGAGAAAGGATTGTTCTGTTGTCTTTGATTCCCTGCCAAGTAGTTGACTTGTTCCGATGATGATGAAGATGAAGCTGAAGCAAAGGTGTTCCGCACTTGACATTCATTGCTCGCATGGTTACCTGCACAAAAATTACATGTCAGTTGAGGTGTTTGAATAGAATTCACTTGCATACCTCCTAATTGCTTCTGAAGTGCTATAAGTTGGGCTGAGATGGCCGTGTAAGCATCAACTTCATGAATACTCATAGACTTCTTCGACTGCATTCTCTCATTGGGTCCTTGATAGTTGTTACTTGCCAGGACTTCAAGCAACTCATAAGCTTCTTCAGGTGTCTTATTTTGCAATGCTCCTCCAGATGCTGCATCCACCATCGTTTGCACATTAACCATCAACCCATTATAGAACGTTTGGACTTGCATCTAAACTGGCAAACCAAATTTCGCTGGAGGGAAGTATTTAGTAAGGAATTTCTACGCCAATTCATTCCAGGTTGTGATTGTTCCTGGTGGTAGTGCTATTAAACATCCCTTTGCTTTATCCTTTAATGAAAAAGGAAACAATCTTAATCTGATGGCGTCATCTGACACTCTGTTTGATTTGAAGGTATCGTAGATCTCCAAGAAGTTTACAATGTGTGAATTTGAATCTTCCTTCAGATCTCCCTTAAATTGTACCGACTGTTGGATCATCTGGATGATTGCCGACTTTATTTCGAAGTTGTTGGCTTACACTAGTGGCCTAGTTATACTTGGACCACTGCCATCAACCGTGGGTACTGAAAATTCCCTCAATTTTTTGTTTTCTGCCATCTCAATGACTATGGTCTCTCGTTCTCTTCTTTCTCTACTAAGCCTTCTTGCGGTTCTTTCAATCTCTGGATCGATAGGAACCACTGGATGACGTCTAGCTCTTCGTATAAACTACACAGAAAGAAAGAAAGCGTGAGATCACAAGCTAACAGATAAAAACAGAAAAATTAAACTAGAAAACAATTAAAACTAAAATTAAACTCCAATCTAGCTAACACAAGAAAGGTTCAATGTTAACACAAAATCAATACTCGACAATGGCGCCAAAAACTTGATACGTTGAAATTACAACATGCAATGTGTAGTAAGTGCACTAGTCGCAAAAAGTAATAAAGTGATAAGTAGAGTATCGTTCCCATGAGGATTGTTTGTTAAGCGCTGATTTTCCTAGTTTTTTATCAAGCTGGAGAAACCGAAAGATGTTTGGATTTGCGAGAGAAATTTAAGCTAAAATGAAAACAAAAATTACTACGTACTTAAAAACTAATTAAAGACAGCAAGGTTAATTCAAGAGAAAAATCAATTAAAACAAACAGTTAGGGTTTTGACTTCACTAGGATTTCATGAATTAATCTACGAATTATGCTACTTCTACACTCACATGCACGGATTATAAATCGGGATTCCGTAATGTGTAGAACATACCTTCTCAGGCTATGTTTTCCTACTTTTCCCTATTAAGCTTCCACACCCAACAAATTGAAGGTTAATAGTTCCAAGTTCGTTAAGCTAAATGAAATCCTAAATTGATTTCATTGATTCTCAAACCTATCTCTAGCGTTCAATACAACAATGGCAATTACCTTAAGAAGCTAATACATGATTCACTTCTCAGTCTGATCATGCTCAACAAGTAAATTCAATAAGAACAAGAATAATCACACAATCCATGCAATATAATGTAAAAGCAACATCAATTTATTGATTAAACATAAAAACCCAAATTACATCAAAACCCTAACCCAAAACGAGTTAGTTCATACTAAAATTAACACAAATANTAAGAAGGAAGTACAGTTATTAGCTGACGGTTACAGAAATACTTGGGAATAGGTTGGACGTACCTTAATGGCTGATGGTTGGACTGATACCTCACATAGGTTACTGATTAATTTTCTTGTCTACTGTCCTAAAGGAGTTTGCTTTCTTAAATTAGTGGATGCTTTAGATGTGTAAAGGATGCCTTTAAATTGTTCAAATTGTTTGAGGAAATGGTTTTATGGGTTGAACCTAATAATATTGTCCATGTTGTCATTGACAATAGAGCAAATTATAAGACTGCTGGAAGAATATTGTCTGAGAACTATAAGAGTATTACTTCATTGCCTTGTGCAACAGATTGCATAAATTTGATTTTAAAAGATATAGCTGAGATGGATCATATGGTTGATCTTGCCAAACGTGCATCTAAAGTGACGAAGTTTGTGTATAATCATGCAGTTTTGTTGCTTGGTTAAGGAAAATATAAGTTATTTATCTTTAGCTCATTTTCTTGTTAATTCATATCATAACATAATATATTTCTTTTTATTAATTTACTAACATCTACTATCTATCACTTGAACAGGGTTGAAGAGAAATTGTACGCCTCGGTGTAACCCCTTTTGCAACAACTTTCATTGCATTGAGAAGCCTTCATGAACGCAAACATGACTTGAAGCTATGGTGAAAGATAGATTCTCTATAACATTGTGCATTTCTAGCCATGGCATTCATTGTAGCTAAATATATGAATTTGCATAGCTAAATGGTTTAGCTACAAATGCAATGTTTTGTAGCTTATCGTAGCTAAAAGTGGCGCAACTAAAAGTTAGCCATGTAACTTTTTGCTTACGCAGCTAACAATTTATATTTTTTGCTATGGATGAGATTAATATGTAACTGAAAACTTAAATGTTTATGTCAAAACAATAATAAGATTTTAGTAAAAGCTTTGCCTTTATAGACACGGAGAATAGTTTGTATAGCTGTGTTTGTAGTTTAGCTACACAAATATAAATTTATAACTAAAACTTGAAAATTTTTGCAACAAAAATAATATCTATGGAAAATATATTAACATTTTAGCTACGTGACCACTAAATTCGTAACTAAATAAAAAGATTATTTGCTATGGACATATAGAAGTCATATCTATATATGAAAAGATATTGCTATCGATATAGTGTGCTAATAGCTTAATGTTGAAATTACTTGTTGATGCGTTGAAATTACAACATGTAATGTGTAGCAAGTGCACTAGTCGCAAAAAGTAAAAAATTGATAAGTAAAATATCGTTCCCACGAGGATTGTTTGTTAAGCACTGATTTTCCTAGTTGTTTATCAAGTTGGAGAAACCGAAAGATGTTTGGATTTGCGGGAGAAATTTACGCTAAAGTGAAAACAAAAATTACTACATACTTAAAAACTAATTAAAGACAACAAGGTTAATTCAAGAGAAAAATCAATTAAAACAAACGGTTAGGGTTTTGACTTCACTAGGATTTCATGAATTAATCTACGAATTATGCTACTTCTACACTCACATGCACGGATTATAAATAAGATTCCGTAATGTGTAGAACATACCTTCTTAGGCTATGTTTTCTTACTTTTCCCTATTAAGCTTCCACACCCAACAAATTGAAGGTTAAATAGTTCCAAGTTCGTTAAGTTAAATGGAATCTTAAATTGATTTCATTGATTCTCAAACCTATCTCTAGCGTTCAATACAACAATGGCAATTACCTTAAGAAGCTAATACATGATTCACTTCTCCGTCTCATCATGCTCAACAATTAAATTCAATAAGAACAAGAATAATCACACAATCCATGCAATAGAATGTAAAAGCAACATCAATTTATTGATTAAACATAAAAACCCCAATTACATCAAAACCCTAACCCAAAACGAGTTAGTTCATACTAAAATTAACACAAATAGAAATAAAAATAGTAAACAATGCATTCAACATGTTGGAATTAAGAAAAGAGAACAAAATCTTCCCTATTTGATGAATCCAAAGAGTTCAATCTTCAATCTTCTCTTCTTTCTCTCCAAAAATGTCGAACTCCCTAATAAAAAGACTAAGTTTTCTTTATATAGTCGGTCCAAAACAAACCTAAAACTTTCGCCTAAACTAAAACGCACAGTTTTGAAAAACTAAATCTTGCAGACTTCGCCGCGGCAACGAATTGGTTTAAAATTGTTAATCTATCCAGAGAGTTTATCGCTTCGCCGCGGTGAACTTTTCTGCACAATTCTAAAATTACGGAACTGTCCTCCGCTTGCTTCCTTGCTTGAATCTTCAATATTTGGTGCTCTTCAATAGGAAGAAGCTTCATAGTGCTTCAAATCCGCTTCAGAACTCCCCCGAATCCTGAGATTCGCTTGCTTCTCAGTCCAGAAACTCAATTCCGCTCATTATTTGCTCTAACTGCACGTTTTGGCCTAAAACATAAAATGTATGCAATTAAGTTGTAATTGAGGCACAAACGAAATAAGAAGTATCCAAAATTCGGCCAAAAAGCCTCGATAAAAGAGTATAATCCTAGGATTATCACTTGCTATGAATACTTTTGATTTGTAGCTAAATATTATAATTATTTGCTATAGACATATTGTTAGAGCCAAAAATGTCCTCGGCCTTAATAGGCCCAAAATGAAGACACCTTCAACAGAGCTCAAAGACATGGCCCAATTCTGATTGGGCTCACCACAGAATCCACATATTGGGTTCGCTCATTACACCTATTGGGTTGTTCGCTGATTAAACCCAATCAACATGGCCCCGATTTGCTTATGCCTCATCGTTAGTTCGTCTAGGCCCAAGCCCATTGATCCAAGATCACCTATTAGACCTAGGGTTTACTTAAACCTCAAGGTCGGTTATTTCCTATTTTGATACTATCTAGATTCTTCCAAAGAGATCCATCACTATCCTAATTCATCTAAGATCCGTATCTTAGACCAAATAAGACTCCCTCTCCTACTAAGGTAAGGGAATCAAAGGCTTTCCTATTTCAATAAACCTCAACCATCAAGGACTCATAGTCCTACTAGGACTCGAAGATCCTATAGGTGCTATATAAACAGAGGCCAGTCCTCTCACAATGGATTCAACATTACACCTTCAAACCCCCTAATTCTCACCGTTGAGAGCTTCACATCATGTCATAGTTCCAGTCTTTGACTAAACTTTTGGTAACCCTCTCTTTCCCTAACCTTTACTAAATTAACCTCATTCAGCCTTGCTGACTTGAGCGTCGGAGTGCCATGAAAAACACCACCCTAGTGTTTTCCGTTCGCTTTATGCCTGTTTCTTTGTGTGTGCAGGTATAACAGATTGCTAGTGGCCTCAACCTCACGGGATCACACCCCTCATTCTGCAACTGTAGATTTTATCGTCTACACATGTTGAAGTCATATCTATATATGAAATTCATTTGCTATAGACATAGTGTGTTAATAGCTAATTATTGAAATTACTTCCTATGAATACTTTTAATTTGTAGCTAAATATTATAATTATTTGCAATGGAACAAATAATTTATATCAAGAATTTATAATTTATTGCTTCGATTAAAATTAATTGTAACAAATATTGCTATAATTAACAAATTTAATAATAATTACAAATTTATAGCAATATTTTTATATTAAATAGATAATATGACGTCATAAGAAAAATTATAATATAAAAAATAAAACATTAATAAAATCATTTTCGATCAAATAATTGTCTACTCATAAAATCCTTCTTCCTAGTAATTTAAAATGTTATCAACTAATTCTTTTACAAAATATGAATACTTCAATGTCATTACTGCCAATCTTGATAATCTGAGGATTATACTGTTTTTATTAGGCTTTTAGGCCGGATTTTAGATACTTCTTAGTTCATTTATGCCTGAATTGCTACTTAACTCTTTACATTTTGTATTTCAGGCCAAAATGGACATTTTGAGCAAATAATGAGCGAATTGGAGTTTCTAGACTCAGAAGTAAGCAGATCTCAGAAGTTGGGAGAGTTCTGAAGCAGAGTAAAGCACTATGAAGCTTGTTCCCATGGGAGAGCATCGAAGATCGAAGATTCAAGCAAAGAAGCAAGCAGAGGGCAATTATGTAATTTTAGAATTCTTCATGAAGATTCGCCGCAGCGAAGTTTGTTCTTCGCCGCGGCGAAATGAGTTACGCATAAGAGTTACTTTTACTTCATCGCCGCGGCGAGATTCCTTCTTCGCCGCAGCGAAGTCTCCAAATTTCAATTTCTTTAAAACGCACAATTTCATTTTTAGGCAAAGTCTTACGTTTTTGGGCGATGTATAAAAGCAAAACTTTGCGATTTTGAGAGGGTCGATTTTTCTTAGTCTAGAGTAGCTTACTTTCATCTTCCTTAGTTTAGATTTGACGAATTTTGGGTTGAAAAGTGAGAAGATTTGGGATTGAATCTGGTGGATTCTCCAACTAGGGGAGATCTCTTGTCTTTTCTCTCATTTCAATATGTTAAACCTTGAGTTTATTGTTTTTCTTGCTATGTATTTTGATTTAGTTATGAACTAACCCATTTTGGGTTAGGGTTTTGTTGTAATTCGGATTTCCATGGATTGAGTAATTGATTTTTGTTATTTTCATATGCTATTGCATGGGTTGTGTGGTTATTCTGATTTTATTGCTTTTATTTGATGAACATGATGAGATTGAGAAATGAGTCATGTTAAGCTTTTTGGGTAATCACCATTGTAGTATTGAATGCTAGAGATAGATTTAAGAATCAATGAAATCAATCTAGGATTCCATGTGCTTAATGAGCTTAGAACTATTAATCTTCAAATTGTGGGTACGGAAGTTTAATAGGGAAAAGTAGGAAAACATAGCCTGAGAATGTATGTTTTACAATTTAGAGAATTCAATTTACAATCAATGCATGTGAATATGGAAATAGCATAATCTGTAGGTTTAATCCATAGAGTCCGAATGAAGTCAAAACCCTACCTGTTTGTTTAAATTGATATTACCTTGTTTTTAATCTTGCTTTAATAATTTAGCTTTTAGCATTTAGCAATTTTTGTTTTAGTTTTAAGTTTATTTTTCTCCCATTAATCCAACCAAATTCGATTGCTTCAACTTGAAAACATTAGAAAACTTAGTGTTTAGCAACCAATCCTGGTGGGAACGATACTCACTCATCACTTTATTACTTTGTGCGACTAGTACACTTGCTATATTGCATGTTGTAGTAACAACGCATCAAATCTCAATTTAAATAGGTATTAAATAAGCTGTCTATTTTCCGGTTGTTGCTATTGCCATCTCCGATCGCTAACATTTTTTACTCCACCATTCTTAATCTCTCCTTCTTACTTTATTCTTTTACAATACTCTTGTACCATTGTATGAAAAAATTTATGAAAGTATTAAACCTAACACATAAACAATGAAAATGTTTTTAAGAAGGTAATTTTGCAGTATTTTATATGATTTAATTTGTATCATATCTCCTATAATTTTAACTGTATTTTATATGATTTAATTTGTTTTTTATATTTTCTTGCATTTTTTATGTATAATTAACAATAAACAAACGCTTGTCATTTTCAAATATTAATAGTATTATTAACGCTATCATCATCATCATCTGAAACATACATACAAGTCCATATATACAAATATGTAACATTACCAATTTTTATATATCTTGTACCTAAAA
The DNA here is from genome assembly GCF_008641045.1 of Pistacia vera. Lineage (NCBI taxonomy): Eukaryota > Viridiplantae > Streptophyta > Magnoliopsida > Sapindales > Anacardiaceae > Pistacia > Pistacia vera. Next base: position 235,632 of record NW_022196584.1, on the reverse strand, counting down.
TAATCTATATTTCATAAAGTGTTAGTTTTAAATCATCATAGAAACGAAAAGAACCTCAGAGATCCTTTTATAATAAAATTTTATTTTACAAAAACCCACACTCTTAGCTTGCTGAAGAATTCTTTTAAGTTAGCTCTTGGTTGAAGGTTTCAATTTACTATGGACCTTAGCGGTGTGATTAACACTATGTTTGACTATAACTATTTAATTCATAAGTAATAAAAATATAATTACTCAGGGGATAACTTAGAATATCTATATTTGCATACTATAAAGATTGTAGCAAATTAATTTTTACATTCTTTATTTGCTACAAATTCAAACAATTTATAGCTAATACACACACACTAGCTATATATTTAAACCAGTAGCTAATAATGATACTATAATATTGTTACTACCATGAAAATCAAATTTGTATAGCTAGATACCTTAATTAGCTACAAATTTCAATATTTTATAGCTAATGCACAAATAATAGCTATATATAGAGCTGGGCATTTGGGACCGGGCCCAAAAGCCTAGCTCCAAAAACCGGTCCTTGGGAGGACCGGTCCTAGGAGGCCTGGTCCCAAAACGGGACCAGGCCTAAGGAGGAGGGCCCGGGCCCTCCTCCAAGGCCCGGTCCCAGGCCTGGGCCCAAAAGTTTTTTCTCTTTTATCAATTTAATCCTTTGTAAAATTACATGAAACCCCCTAAAATAAGTATAAATTCAATGACTAAAATGAAATTTTACAAAATTTATTAAAAAAATAATAATAATAACCGTTGGCTGCCAACGGTTATATTTTAATTTATAACCGTTGGCAGCCAACGGTAACTGCCAAGTGCCAACGGTTACATTTATTATTTATATAATATAAGTTTTTTTTTTTTCCTTCCTCCACACCCCCCCCCCCCCCAACCACACTATAATAACCCAAAACCTTTTATTTTTCCACACCAATCTCCAATCTCTCATTCTTTCATTCTCTCAGTCTCAATCTCTCTACTCCCAAATCTCCCAATAATTTTCTTATTCATTTTAATTTTAATTTATTTATATTATTCAAATTTTTTTCTATTTTCAATATCATCATAATTTCATATTATTATTTAATTTCTTTTCATTTTAATTATTTATATTTTCATCAAATTTATAATGTCTTCCCCAAATGTTTTAACGTTCCATCCCACCGAAAATTGAAGCCTTCAATCCATTTTCACCATTTCCTCCAGAGATGCAGCTGTAACTCCACAACCACATTCGTCGGACCGGACGAGGTGTAGCCAACCATGTGAGCTGCGGTCAACGGGCACGGAGACATAGCCCAACCCCCCCGACCGTCAAAGAGGGTCGTGTCCGATGTCTGGCGATACTTCACCAATCAAAACGGCCAAAACAAATGGGGAGGGGGAAGAATCGTGTGGTATTGTAATTTATGTGAACCATTATTGGGCTGAGAATGGACTCGACGATGCGACGACATGTAGAGAAAACATCATCCCCAATAATGCATCTTCAAGCGATCAGGTAGACAAATTCAAACTCAACTTAATTTTAATCCACAATCCTCACTCTACCTCTCAACATGGCATACAATACACATGTTGCAGAAAGAGAGGAAAATAGCAAGATATATAGTTGCTACAGACTCTCCCATTTGTTTATCTAAATCCTTTTTTTGTTAATATGATTAAAACTGCATTTTGTCCAGCATAACCCCTGTTAGTAGACCTACAATAGAAGAGATATACTAAACTTTATAACAAAATAAATAATAAACTTAAAAACGAATTTCAAAATTTTAAGATATATCTATTGCCTTACATCAACATATGGGCTTGTAGATCAAAAACCGATTTTTTAACTATTACAGTACATTTCTAGATAATAATGTGGTTTTACAACAAAAATTGATAGGTTTTAAACCATTATATGAAAACATAGTGCTGAAACTATTATTTTACGATTCTTGAAGTTTTGCATAAATATTATTAACTGATAGAGTTGTAGCGCTAACGCTTGATAAGCAGCTGCTACAACCGGCGGCAATATCTTTATTTGAAGAATTGGATCCGCTTGGTGAAGGCAATTTTATCACCGAATGTGCTTGTCACACTCATCAATTTGATAGTTAAGCATTTTTAGATGCTATACATTCAAGGATTGAGAGGGTGCGTAGAGCTATCGGATTTATCGTCGCGGTAGCATAAAAGATGCAGGAGTATGTCAAATATTGTAAGCAAGAGGACCCCCGGTTCGACCTTGTGAAGTTTGTACAGACATGCCTATCCTTGGAACTCTACCTACTTGATGTTGAAAAAGCTTTGCCAAACGCAACACAATTACAGATTTCGTCAACCGGAAGACCTATCCAGAGAGGTTTCCGATTATGATGATTGGGGGGTTTGGTGAACTTTTTTATTCATTTCTTAAAATTTTTATGATGCTACTAATACATTAAGTGTATTTATTATCCAACTACTAATTTGTGTTAGATATTTAGTTCAAATTGCTAAAACTTTTTATCATATAGACATGATAACATTTTAGTGAAATTGTTTCAAGTATGGAAGAAAAATATAGAGATATTGGTTAATATTCCATTCTTATATGGATTAGGCCTTTTTCTAGTCCTAGTGTTTAATTACCGTAGTTAACGTTGTAATTACTGAGTTAGGCCATTATTTAGGACATGATTATACTCTTTTTTTGACTGACTTTAAAAAACAACTTGGATGGCTTTTTTTCTTTATATAAGAACATACAATGCAAGTAGAGTGGAAGTGGAAGTGGAACATCTGGGGAGGCGCTCAGGACCTGATGTACCCCCCCCTCAATGGTCACCAAGTGGCGTATGTGGGACGTAGCGAAGCTCCACTCTTAGCTCCAGCGTCTACATACAGACCAATGAGATACTCGCTACCTAAGGTGGACTTGACCTTTATGACGATGAAGGAGCAACTTGACATGGATATTCTTCGATGTGGAACCAACAGAAAGGCATTCCCTATTATATCCCAAATGCACGTGACATTTTATCTGTGCCGTTTTCTACAATTGCATCCGAGTCAACTTTTTTAACGAGTGGTCGGATTGTGTAAGACAAAGATTTTCTTTAACCGATGAGATGATTGAAGTGATAACGTGTTTTACGGATTGGACTCATGGAGAAAAGACTACAAAGCACCCTGAAATCCCGAACTACTCGAACTCTTTAGGATACAAATTTGAAAATGTAACTAGTGTGTGACGATGAATTGAAGATGATAATTTATAAAAAAATATTTATTGTTTAGTGTTTGTGAAGCGTGAATGTGTGAAATGTGAATTTTATTTATGTTAAAAATTAAATTAACTATATTTTTAATTTTTTAATATATTAAATTTTAGAAACTTAGTAATCACCCTAAAAATACTAAAACACCAACCCCCTATAAAATTTCTTTTGCCCCCAAAAAATAAAAAAAAATTGAGGGGGGAAAATAAATTTCCAAACCCCCATGACCGATCCTAGGACCGGTCCTGGGCCAATGGGACCAGTCCGGACCGGCCTAAGGCCTGGTCCGTCCTAATTTTTTCTCATGGGCCTGGGACCGGTCCCAGGCCTGGGCCCGCAAGGGACCGTCCCTTGCCCAGTATAGCTATATGTTCAACTTGTAGCTAATAATGATATAATGCCATGAAAATTTAATGTTTTATAGCTAAATACATTAATTAGATACAATGTTTTACCATAGCTAACATTGTAGCTAAATGATTAGTTTTTGCCCACGATCTTAATAAGTGAAAACAAGAGATGATATTAGCTTCGAGGAGGAAATCTTTCATTAAAATTATTTTCATTAGCTATAAATATTTACTTTTGTAGCTGTAAATATGTATGTTGCTAAGTTTTCTTTTCCTTCTATAGCTAATTTTGTAGCTATATGTGTAAATGTTGTAGTGATTTTTTGTGGATTCTCGATATGCAAGAATTCATAAAGGCAAGGAAGTTATTCCCATAATTCTAGATAATGAATTTGGGATGGTAGGGATGTTTCCCAAATTGTGGCTCCATTGATGCATGTGTTGCGGATTGTAGACTCAGATGACAAGCCTGCAATAGGATATGTGTATGATGGCATGTATCGCGCGAGATTGGGAATTAAGAAGTTATTTAAGTATAAGAAGCATTGTACAAGCCTTATACAAGTATTATTAAGGAACGGTGGGATAGGCTTTTGCGCCTTGATATCATATGCTGCTGCTTATTTTTTTAATCTCGCTTTTCATCATGACGAGGCATCTTTTTGTAAGAAACAGAGCTCATGAGTGGTCTCCTTGAGTTATTGAGAGAAAGCAAGTATGTTTAAACGTCAACAAGTCAAAGTTAATGGATGGAGAGTAAGATATTTTGAGACCGTGAGGAAAGATTTTTTATAAGAGTGTAATTTATATATATTTTATTCCTGTCCATATTATGTTTTTTGTTAGTTTTATATGCCTAGATGATTGATTAGAGTTTTTTTGTAAGTTTGGCATATTTGGATAGACTTTATGAAATAATTGAGAAAAGATTAGAAATTTCAGATTTTTTGTTATTCTAAACCATAACTGCGTGTTTTTAGGTTTTTTCATGGAGTCAGATTTCTCAATTGCAAAAGTGTTTCTTCAGAAAAAGTTAAAGTAGACAAATCAGCCTTCCAGGAAGGTATTATGGGCGAGAATCTGAGTTCGTTTGGGCCCTCATTAGTTGTTGCAAAACCGGACCTGGAATCCCTATTCGCGGAAGGATTTCCTAGCTAAGTATTGAGTCTTCGCATGGCCTAACGGGAAGCTTCAGATATCAAACAGGTGATTCAAAAGTCCAAATTCATCTACACATCCAGGACTACAACTTTTATGAAGTGACCAAGCCCAGGAAAGTTCTTTTCATTGTGAGAATCCTGGTGCAATCTGGATTGCGAATTCTATTTCCATATCTGATAAGGAATTGACAGTTTTGAAGTCTATCGTTCAGGAGGCACTCTAATGAAGAAGACACTAGAAGCAGCATATGAATTATTGGATGAGATGGCTTCAATGTTACCAATGGCAATCTAATAAAGTACCACAAGAAGGCAACGATTATATGGAGTGGATGCCATCACAAACATTTCTACTCAATTGGAAGCATTGAACAAAAAGATTGATAATATAGTGCCCCAATCATCCAATTGAAGCATGAATTGTTATTATGAGGAGGAGACCATCCTAGCAATGAATGTCAGGTGGTATGATCCAAATCCAACCATTTTCAACACAAACAACACAAATATGCCCTAAACTTAAGCTCAATTCGGCCAAACACAATGGAAGCAATGTTGGCACTTACTTGCAAATTTTAGGTTAGACAAGAATGACACTTCAAGCATAAAGGATTCTCCACAACTTGAATCGATTCACCACCAAATCTCCTTGCCAGACTTGGATAAGAAATCTCAATAAGAACACAAAGTTCTCTCAATGGTTGAACCAAGTTTTTGATAATTTTCATGAACTAACTTTCACAGGAGAATAGTTGCCTTTATATAGGCTTACAAGGTTAAAGAGATCAACAAATACATTACAAGAAAATGAAAATAATAATATCACAAAAATTACAAGCCTTCCATTCAAAATTAAGGCCATACCCATTTAATGCAAAGGGACATGATTCCCTAATTCTAGGGTTCATGTCTTAACCACCCTATTAGTTGAAAAAACTCACTTATTAGCCCAAAACTTGATCAATGATCCTATCAAGTCTACTAATAGGGTGCAAGAGATTGGGCCTTGAGATCTTGCAATTGGATCCAATAAGGGTTCAAGTGGACTTTCCCCTTTGGAATGAGAATTGGGCCGATGGGCTTACTTCAACACTTGGGCTTCTCTCTTGGTGGACTTGAGCTTCCTTTGTGGGCTTGGACTTGGAATGGTTTGGGCCGAAGTGCTTGGGCTCTCTCTCCCTTGGGACTTGCTTGGGCCGAATCTCCTCCAATGCTTTCCACACTCCACAATCCAAGTGTTTTAGGACTTGGAATGAAATTCTTTGACTCAACCGATTAACAAGTGTTTTAGGACTTGTAATTCCTTGTCCACTCATGTTTACAAGTGTTTTAGGACTTGTAAACGTATCATCCTCCTCGGTTGAGAAGGATTTGCCCTCAAATCCAATCGTCCTCCAAGTATGGGCTTAGATCCCCCACATTGAAGGTGGCCGAGACTCCCCCATACTCACTAGGCAACTCCACCTTATAAGCGTTATCATTTACCCTCTCAACAACTCTTAAAAGGTCCATCAGCCCTAGGAGCAATTACTCTTCCTTTTACTTGGAAACCTCTCCTTTCCAAGTGAATCCAAACTAAATCCCCGGTTGGAAAAGCTTAGGTTTTCTATGCTTGTTTGCCTTATTCTTGATCTTCTCATTTGAATTTTCTATTTGAGCTCTCACGGTTTCATGAGTTTCTTCATTTGTTTCAACTTCATTACACTCACACTTGGCTCAAAATCAAGGGGTAGGAGTGAGATCAAAAGATAATGGGTTTACTCCATACACACCTCAAAAGGAGTGTGACCCATAGTAGAACTAGGACTCTATTGTAGGTAAATTCAGCATGTGCCAATTGCAAATCCCAATCCTTTAAATGCTTACTCACTAAACCTCTTAGGATATTACCCAACACTTTATTCACCACTTCGGTTTGACCATCGTTTGCGGTGGTGTGAGGTGCTAAACATTAATTTTGTCCCTAGTCTACCCCATAAACTTCTCCAAAAATGACTCAAGAATTTTGTATCCCTATCCAGACAATGGTCCTCGGAATGCCATGAAGTCTCACCACTTCTCTAAAGAACATTCGGCATTTTGGAGGCATCATGCGTGTATGCATGATATGAAATGGGCCATTTTTGAGAACCTATCAACCACTACATGATGGAATCTTTTCCTCTTTGTGTCCTGGCAATGCAACCACAAATCCTGCTAAATCCTCCCAGGGGTCTCGGCTATGGTGAGGGTAGGTATGGTCCGCCTTGAATTGACTCTTAGCTCTTGACATGATCCACACCTTCTAATAAGCTTGACATCCCCTAACATTTTAGGCCAATAAAAATATTCCTTGATGGTTTCTAAAGTCTTAGTAACCCCAAAATGGCTGCACCCACCCCACTAGTGTCTTCCCTCATTAGTGTTCCTAAACCCCTTAGGAACACATACTTATACCTGACACAGTATCCATCATGCATAATATAATTCTCAAACCAGGTTTCCCACATTCAGTTATGCATGTTTTCATCTCCAACTTTCCTCATAGCACATTTCATAATTAAAAACCTAGAACTCTAGAATCAAGCAAGAAAGTAGGCATACCTCTAGAGAGTGCGTCTGCTACAACATTGTGTGATCCTTGTTTGTAATTCAGCACAAAAGAAAAGGATTGGATGAACTCAACCCACTCAGCATGTCTTGTGTTGAGTTTACGCTGCCCATTGATGAACCTCAAAGCTTGGTGGTCCGAATGGAGGACAAATTGTTTCGGCCGAAGGTAATGACTCCAATGGTCAAGTGCTCTCACTATAGCATAAAACTCCTTATCATAAGTGTTATACTTCCTCCTTGAATCACTAAGCTTCTCACTAAAATATGCTATTGGCCTCTTGGATTGATTCAAAACGTATTATGTTGGTAACCCGTTTGCTAATTCTACTGCAAGTGCTAATTATGTTGGTAATTTTCACAGGCAACAATAGAATAATCCCTACTCTAGTACTTACAACCCTGGTTGGCAGAATCACCCGAATTTTTCATGGAGCAATCAAAGTGCAGTGAAACCACCACCTCCGGGTTTTCCTCAAGAAAAGAAGCCCAATTTGGAGGAACTAGTGACGAAGTTTGTAAGCTCCAATGAAACAAGATTTTAGAATTAGGAAGCTTCGATCAGAAATTTGGAGACTCAGATGGGGCAGTTGGCAAATTTGATATCAAGAAGAGCTCAAGGAATGTTGCCTAGTGACACAGAGAAGATTCAAAAGAGCATGTGAAGGAAATTACACTAAAAAGTGGCAAGGAAATTGGGCATAAAGAGCAAGAGGAAGAGGAAGCACCAAAAGTGCAACCATTTTGAACCTAAGAAGATAGAGATTCAGCCTCCCTTCTCTCTTGCATTGAAGAAACAGAAAATTGATCAGCAATTGGCAAAATTTTTAGATATTTTTAAGAAATTACACATTAATATTCCATTTGCAGATGTTATTCTTTAGATGCCTAGCTATGCAAAGTTCTTGAAGGAGATCCTTTCCAATAAGAGAAAACTGGAAAAGCAAGAAACAGTAAAACTCACTAAGGAATGTTCAGCAATTTTGCAAAATAAATTGCCACCAAAATTAAAAGATCTAGGGAGTTTTACAATACCTTGCATTATTGGTTCACTTTTATTTTCCAAAGCTTTATGTGATTTAGGTGCTAGCACTAATCTAATGCCTTTATCTGTTTTTAGGAAATTGGGACTTGGAGAACCAAGGGCCACCACAGTATCTCTACAGTTGGCTAATAGATCAATTAAATATCCAAGAGGTATTGTGGAGGAAGTTCTTGTCAAGGTAGATAAGTTTATTTTTCCTGTAGATTTTCTTGTGTTGGATATGGAAGAAGATGTTGAGATACCTCTCATTCTAGGACAACCATTTTTAGCCACAAGTAAGGCATTGATTGATGTGCAAAGAGGTGAGTTAATTCTTAGGGTAGGAGATTAAAAAGTAACATTTGATGTTTTTAAAACTATGAAACACCCTTTAGAAGATAACATGTGTTTTAGAATTGATGCTTTTGATCCTTTGGTTCGTGAGTATGTTCAAGATAACAGGTATGAAGATCCATTAGAAGCTTGCTTGGTTGATTAAAAGAAAATGGAGGGGAGAATAAGCACTTAATTGAGATTGTAGCAATCAGTTTGGAGGCAAATCCACCTTATACAAGGGTCGTGTGACAAAAACTTGAAACATTGGAAAGGCCAATATTGTCTCGAACAAAGCCCTCAACTGAAGAGCCACCAAATCTTGAACTGAAACCCTTACCTACTCATTTAAAATATGTATTTCTTGATGAGTCTTCTTCTTTACCTGTTATTATTTCATCTTCTTTGATAGGTTTGATAGAAGAGAAATTATTAAGGGTGTTGAAGGAGCATAAAGGAGCATTTGGCTGGACAATAGCTGACATAAAGGGAATAAGTCTTTCGATTTGCATGCACAAAATTCTCATGGAAAACAACTACAAGCCGACAGTTCAGCCTTAAAGGAGTTTCAACCTAAGCATGCAAGAAGTGATAAAGAAAGAGGTGATTAGACTACTCGACACAAGTATTATCTATCCTATCTCAAATAGTTCATGGGTAAGTCATATTCAAGTGGTACCGAAAAAGGGAGGTATGACTGTGGTAAAAAATGAAAATAATGAATTGATACCTATTAGGACAGTCACAGGTTGGAGAGTGTGCATAGATTATAGAAAATTAAATGATGCCACTAAGAAAGACCACTTCCCTTTACCCTTTATTGATCAGATGTTAGAGAGACTTGCTGGGCATGAGTTTTATTGTTTTCTTGATGGGTATTCTGGGTATAACCAAATAGCTATAGCTTTAGAGGATCAGGAGAAAACTACTCTCACTTGTCCTTATGGCACATTTGCATATAGGAGGATGCCTTTTGGTTTATGCAATGCACCTACCACTTTTCAAAGATGCATGATGTCTATTTTTCATGATCTGGTAGAGGAATTTTTGGAAATTTTTATGGATGATTTTTCAGTTTTTGGTTCCTCTTTCGATGCATGTTTGAATAATTTGGCTTTAGTTTTGTAGAGATGTGAAGACACTAACTTAGTTTTAAATTGGGAAAAGTGTCATTTTATGGTGCAGGAAGAAATAGAAGAAGAGATGGCCACTGGCAGAACATTAAAGGAGTTGGCTACCCCTGATTTTAATCAGCAGCCTTTGTGTATTCAGTGCCCTACTTTAGATGTTGCTTTTGAACTTAAGTCTGGTCTAATTCACTTGTTACCTACATTTCGTGGTCGTGCAGGTGAAGATCCAAATAAACATCTAAAAGAGTTCCATGTAGTCTGTTCAAGCATGAAACCGACAAGGGTGACAGAGGAGAAGATTAAGTTGCGAGCTTTCCCTTTTTCATTTTGGGATGATGCAAAGGATTGGCTCTATTATCTACCATCAGGGACAATCCCAACATGGAACGAGATGAAAAGGCTATTTTTAGAAAGATATTTCCCAGCATCCAGAGCTGCAACCATCAGGAAAGAGATATGTGGTATAAGGCAATATAATGGAGAGAATTGTATGAATATTGGGAGCCATTCAAGAAGCTATGTGCAAGCTATCCTCACCACCAGATAAGTGATCAATTGTTAATTCAGTATCTCTATGAAGGATTGCTACCTATGGAAAGAAACATGATAGATGTAGCAAGTGGAGGTGCGTTGGTGGATAAAACTCCTAAAATTGCCAAACATTTAATCTCAAACATGGCTGCCAATTCCCAACAGTTTGGTACAAGACATGATGCACCACCCAAAAGGGTGAATGAGGTAAGTACATCTTCCATTGAACAACAACTATCTGATCTTACCTCTCTTGTTAGACAATTGGCTGTAGGGAATTCACAACAGGTAAAAGCTTGTGGGATATGTTCGACAATAGGACACCAAACGGACATGTGCCCAACATTTCAAGAGGAAGGGGCTGAGCAGGTTAATGCAACAGGAAACTTTCCTGGACCACCAAGGCAATATGATCCTTACTCTAACACATACAATCCAGGTTAGAGGAATCATCCGAATTTCAATTATGGTGGAAATAGACAAGTAGGAGTTAGACAAAATTTCTTCCAGAATAGAGAACAACAAGGTTTTCAACTGAAGCAACCTGCCTCACAGAGTTCAAACTCATCCCTGCAAGATATAGTTAAGTCCCTTGCTTTGAATACCAAACAGTTTCAATAAGATACAAGATCTAGTATTCAAAGTCTGGAGAATCAGATGGGTCAAATGGAAACTGCTATAAGTCGTTTAGAGGCTCAAGTTGGAGGGAAGTTGCCTTCTCAAACAGTGGTGAATCCGAAGGAAAATGTGAATGCAGTGACGCTAAGAAGTAGCAAGAAAGTGGGAGAACCAAAGCTGAACATTCCAAGTGTAGCAAAGGAAGCAGAAATTGAAGATGAAATTGAGAAAGAAGAGGCTACGACTGAATCAAAGGTAATTCTTAACCCTTCAATTCAACTTCAGTCTAATACTTTACCTTTTCCTAGCAGATTCTCGAAGTCAAAGAAAGAAAAGAAGGATAAAGAAATTTTGGAGATGTTTTGCAAGGTGGAAGTGAATATACCTCTGTTGGATGCAATTAAGCAAGTGCCAAGGTATGCAAAATTTCTTAAGGAGCTATGCACCAATAAGCAGAAGTTGAACGGTGATGAGAAGATAATAATGGGAGAAATTGTGTCAGTAGTTTTCCAAAGAAAACTTCCTCCCAAGTGCAAGGATCCAGGTATGTTTACAATTCCTTGTAAGATAGGTAACACCAGAATTGAGAGAGCTATGTTAGATTTACGAGCTTCAATTAATGTTATGCCATGATCTATTTATGCTTCATTAAATCTAGGTCCTGTGAAAGATACTGGTGTGATTATCCAATTGGCTAATCGCACTAATACATACCCTGAAGAGGTAGTTGAAGATGTTCTTGTGTAGGTCAATGAGTTAGTGTTTCCTGCTAATTTCTACGTTCTAGATATGGATGATTCTTCTTCTCCTGACCCTGCACCTATCTTACTGGGAAGACCATTCCTAAATATAGCTCGGACAAAAATAGATGTTCATGATGGTACCCTCACGATGGAATTTGATGGTGAAGTAATTCGTTTTAATATTTTTGATGCCATGAATATCCAACTGATGTTCAGTCTATTTTTGCTATTGATGTTGTTAATTCTGTTGACTCCATAGCACAAGAGATCTTTGAGCTAAATAACGCATATGAGTTAAAGGTTGCCCTTACCAAACATGTGGAATCAGAGGAGAAAGGAGAGATAGAGCTCAGTGAAGAATTGAAGGAGACAGTGGCAGCTTTACGTTCTTTAAAACTGATTCTAGAAAGGTATGGAGTTTCTTTTATAAAGCTGCCTGATTCTCACCAGAAATTATTGCCTTCTGTTTTGTAGGCCCCTACACTAGAGTTGAAGCCATTACTGGCCCATTTGAAGTATGTGTACTTGGGAGAAAATGAGACACTACCGGTAATTATGTCGAAGAAGTTAACACCCAATCAAGAAGAGAAATTGGTTCGAATGCTGCGGGAAAATAAGGAAGCGATTGGCTGGACCATAGCTGACATTAAAGGGATTAGTCCTTCCATATGCATGCATCGGATTTTTCTTGAAGAAGGTGCCAAACTGACACGGGAAGCATAACGCATATTAAATACCCCAATGATGGATGTGGTGAAAAAAGAAATCCTAAAGCTTTTAGATGCTGGGGTAATTTATCCGATTTCAGACAGTAAGTGGGTAAGTCCAGTGCAAGTGGTCCCCAAGAAAACTGGTGTTACAGTTGTGAAAAATCAAGACAATGAGTTGGTCCCTACACGTGTTCAGACAGGCTGGCGTGTGTGCATTGATTACAGGAAGTTAACTCAACAACTCGAAAAGATCATTTTCCACTTCCCTTTATTGATCAAATGCTTGAGAGGTTAGCTGGTCATATTTATTACTGTTTTCTTGATGGATTTTCAGGGTATAACCAGATTGTCATAGCACCAGAGGATCAAGAGAAGACGACATTCACATGTCCATTTGGTACTTTCACCTATCGTCGAATGCCATTTGGTATCTACAATGCTCCAGCCACATTTCAGCGATGTATGGTAAGTATCTTTTCAGAATATGTCAAGTCAATTATAGAGGTTTTTATGGATGATTTTAGTGTCTATGGTGATTCATTTGATCAGTGCTTACATAACCTTACACTAATTCTAGACAGATGCATGGAAACTAACCTTGTACTTAACTGGGAAAACTGTCATTTTATGGTAGAGCAAGGTATAGTTTTGGGGCATATTGTTTCATCCAAGGGAATAGAGGTTGATAAGTCTAAGATAGATTTGGTTACAGCTTTACCTTACCCCGCCAATGTGCGGGAAGTTCGATCTTTTCTTGGCCATGCAGGGTTTTATCAGAGATTTATCAAGGACTTTTCAAAAATCGCATTGCCCCTATGCAGATTGTTACAAAAAGATGTGGCTTCTTAGTTTGATAAGCAGTGCAAGGAGACATTTGACAAGTTGAAAACATTGTTGACGACAACATCGGTGATACAACCACCTAATTGGGATCTACCTTTCAAAATTATGTGTGATGCGAGCAACTACGCATTAGGTGCTATCTTGGGTCAAAGAGTTGGCAGAGCTTGTCACGCCATTTATTATGCATCCAAGACTTTGAATGGCACCCAACTCAATTATTCTACGACTGAAAAAGAACTTTTATCTGTTGTTTTTGCTTTAGACAAATTTTAGTCATATTTGTTAGGTGTTAAAGTCATTGTTTTTCTGATCATGCAGCTCTTAGGTACTTGCTCACAGAGAAGGAGGCAAAACCAAGGCTAATTAGATGGATTCTTCTACTCCAGGAATTTGATTTGGAGATTAAAGATAAAAAGGGAGCAGAGAATGTTGTAGCAGACTATCTTAGCCGTTTGGTTCGTGACAAAGATAAGCTTCCTTTGCGAGAAACATTTTCGGATGAACAATTGTTTCGGATGAGCAATTGTTTTCCATTGAAATGATGTCACCATGGTATGCAGATATTTTAAATTTTTTAGGTACTAACGTGTTGCCAAAGGATTTGACTAAAGCTCAAAAGGACAAGATCAAGAGTGATGCTAAGTATTATGCCTGGGACAATCCATATCTGTGGAAGCATTGTGCTGACCAAGTGATAAGAAGGTGCGTACCTGAACATGAATTTATTCCTATTTTAACCTTCTATCATACCTTTGCATGTGGAGGACATTTTGGGNGTGAGGTTTTTAACGAGGCAATAATTATTGTAATTTCTTATTTTATTTTTTAATAAATGAATAAATTTAATTATTCTTATATTACAATTTTAATGTATTAAAATTGAATTAATATTTGGAATGTTAACAAAAAAAAAAATTTAATTTAATTATTGATATTTGAAAAGAAATTAACAATTAACTAAAAACAATTACATTTATAAATTGTTAATTATTCATTTGAAAAGTTAATTAAACATTTAAACTTAAACAAAAAAAAACAAAAAAAAATTCAAAAAAAAAATTCAAAAAGCGGGTTAACCCGGCCTAACCCGTGCCTAACTCGGTGGGTTCGGGTTGGCGGTCTGGGTTGGGCCAGCCAATTCCTTAATATTGGTGGGCCTAACCCGGCCCGCTAATGTCACCGGGCGGGTCAGAACCGGCCCGCCATTAACAGCAACCCGCCGCGGGCCGGGTCGGGTCGGGCCAGGTGGGTTGCTTTTCCACCTCTAAAACTAACAAAAGCCTAGCCAAAGAGACAACCGGAGACACTTCCCATCAAGTCTTGAAAATGCATAATGGAAGGCCCAAAGTTTTGGGCTATGATTTTATTTTCCATAGTTCCCTTCATGTTTCTCAAGTCCGAAGCCTTTTCCCTTACCAAACCTTTAATCATATTTAGTAAAGAGGTGGCATCTTGGTAATCTTTTCCAAAAACCCGGTTATTTCTTTCCCTCCAAATGGTGCAAATAGTAACTCCCAAGCCTAATTTCCCTAGAGTATATCTCAGCTTCTTCGCTTTTCATCTAGAGGAGATGTGACATATATACTCATGCCAAGGCCGAGGCCTATACCCTAACAAACATATGTCCAGCAAATGCCCCCACACATTTATAGTAAAGTTGCAATTGAAGAAAAGATGGTCAACATCTTCAATGCTCCTATTGCAAAAACAACAAGCTCCATTAGAAGTAGACCTGGTCAAGGACCTGTCCCAAGCAGGCTCGGGCCTAGGCCTGTTTGGGACTGGTCCTTTTGGGACTAGTCCTATTTGGGACCAGTTGCTCATGAGCAATTTTAGGACCCGGACCGGTCCTATGGTCCTAGGACCGGTCCTATGGGTCTACAAAATTTCTTTTTTCCCCTTATCTTTTTTTATATTTTAGGGGGGAAATGAAATTCTGTAGAGGGTTTTAGTAATTTTTAGAGGTAGATTAGTAAGTTTCTATAAGTTTAATTAATTTTAAAAAATAATAAAATAATAAAAAAATAAATATTAATTTTAACATAAATGTAATATTCACGCATTCACACTTCACAAATAAATAATTAAATAATTTTTTTAATTAAATTATTCATCTTCATTGTCAACAATATTTAAATCATTAAAATCTGTATTTCTAAAGAGTTCGAGTAGTTCGGGATCTTCAGGATGCTGTTGTAGTCTTCTTTCTGCATGAGTCCAATCCCGTAAACACATTATCACTTCAATCATCTCATTGGTTAAAGAACATCTTCTGTCTTCAACAATCTGGTCACTCGTTGAAAATGCTAACTTGGATGCAATTGTAGAAACCGGCATAAATAAAATGTCATGTGCCATTTGGGCTACAATGGGGAATCAACTTTCATGTTGGTTCCACCATTGAAGAATATCCATGTCACATTTCTCCTTTATCATCATGTAGGACAGGTCCACTTGTAGGTAGCGATTTAGCTCATTTGGTCCATGTATGTACGAGCTGGAGCTGCTACTTCCGTCATGTTCCATATGCGTCCACTTACTTGATCCTTGACGGAGGTCTGCATCAGGGTCCTAATCGTCTCTCCTGAATGTTCCACTTCCACTTCCATTGTACCTGTTCTGATATAAAGAAAAAAGGCTTTCCAATTTTTGGTTAAAGTCAGTCAAATAAGACGTATAATCATGTTCTAAATGTTGGCCTAACTCAATAATTATATAGTTAACTACGTGTAATTTAAACCTAGGATCTACAACAAAGCCTAATCCATATAAGAATAGAATATCTAACCAATATTTCTCGTATTTTTCTTCCATCTTTGAAACAATTTCCCTTAAAATGTCATTGTATCTATATTTAGCAAAAGTTTTAGCAATTTGAAGTAAAATATTTGACACTAAATTAGTAGTCGGATAATAAATAACACTTAATGTACTAGTAGAATCATAAAAAAATTTAAGAAATGAATAAAAAAGTTCACAAACCACCCAATCATCATAGCTGACAGCTTCCTCTGGATAGTTCTTCCAATTGACAAAATCTGTAATTTGTTTTGTGGTTGGCAAAACTTTTTCCAACATTAAGTAGGTGGAGTTCCAACGGATAGGCATGCTGGCATGCTCGTACATAACTTCAAAGGTCGAACCGGTGGATCCTCTTGCCTACAATATTTGATGTACTCCTGCCATCTTTTATTGCTACCGCCGACGATAAATCCAATAGCTGCGTGCACCCTCTCCATTTTTCGAATTTATAGCATCTAAACTTGCTTTAACAATCAACTTGATGATGTGGCAAGTACATCTCTGGTGAAAAAATTTGCCTTTACCACGCGGATCCAATCTCTTTTCAAATAAAGAAATTGATGCGCTATTAGCAGCTGCATTATCAAGTATTAGTGCTACAACTCTATCAGTTAATAGATATTCTTGCAAAACTTCAAGAATTGTAAAATAAATAGTGTTAGCAGTATGTTTTTCATATAATGGTTTAAAACCCATCAATTTTTGTTGTAAACCCCAATTATGATCTAAGAAATGTACTGTGACAGTTAAAAAATTGTTTTTTGATCTACAAGCCCATATGTCTGATGTAAGTGTAATAGATATATTCCTAAAATTTTGAAATTCGTTTTTAAGTTTATTATTTATTTGGTTATAAAGTTTTAGTACATCTCTTCTATTTGTACTTCTATTAATAGGGGTACATACTGGACAAAATGCAGTTTTAATCATGTGAATAAAATAAGGCTTTTCATATAAACAAATGGGAAAGTCCGTAGCAACTATGAATCTTTCTATTTTCTCTCATGCAACATGTGCATTGTATTGCCATGTTGAGAGAGTTGAGGATTGCAGATTAAAATTAAGTTGAGTTTGAATTTGCCTACCTGATCCAGTTGAAGATGTACCGGGCAACTGCATTATTTGGGGGTGCTTCTTCTCCAAGTGTCGTCACATCGTCGAAGTCCCCTTTTCAGCGCCAATAATGGTTCCACTAAAATTACATACCCCACACGATTCTCCCCCTCCCCATTTGTCTTTGGTCGTTTTGATTTGGTGAAGTGTCGCCATACATCAGACGCGCCCTCTTTGACGGTCACGGGGTTGTGGAGGGGGGGGGGGGGGGGTCAGCTAAGGGTGAAAATGGATTGAACCTTTCCATTTCTTTGGTGGATGGAACGTAAAACTCATTTGGGGATGATCCTCCTAATGCATCATTTCAGGAATCCATTATGAATTTATGATAAAACAATTAAAATAAAAAAATTAAATAATAATATGAATAAGAGATGATATTGAAAAATAGAAAAAATAGAATAATATAAATAAATAATATGAATAAATTATAAATTATAAATATAAATTGAATGAGAATTTGATTGGAGATTTGGAGTAGAGAGAATGGGAGATTGAGTGGTGTGGAAAAAATGAGAGATTTGGAGGATATTTATAGTGTAGTTGTGGGGTGGGGGGGCGTTGGTTTGGGAAATGAAAAAAAAAAACCTTCCCCCCTACCCCCAAATGACCATTGGCTACCAGCCAACGGTTATTAAACAATTTTTTTTTTTTTTTAAATTTTATAAAATTTCCTTTTAACCCCTATAATTTATGTTTATTTCAAAATTTATAAGGGGTTTTATGTAATTATACAAGAGACTAAAAAGAAAAAAATTAAAAGGGTTTGGGCCTAGGCTTGGGACTGGGAGGAGGGCCCAGTGGAGAGATCAGGCCCTCCTCCTTAGGCCTAGTCCAGTTTTGGGATTAGGCCTCCTAAGACTGGGTTTTTGGACCTGGTCCCAAATGCCCAACTCTAATTAGAAGTAACACCATACCTTACAAGTTTGTCCTTTGTTTGAAGACGGTCTTTGATAACCATCCACAAGATGAGAGTATGCCTAGAAATAACTTTAAGAGACCAAAGAATGTGATACCACTCCACCTTAGGTCTTTGCTCACAGATTACCTCCCAAGTCGACTTAATAGTGAAAGTCCCTAAAGGGTTAGGCTTCCATCTCACTCTATCATCATTACCCAAGGGTAGGAAGTTCACCGAGTCTTTTACTTCCATTAAAGCCCAAGAACTAGCCGCCAGCCATCTCTAAGATAGACCATCACAAATCTCATCAACTCTCGCATAGTAGAGAAGCTCGGATTCATAAATAATCCTTGGCTTGTACTTGTTAGTGAGGGGTGCATTTGGGTGCCAATTGTCATGCCACAAATAGGTCTTCTTACCATTGCTGATAACATACTCAAACTTTCTTCTAACTTCACTTCTCAATTTCAATATGCTCTTCCAAGCCCAGTAAGCATTGCTAGGGGTAGAGATAGCCCAAAAACTTTTTTGCCCTATGAAGTACTTTTTCACCTACTCAACTCACATGGATTTGCCATGAGGTTGGATAACATTCCAAATGTGTCTTAACATAATAGCTCTATTCCACTCCTTACACCTCAACAGCTCAAGGCCTTCTTCATCCTTTGGAACACACATATCACCCCAACTAGACCAGGCAAAACGGGCGGGTGGGTCGGGGTTGGGTTAGTACAGGTACGGGTCTCACAGGTACCGACCCAAAAACGGGTCGAGTTATACGGGTCCAAAATATTGGACCCGGACCCTACCCTATACAGGTATGGGTGGACCCACGATAACTCATTTTTTTTCTTTCCAATTTTTAAATTTTGTAGTTACACCCCTAAGATTCCTGTAATTTTCATTTTTTACAATTACACCCGTACAATCAACTACTCTAAATTCAATTCAATTTACATAAACAAATACCAAACACCATAGACAAATAAATATCACTAATACACATAAACAAATACCAACGACAAATATTGAAATTCATCATCATTCATTACTTATACACAAAAAGAAACACAAATACATAAGATAAAATCTTGTCCAACTCATGTTCATTCCATAGTGGGGGTGATAGTAGAGTCTTTTGATTCTGCAATCCTCGAATTAGTTAACGGCGCATCAAGATCCTCATCCGAATCAGCATTCACATCATCATCTACAATTATCAACTACAAATATTAATAAATGTATATAATAATGTGACATAATATTGTAACGGCCAATGTGTACCAAAAAAAACAAAGCAATGTCATTCAAACAATTTTGAAGCAATCTATGTAAAAAGAAAACAAGTTTAGCCTTAAATATCCATCACATTAATATAAAAATAGCTAAATAACCCAATTAAAAGTTTTAATTTGAATGATTGGGTAGTGCCACACATGGGACTACCCAATCATTCAAATTAATCAAGAATTTACGATAAGTGTAAAATTGATTGGGTAATGCAAGAATTTAGGATAACACACACACACACACAAAAAAAAAAAAAAAAAAAAGGTATAAAAGCAAACAAGCAGAGGTATTTTGCATTTTTGCTGGGCCTATATATTTATGTGCTAATATTTATATTTTTTATTCTCAATATTAATTTATCAGCCAATAAATGCTATGAAAATAATGTAGATTTACAAGTATAGAAGCAAGCTCTCTTCATTTTTAACACACATTTCCAGAAAACACTATTCCCCAACCCTCAATGCCACCATCAGTATCATCGCATTGTGAGAGTGTGTCAGTGTCAAGCATAAGCATGCTTTACAAAGTAAAAACAAACACCAAACTATAGCAAATTAAGCATTTAGAGTCAAACACCAAACGACACCAAATTAAACAAACTCCAAACTACACCAAACAAACACTAAACTACAACAATCCTCAGAAATAAACATTTTTGCTTTCATTTCCAAAAAGCAAAAAGTCATCCTTCCAAAATCCAAAGTCAAAAAAATAATATATATCAAAGTCCCATTAGTTTCTAGAAAACAGCAAATTAAACATGCCGAGCAGCCTTCACTTGGAAGAGCAAAACAGAAGCAGGAGGGGTCTTCACTCTTTGGACTATCTCCGTGAAGCTCTTATCCTGAAAACATAAATGACAGTGAGTGAGTGTGATAGAGTGAGTGAATGGCTGAATGCTAAACAAAGGAGTAGAGGACGGCAGTGGTCAGTGGGTAAGTTTAAGAGTGAGAGTGAGAGACGACAGTGAGTGAGTTAGGATTTAGGAATAGGAATAGTAATACACATACCTTGGATGAGCTTCATGGAGTTGCGACAACGTGGAGATTGGAGTCTGGAAATGCGACGATTGAAGATGTGATGACAGTGGAGACTGATGAGAGTGAGTGAGTGTGAGTTTGAATCAACGGTGACGGTGGAGACTGGTGATGGTCGATCTGTGTTTGTGGGATTAATTTTGAGAGAGGAGTTGTGTTAGAGAAGAAGATGACCAGGAGAGGAGTTAGGGATTTGGAAATGGAAACTGGGTCTAGGGTGGGAAGTTGCAATTTGCCCTAAAATGAATTTTTTTTAAAAAAAAAAAAAAAAAAAAAGGGGTACCTGCGGGCACCTGCAGGTGAACTCGTATAACCCGCTGGAAAAATGGGTAGGGTTGAGTACGCGTCTGACAAAAACAAGTCCAATGTCATGGACCCATACCCTATATATTTTTCCCGGGTTTAGGGTCGACCCGCGGGTCTGGACCCGTTTTGCGGGGTCTAACCCCAACTCACTTTGGCTTTGCTTTTCTTCATGTCAGAACCCAACCATAGAAAGACACTCAAACACGAATCAATTTCCTTATGGATTTTAAAAGGGAGAGTTAATAAAGAGGACCAATAAATCTGGATGCTAGAGAGAATGAATTTGATAAGAACAACTGATAAATTGCAAAAATTTACTGTTTTTAGGTTTGTTTTTATAGCCTTCTAGTTAATTTCTCATTTGTTTTCTTTGTTTTGATGTTAGTTTTTGTTAAGTTTGAGATGTGAATGGTCGGCTATTGATTTGGAGAATTTTTATAATTTTCAGGCGTTAATTGAGTAGATTGGAGCATTGGAATGAAATTGGGATTCGAAGCTTAAAGAAATTGAGATTAGCTGAAAAGTTTGAAGGCCATGGCCTTGCCTTGGTGGTTCACCATGGCCATGGTGGTGGAATGAGGATAAAATATCAAGGACAGGAAGCACCATGGCCTAGGCTATGGTAATGTACATTTGGACACAGTTAGGGCCGTGTCGAACACTTTTAGGGTTTTTATTAGTTTTTCTTTCCTTTTTCACTTAGAACTCTTTTGGGTATTTAAAGGTCATTAAGATTACTTCTTGGGAGGCCGAATTTTGCCTATTCTTGGAGAGAGATTATTGTGTAACAAAAGAAAAAGGAGAATCAAGAACAAAATTCATTATAGAGTTTGTCTTTACTTTTTCAATATGATTTATTTCTCGGATTCTACTCTTATTTCTTTTATTATGAACTAATTTTTTCAGGCTAAGAATAGGGTTAGTCTATTTATGGATCTGTGATCAATCTTTTACTCTTTGGTCAATCAATTATTTTTCTAATGATGAGCTTATATTATGTGCTTAATGCTATTAGGAACCTGATTAATTTTTGATATAATTGTTTTGTGTGATTGAGACCGAGAGGAGATATCACATGAGTGCTCTAGTAATATAGGCCATGGATTAATTGGATATAGAGATATATGAATTGATAAATGCAATAGTCATAGGCAGGATTAACTTGTGTTGAAAGCTAGAGGATTTCATAAAGCTTAATGCTCGTTTATTTCATTAAATCTATATAGAGATATCTAGGTTGTGAAATAGAAGTAGAATTAATATTGCTTGAGAAAGAATATTGGTTAACCTAGGAAATCTTGTTGTCACATTAATTAAATAAATTCATTGACCATAGTAAATTGAGGGGTGCAGAGAAGTTATAGATGAGCCTGAAGTCTTAGCTGTTTTCTCTCATTGAATTCTTAATTTTAGTTTTATTGCAATTCGTTTCTAATATTTCAGTTTTTAATATTTTTGGTTTTAGAGATCACCATTCCAAGTTTTGATTATATAGATAAAGTTAAGACTAATTAATATATCAGTACTTGTTTACGCAATACCTTGGGTACGATAACCTGTATTTTGCTACATTATATTACTTGGGACTAGTGCACTTGCTAGAAGTTGTTTCAAATGACACAACAAGCTTTTGGCGCCGTTGCCGGGGATTGTAGTTAGGCAATATTGAAATCATTAGTTTAGCTTTACTTTAGATCTTTTTCCATTTTTTTTAATATATATAATTGCAGTTAGACACACACTAGATGAAGATTAGAGATTCTTGAAGCTTTTGAACCAGAAATTGAGAGAACAATACGAGCATTGAGAAGAAGGCAAGCAAGGAACATGACAGGCGACAATAATAATAATCAAGTGAATCCTCCACTTTTGGAGAATCTCGCAGAAGGTGCAACCCCACGTTCTTTAATGGATTATGCGATGCCGTCATTGATTGGTACTGCTTCTAGCATTAGGAGGCCAGCCATTACAGTAAATAACTTTGAAATTAAATCTACGATTATTCAGATGATTCAGTCAGCCTGCCAATTCAGTGGTTTAGCCCACGAGTATCCAAATGCTCACATTGGAAATTTCTTGGAGATATGTGATACATTCAAGCAGAATGGTGTCACAGATGATGCAATTAGATTCAGACTGTTCCCTTTTTCATTGAGAGATAAAGCCAAGAATTGGCTAAATTCTTTGCCTGCAAAATCTATTACAACTTGGGATGCATTGGCTTAGCGCTTTCTAGCTAAATATTTTCCACCCTCTAAAACTGCAATTAGCGTAATGATACCACTAATTTTATGCAGGTAGATGGAGAGTTGTTATATGAAGCATGGGAGCATTATAGAGAGTTGTTGAGGAAATGCCCGCATCATGGATTACCAATTTGGTTACAGGTACAAACTTTTTATAACGGTTTAATTCTTGCTAACCGTTCTATGCTTGATACAGCTTCAAGACGCACTCTAATGAAGAAGACACTAGAAGCAGCATATGAATTATTAGATGAGATGGCTTCAAACAGTTACCAGTGGCAGTCTAATAAAGTGCCACAAAGGAAGGCAACATGATTATATGGAGTGGATGCCATCACAACAATTTCTACTCAATTAGAAGCATTGAACAAAAAGATTGATAATATGAGTGCCCCAATCATGCAAGTGAAGAGCATGAATTGTGATCTATGTGGAAGAGACCATCATAGCAATGAATGTCAGGTAGGTAACCCGTTTGCTAATTCTGCTGAAAGTGCTAATTATGTTGGTAATTTTCACAAGCAACAATAGAATAATCCCTACTCTAGTAGTTACAACCCTGGTTGGCAGAATCATCCGAATTTTTCATGGAGCAATCAAAATGCAGTGAAACCACCATTTTCGGGTTTTCCTCAAGAAAAGAACCCCAATTTGGAGGAACTAGTGACGAAGTGTGTAAGCTCCAATGAAACAAGATTTTAGTATCAGGAAGCTTCGATCATAAATTTGGAGACTCAGATGGGGCAGTTGGCAAATTTGATATCAGGAAGAGCTCAAGGAATGTTGCCTAGTGACACAGAGAAGAATCCAAAGGAGCATGTGAAGGCAATTACACTAAAAAGTGGCAAGGAAATTGGGCATAAAGAGCAAGAGAAAGAGGAAGCACCAAAAGTGAAACCAAACAACATTGCTGAAAAGTTGTTTAAACCTAAGAAGATAGAGATTCAGCGTCCCTTCCCTTTTGCATTGAAGAAACAAAAAGTTGATCAGCAATTTGCAAAATTTTTAGATACTTTTAAGAAATTGCACATTAATATTCCATTTGCAGATGTTCTTCTTCAGATGCCTAGCTATGCAAAGTTCTTGAAGGAGATCCTTTCTAACAAGAGAAAACTGGAAGAGCAAGAAACAATAAAACTCACTAAGGAATGTTCAGCAATTTTGCAAAATAAATTGCCACCAAAATTAAAAGATCCAGGAAGTTTTACAATACCTTGCATTATTGGTTCACTTTTATTTTCCAAAGCTTTATGTGATTTAGGTGCTAGCATTAATCTAATGCCTTTATCTGTTTTTAGGAAACTGGGACTTGGAGAACCAAGGCCCACCACAGTATCTCTACAGCTGGCTAATAGATCAATTAAATATCCAAAAGGTATTGTGGAGGACGTGTTTGTCAAGGTAGATAAGTTTATTTTTCCTGTAGATTTTCTTGTGTTAGATATGGAAGAAGATGTTGAGATACCTCTCATTCTAGGACAACCATTTTTAGCCACAGGTAAGGCATTGATTGATGTGCAAAGAGGTGAGTTAATTCTTAGGGTAGGAGATTAAAAAGTAACATTTGATGTTTTTAAAACTATGAAACACCCTTTAGAAGATAACATGTGTTTTAGAATCGCTGCTTTTGATCCTTTGGTTCGGGACTATGTTCAAGATACAGGTATGAATCCATTAGAACTTGCTTGGTTGATTCAAAAGAAGATTTGGGCGGGGTGGGGGGAAGGGGAATGGGGGAGAATAAGCACTTATTGAGATTATAGCGATCGTTTGGAGGCAATCCACTTATAAAAGGGTTTGTGTGACAAAAATTTGAAACATTGGAAAGGCCAATATTGTCTCGAACAAAGCCCTCAACTGAAGAGCCACCAAATCTTGAACTGAACCCTTACTTACTCATTTAAAATATGTATTTCTTGATGAGTCTTTTTCTTTACCTGTTATTATTTCATCTTCTTTGACAGGTTTGATGGAAGAGAAATTATTAAGGGTGTTGAAGGAGCATTTGGCTGGACAATAGCTGACTAAAGGGAATAAGTCCTTCGATTTGCATGCACAAATTCTCTGGAAAACTACAGTAAGGCTGCAAAAATCCGGTTAACCGAACCAGATACATCATTTTGTAATCGAACCGGTTTTTCGGTTCAAGCCATATGGCAAACCGAAACCGGTCTGGTTTTTACATACCGGTTTGCAAACCGACTGAATTTTCGGTTTGCAATCCGGTTAACCGTTTGCAAACCAATTTTTTAATAAATCTTTTTTGCTTTTTTTTTTTATAGTTATGATAAAAAAAATTTCTATTTTTGGATGACAATTTCAAGAAACCAAAAAACCAAAAGATCCACAACAATTTAACCAATAATCACCAATTAATGCTACTGATTCTTCTCATCCAAGCATAATAACTAATAATCACCAATTACATTATCATAAAATACAAACTGTTCCTTCAAATTTTAATGGTCAAGTACAAAAGTGATTAAGAAATAACAATGAAAGTTGTAAACAGGCATCTCCCCTCAACTTTAAGCTCAAGCTTCTTTAATTGGCCAGTGCAATCACGGAATCACCTACAAGAGGAATGAAATCAGCTTTAATATTTCTAAATAAAGAGAATGCATTTTGTTTTCAGCAAATGTCACTGCAAAAAATAAAATAACACATGAAGAGAATTCATTTTGTGTTCAGTTGAGTTCAATTTGTCTTCTTGAACATGAGGTCCATGACATGATAAAAAAAAAGCAAAGAATTCAGATTGTGGTCAGTTTTGTTCCTGACTTTGATTTTGATCCCTCTCTTTGATTAAACATATAGAAAAATGTGGTCATTTCTGATTCTGAAATGACTTAACAGGGTTTCTCATTTGCTGGCATGTTTTATGATTTGTTAAAATTGATTATAGTGTTCAGACTTTTCTTATTACGCATTTTCATAAGATTTCTTATAATATTCTTAACATCTAACTTAATGCAAATATATATCCTACTACCAATAACTGCAAGACAATTAAATTATACATATTCTAAATTTACTATAATAGCGAAACCATCGCCTCCTGTCAAGGCTACCATTTGCAGATGGTGCAGACTAACAGCTGAAGAACCATCAATTGCTGCAGCTGCCACTACTGTGTATTTTGGGCTCTGAGTAAAGAGTGGGCAGTCAAAGCTAGATATCTCTCCCTCCCTAGACTCTTTTATTACCCCTCTCTCTCTCTTCTCTCTTCTTGAATTTATAAAAAGAAAAAACAAAGAGTGGTCGGAGTGGCAGTGAGAAGAGTGTGGGGAGTTGGGAGTTTTGAGTGGATCCAGATCTATGTGCCCTTCAAATACTGCACGTTCTCTTGCTCCTAACCCGTGACAAACTATTACTCTTCTCTGTTTATTACAAAAGCCAATAGCTTAAATGCAACTCCATTTCCTTTCCACGTGCTACTTCAACTAGTGCATTACACGCACCAATCTTTCATCCTTGGGGCCCCAAATCAAAGCCTCTCCAATTGGGTATGTATAATTTATATTCTAAATGATAATATATGCTCGAAATGCATTTCCATTCAGCTAAAATAAGGTTCAAGAGGAAGGAATGAGTACCAACCTGTGGAAAGAGCATAAGGTTGCTGTAAAGCCAAAACAACTTCCCCGGCTACTAAGGTTACACCATGGAGCGTGCATAAAGAAGAAGATAGAGAAAACAAGCGAGTTTGAGAGGAGAGGACGGGAAGAGGACTGGAGGAGAGACGAGTAAATCGTAAATGCAATGAAGAAGAAGATGAGTTTGAGTCCTTGAGAGGGCAGCGGCGGCTACTGGAGTTTGAGAGAAGGAGTATGAGTGTAATGTGTAAATTGTGGAGTTAGGGATTCAAACTAATAAAGAATAAAAATAATAAAGATTTTAAAAAATTAAAATAGTATTATTATATTAGGATTATAGGAAAACCGGTTTCGGTTAACCGGTTATAGAAATAATATAAACTGGAAACCGAACCGGAAAACCGGTTTAGCAATTTTTTGAAACCGAAACCGGTTAACCGGTTTTTCGAACCGGTTTCGGTCCGGTTTCTCGGTTCGGTTCGGTTCGGTTTTCGGTTTTTTTTTTTTTTTTTTGCAGCCCTAGCTACAAGCTGACAGTTTAGCCTTAGAGGAGTCTCAACCCAAGCATGCAAGAAGTGGTAAAGAAAGAGGTGATTAAACTACTCGACGCAAGTATTATCTATCCTATCTCAAATAGTTCATGGGTAAGTCATATTCAAGTAGTATCGAAAAAGGGAGGTATGATTATGGTAAAAAATGAAAATAATGAATTGATACCTACTAGGACAGTCACAGGTTGGAGAGTGTGCATAGATTATAGAAAATTAAATGATGCCACTAGGAAAGACCACTTCCCTTTACCCTTTATTGATAAGATGTTAGAGAGACTTGCTGGGCATGAGTTTTATTGTTTTCTTGATGGGTATAACCAAATAGCTATAGCTCCAGAGGATCAGGAGAAAACCACTCTCACTTGTCCTTATGGCACATTTGCATATAGGAGGATGCCTTTTGGTTTATGCAATGCACCTACCACTTTTCAAAGATGCATGATGTCCATCTTTCATGATATGGTAGAGGAATTTTGGAAATTTTTATGGATGATTTTTCAGTTTTTGGTTCCTCTTTCAATGCATGTTTGAATAATTTGGCTTTAGTTTTGCAGAGATGTGAAGACACTAACCTAGTTTTAAATTGGGAAAAGTGTCATTTTATGGTGCAGGAAGGAATAGTTTTGGGTCATAAAATCTCCCAAAAGGGGATTGAAGTGGATAGAGCAAAGGTGGAAGTGATTGAAAAATTACCCCTTCTTTTTTTATGAAGGTCGTGAGGAGTTTCCTTGGACATGCAGGATTTTACAGACGATTTATTAAAGATTTTTCTAAAATTTCAAAGCCTCTGTCTAATTTATTAATTAAAGGTACTCTTTTTGATTTTAATGCTAAATGTTTGCAGGCCTTCCTCACTCTGAAGGAGAAGCTTGTCATAGCACCAATTATGGTGGCACCCGATTGGAGTTTGCCATTTGAACTGATGTGTGATGCTTGTGATGTAGCTATTGGTGTTGTCCTCGGTCAGAGAAAAAACAAGATGTTCCAAACTATATACTATGCTAGTCGGACCTTAAATGTGACTCAACATAATTATGCAACCATTGAAAAGGAACTCCTAGCGATAGTATTTGCATTTGACAAATTTCATTCATACCTTATTTTGAGTAAAGTAATTGTCTACACTGACCATTCAGCCTTGAGATATTTCCTTGCTAAGAAAGATGCCAAACCTAGGTTAATTAGATGGGACACAAATCCTGAAAAAAGAGATGAAATACCGATAAGAGAGGAGTTTCCTGATGAACAATTATTTGCCATTTTAAATGCATATATTCCATGGTATGTACAGTATGCAAATTATATTGTCATAGGTGTTCTTCCTTTAAATCTTACTTTTCACCAACGAAAGAAATTTTTGTCTGATGTTAAACATTATTTGTGGGAAGAACCATATTTGTTCAAAGTTTGTGCATATTTGAGTATTCAAGGATGCGTGCTTGAGGAGGAGATGACATCCATTTTACATCACTGCCATGACAGAGAGGTAGGTGGCCACTTTGGGCCAACCAAGAGAGCTGCAAAGGTACTAGAAGCAGGTTTTTACTGGGCTACGTTGTTTAAGGATGCTTATGCTTTTTGTAGCGTCTTGTGATAGGTGCCAAAGAACAGGGAATATAGCTAGGAAACATGAGATGCCCTTGAACAATATTATTGAATGTGAATTATTTGATGTTTGGGGGATAAACTTTATGAGACCTTTTCCTAATTCATTTTCTAATAAATACATCCTTGTGGCAGTTGACTATGTTTCTAAGTGGGTGGAAGCTGAGGCATTTAGAACAAACGATGCTAGGGTGGTTGTTAAATTTTTAAAGAAACATATTTTTACTAGATTTGGCACCCTTAGGGCAATTATTAGTGATGGTGGGACACATTTTTGCAATAAACAGTTTGATAATCTTTTAAAAAAATATGGGATCACACATAACATTGCCACTCCTTATCACCCACAAACTAGTGGCCAAGTTGAGGTATCTAATAGGGAACTGAAACGAATCTTAGAAAAGACCGTTACCTCTAGAAAAGATTGGTCTTTGTGGTTGGATGATGCATTTTGGGCATATAGAACAGCTTTCAAAACCCCCATTGGTATCACCCCCATATAGACTAGTTTTTGGGAAAGCATGTCATCTCCCTGTTGAACTTGAGCATTGTGCATATTGGGCTACAAAATTTCTTAACTTTGATATGCAAGCTGTCGGTGAAAACAGGTTGCTGCAATTGAATGAGATGGATGAATTTCGGAGTCATACTTATGAGAATGCGAAGATTTATAAAGAGAGAACAAAAAATGGCATGACAAGCATATCACAAAAAGAGAGTTTTTCAAAGGGGAATGGGTGTTGCTCTATAATTATAGACTCAGACTTTTTCCAAGTAAGTTAAGATCCAGATGGTTAGGACCTTTCACGGTCACCCAAGTGTTTCCTTCTGGCGCCATTGAGATTTCCCATGAGAAGAAAGACATGTTTAAGGTGAATGGACAACGTCTCAAGCATTATGAAGATGGAGGATGGAAAAAAGATAAGATCTCCATGGCACTGCATGAACCAGAATAAGCAAGTGCAGAAAGTCAAGCTAACGACTCTAAATTAGAACTATATTTTTTTTTCCTTCTCTCTTCTACAATTATTTTATTTTTGTTTGATTGTGTTTTTATTTTTGTTGTGTTATCATCGGAACAAGGAACAAGTTTGGGGGAAGCTTAAGTCATAGAAGAAGAAGACAATTTTGAGCAGAATAGAACACATGGTACTCTGTGTCACTTTACACAGTCATGGCCATGTTGACGGAAGAAAATCTTGCAAAGTCCAGCCTTCACCACGGGGTACCTCATGTTATTTTACACAACCGTGGCTTCCACAAAAAAAAAAAAAAAAAAAAAAAAAATTTGTGCAGTAGCAACCATGGGTTACCCCATGGTATGTCACATGGCCTGGCCCATGTGAGGGACCATGACCACGCCAATTAAATCAAAAAAGGAAAAAAATGAAAAAAAAAAAGTTTAAAGAAGGAAATAGGCGGCCATTACCCTAGAAAAAAAAAAAAAAACAATTTCTTTTCTTGCCTATCCCCACTTGTTGTCCGCCGTTCCAGCCATCTTCTTCTCCCAATGAACTTTGTCTTCTCTTTTCAATTTTTTTCATTATTTCTTCCTTTTTGTCCTTTTCTCTTTTAAGGTAAGTATTTCTATCTTTGCCTTTATTTGATTTTGATAGGATCATTAATTAATTTATTTTTAGTATGTTTGGTAATTGATTTTTTGCCATAGAATGTTTCAATTCATTTTTGTTGGCTTTATTTATAGGTATATTGACTTTCGCACTTAATGGGTCCACAGAAGAAACTGAAAACTACAAAAGGAGCAAAGTCCTCGTCTTCAAAACGATTAGCCTTTTCCTCTCGGAGATCCACAACTACAAACATTCCAAGATCTATCATCTTAAAAAGCAAGGAACAAGAGGAAAGGTATGCCACTCTTGCCCAATGGCTTGTAGTTTGTACGCGTTATATGGACAATGCAGTGTTGCTAGAGTTAGACTTAAAAGACAAAATTAATAGACTGCTTAGTAACATATAGTGAACTACATTTATGGGGTTGAAATCAAGTACTTATGTCCAATTAACCTTAGAGTTTCTTAGTTCTTTTTCCTAAAAGGTAGTCACCAAAGATATTCAAGATGAAGGATGCATTTCATTTAGATTGTTAAACCAAGACCATTGTCTCAATCTATCGCAGCTTAATGAAATTTTTGGTTTCTCTAACTTGGGCTTCAGATTTCGTCCTCCTGAATATGTTGAAAACGTAGCTTGGCATGACTTTACCAACACACAACACACATAACCATATGATGCTAGTTTTTCTAAATCCACCCACTTACGGAACCCTGCCCACAAATACATTCATAGAGTCATGTCACATACCATTTTCGGGCGGGGAGAAAGTACAGGGGTTGTCAATAAAAGTGAATTGTTTTGTTTATGGTGCATGGAGAAAGGTCATAAACACAACTCGGGTATTTGGCTTTTAGGACATTTGAATCATATAGCACATGGTCGGACCGATAAGATTGCAGTTCGTGGTTTAATCACCACTATTGCTAAATATGTCGGCATCTCAGATGCACTATTAGGAGAGCCCATTGTAGGTAAAGAACGCATTGACCTTGCTACCTTAACTGCTATGCATATGTGTATTCCCTATCGTGGTCAGTATGTTTTACAAGATGGACAAGGACATCCTATTCTGCCACTGACCAACATTGCTCAGTCTACTCCCGAGGACTTGGGAAATGACACTCCAATAGGCTTTCACGCAAAGAGAGTTGCACTGAACACTGAGGGTCAAACTGTTATGGCTCCACAAGCTTAAGCACCTGTGACTTTAGAGATGCTCTTACAGGTAATGCAAAGACTAGAGACTAGCATCAGCAGTGTCAATGATCGCTTGCTCGTTCAGGAAGCCAAATTTGATCGCTATATGAGCCTGATGCGTGTTTCCTACAACATGCAAATGTAGCAAGTGCACTAGTCGCACAAAGTAATAAAGTGATGAGTGAGTATCGTTCCCACGAGGATAGTGTTACTAAGTACCGATTTCCCTAGTTTAAGTCCTAATTAAAGCAATAATAAATTGGATTGATGGAAAATTAACAACTAAATACAAATTAACAAAATATAAATGAATGAAAATGAAATTAAAGCAAAACCCAACAACTTAACTAATTAAACAATGCTAAAAAATGCTAGGGTGTTGATTTCACCTAGATACGCTAACCCAAATCATAGAATCTATTACCCAAGTTCTAATTCCTTGATTGAAAATTGAATTCCCTAAGTTGTAAAACATACCTTCTCAGTCTACATTTCCCTACTTATCCCTATTAAGCTTCCGCACCCAACAAATTGAAGATTAATAGTTCAAAGTCTTTTAAGCTTTATGGAATTCTATCTAGATTTCATAGATCGCTAAACCTATCTCTAGCGTTTGCTAAACCTACGGTATTTATCCCAAGAGGCACAATCACAAATCACTTCTCAGTCTCATTATGAACAACACACATTTGAATGGTGATCAAGCATCCAAAAGTCATTAAGCAAAGAGATAAACACTCAATCATGAAATTAAAACTCAAAGTAAATCAATTCATATAAATTTGAATCATTGTATCAAGATTACATCAAACCCTAGCTAAACAACTCAGTTCATACTTAAAAACGAAATAAAATTACAAAAACAAACTGAATCAAGATTTATCATTGAAAAACAAGCAAAAGATGGAGAAATCTTCTCTAATTTGAAGCCCAAATCTTCAATAACCTTCTCCTTCCATGAGCTGCCTCCCAAATGACGAACCAAGACTCTTTTCTCTTCCTTTTCGCTCTAATTTATACCTCTCTCACTTAAGGACGAAGCCCTAGCAAGCCAAAACACGTCGTTTTATTTTTACATCTTGTTATGCTTGGGAAAACAAGGGCTGACATGGAAAGTCACGTGGTGCAGTGTGACCTACTCCCATCAGAATGGTAAGTACACATCAGGCCTGCCAAACGCTATGGAGCTCCCACGTGTCCATTTCCCTGTAATAAATCGCGTAAAATCAGCTTAGGAAGGGGGCAATGGGACGTAAAGCCGGATTATGTTCTGACACTCACACCAACCCATGGATTTAATGATGATTTCACGCCCTCATCTGGTTATAAAAGGGAGAAGACCCCTTCATTAAGGGGATTCGGCCATTTTTACACTTGAACTCTCTCTCTCTTTCTCTCTTGCAAACTTTGTATTTACTTTTCCTAATCATTTGTAAGTCAGTCCGCTGCTGCGACCTGACCCACATTACTAATACAAATCAGTGGACGTAGGACTTGCTACCTTAGCATCCGAACCACTTTAAAAAGCTTTCGTTGCATTTATTTCACATTTTCTATCCATAATCACGTGTCTCTTGACCAATCAACGTTACACACGTGTTGATTAGTTGGTGTTAGAATCACGCATCAACAGTTTGGCGCTAGAAGGAGGGCTGATTTAGTGTTCATCCTTCATCAGGAGAATCTTCAACCTACTGGTCCTACAGCAACAAATGGCCCGCCAATCTGAACCTGAGCAAGCTAACCAGCGCGCTGAAGGAGTCCTCTTGACCCAAGGGGATACCCCTTCTAGGATAATTCCAGTTTCACAAAATGCTGCGGGGGATATCCCGGCAGCTTCGCAGCTTGACCCCGCCATCAGAAGCTACCTGGAAAGGTTCGATAATACTCTCTAAACGGTCAACCAGAGGCTGGACCGTTTGGACCAAGGAATGTCATCTACAACAGCTGGGGCGGTGCAACCACCAAAAACACCTATAGGTCGCGTGAAAGCGCGGCAAAGGAAAATAGCCCGTGCTGCGAGCACTGCAGTGCGTCGACGTAAGGGTAAGCAAGTGGCAAAAAGTAAGCCTACGGGCTCCCAAGGACCAGCGAACACAAACCGTGTCCCGAGCAGGGTGCCGGCAAAGCTGAGACTCGGCAAAAAAGTGAATCCCAAGCTGTCCCATGCCACGTCGCAGGTGAACCCAAGCAAAGGTGTCGGGTGCGATGATTCCTGTCATCGCCAGTAGAATGATCATGATCGCTATTATGTGGGTGGTCCCCACACCTCGCGGGGCGGTTCGTACCACCACGAGGGTCGTGAAAATGCCCTGCACAATCCTTCGCCTTCACACGCCTCTAGTCAGCGTGTGTCGAGTGCAGCCGGAAATGCCGACTGAGGCGAAGAGGAGTCGACCTCCGGACTTTTCTGAACCGTAATCACGAAGGCCGGACTTGCATGGGTGAAAGCAATCCCCAATTGGCTCCGCTACCACAAATTGAGGAGCTACAGCGAGCTCTGGACAGGTTAAGGGAGTCGCAAAACGAACAGGTCCAGGTCACCTCTGCATCCCCTTTCTCCCCCGAAGTGCTAGCTGCTCCACTCCCACCGGGGTTCAGAATGCCCGACATGTGACCATTTGATGGGAACCATGACCCACAGGATTATTTGTATGAGTTCAGTGACCTGATAGAGCTCCACTAGGTTTCGGACCTTGCAAAATGCTGTTGTTTGGCCGTGACGCTGACTTCTCATGCCAAGCGGTGGTTAAGGTCGCTCCCGACAGGATCGATCAGTTCGTGGCCCCAGATGAGCACGACGTTCCTATAGCATTTCCAAGCAAATCAGAAGTTTTCGATGCCTTTGAGCTACCTCAGCAACATAAGGCAAGAAAAAGACGAATCCCTGCAATCTTATATCGACCGTTTCCACAGGGAACTTAACAAGGTGGCTCATGCCCTAGAAGAGTCCATCCGAACACTTATAATAGCTGGAGTTTACCCGCAAACCGACCTGTGGAAAGAACTGCAGGTTGAGGACGATGTTTCCCTCACCAGATTTTACAACCTTGCAGAAAAATATCTCTGAATAGAGAATTCATTGGCGGCACTCCGCCATCGCGATCACGGCACTTCGAGCAGTATGTCTGGTCGGGGAGAAAATAGGAGAGTTGATCGCAAAGGAGACATTGACAATCAACGAAAAGGGAAGAAACCCCGCTATGAACACAAGAAGTCCTATGCTCTTGTTCCTCGTCGCGACCGGGACAGAGCTCAATACACTCCGCTGAACGTGTCCATATCTGCAATCCTTGACAAATCCAAGAAGGCCAGCTTGCTCGCTGAACCGAAACCCATGAAAACCCCTGCTACGGCCAGAAACAGCAAAAAATACTATCGTTTCCATTATGATAACGAGCATCACACTGATGAATACTGAGCTCTAAAGCAGGCAATCGAGGAGCTCATCAAGAAAGGGCACTTCAAAGAGTATATTGATGACTCTCCAAAAGAGAACCAAGGGGAGCAGAAGAAAAAGCGTCGTGATCGCAGCGGATACAGCAGTGTTAACATAATCTTCGGAGGCCCGCACCTCGCGGGAAACACGCGAGGTGCGCAGGAAAGGTACGCTCGCGAAGCTTATCACGACCCGATCAGGGTAATGAACACTTCGTAGCGACCGCAAAAGGATCAAAAGGAGGAGCCGATCATCTTCTGCGAAAAGGAAGCAGCTCACTTGCACCATCCTCACGAGGACGCCCTGGTGATCACGCCCCTGATAGGGTGCCATAATGTCTGCAGAATGCTTGTGGACAACGGAAGCGCTGTGAACATCCTGTTCAAGACTGCTTTCGATAGAATGAACCTAGACGAGGCCGACCTGAAGCCCGCCTCGATGCCTCTTTACGATTTTATAGGGGATCACCTGATCCCCAAAGGAACGATCCAGCTACCAGTCACGCTCGGCTACTACGACAAGGTGGCTAGGGTTACCGAATTTTTGGTCGTGGATTGCCCATCGGCCTTTAATGGAATCTTGGGGCGACCTCTATTGAGAAGCTTCAAGGCAGTCACTTTCATATATCACCTCAAGATGAAGTTCCCCACTCCAACGGGGATAGGGGAAGTGAGCGGATCGCAGAGCGCATCTCGCGAATGCTACGTAAAGGCAGTGCAGATAGCAGGCAAGGGAAAGGGCATTATGCGATGTGTGCCTCGCCAGGCTATGGCAATCAGCCGGATCGAACCACAGCCTGGTCCTGCGGAGGATAACATAGATCCACTAATCTAGGAAATCCCTCCTAGCGGGCCGGTTGAGGATCTGTCCGAAATTTCAATTGATCTAAAAGAGCCAAGCCGAGTGTTGAAGATTGGAAGTTGTCTCAGCCCTCAGCTCGCTTCCGAGCTGATAAGCTTCTTAAGGGAAAACATTGACGTGTTTGCCTGGTCGCATGTAGATATGGTCGGGATCAGCCCCGGACATTATTTGCCACTCATTAAACGTCAGCAGTGAAGCCAAACCGGTTCGCCAGAAAAGAAGGGCGATGGATCTAGAGCGGTACGCCGCACTAAAATCAGAAGTGGAAAACCTTCTCCGAAATGGGTCCATTCGAGAAGCTCTCTACCTGACCTGGGTTGCCAATCCGATCCTGGTAAAGAAGCCAAACGGCAAGTGACAGACCTGCGTTGACTTCAGCGACCTCAACAAAGCCTGCCCGAAGGATAGCTTCCCCCTGCCGAGAATCGACCCGCTCGTTGATGCCACCTCGTTGATGCCACCTCGGGGCACGAGCTGTTAAGCTTCATGGATGCATACTCGGGATACAATCAAATCTCGATGTATGGGCCAGACGAGGAGCATACGTCCTTCATTACGGACCGGGGGCTGTACTGTTACAAAGTTATGCCTTTCGGCCTCAAGAATGCAAGCGTGACCTATCAGAGGTTGGTTAACCGAATGTTCTCCGACCAGATTGGAAGGACAATGGAGGTTTATGTGGACGACATGCTGGTCAAATCCCAGGCCGCCTCAGAACACATTGCACATCTCACTGAGATGTTTGATATCCTCCGACTGTACAGAATGAAGCTGAACCCTCTCAAGTGTTCGTTCGGGGTATCGTCAGAAAAGTTCCTGGGGTATATGGTTAATCAGCAGGGCATAGAAATAAACCCAGAAAAGATCCAAGCTCTACTCGATATGGAGAGCCCGACTATCAAGAAACAAGTCATGAGTCTAAATGGTTGGATAACAGCACTTAGTCGCTTCATATCAAGGCTAACAGACCGCTGCTTGCCATTTTTCAATGTTCTGAAGGCCAATAAGAAATTCGAATGGACTCCTGAATGCGAACAGGCGTTCCAGAGTATAAAAGAACACCTCGGGAAGCCACCTCTCCTCTCTAAGCCTCTTCCACAGCAAATCCTGCTCATCTACCTGTCCGTATCTCAGTTCGCGGTCAGTGCAGCTCTGGTACGGGAAGAGGAAAAGGCGTAATGGCCAGTGTACTATGCGAGCAAGCGCCTATCGGATGCCGAAATGTGGTATCAGGAAATGGAGCGACTAGCCTTTGCTCTGCTGATCACATCAAGAAAGCTGCGACCTTACTTCCACGCCCATACGATCCACGTAATGACTAATTACCCCCTAAGGCAGGTCCTCCAAAAACCAGAAGCCTCGGGTAAACTGCTCAAATAGGCCATGGAATTAAGCCAGTTCGACCTGAAGTACAAGCCCAGGTCGACCATTAAAGGGTAGACTGTTGCAGATTTCATCTCAGAATTTTCCTATCTCCCAAGCGAGCAACAGCCTAGCGAAGTCATGCAGGAAAATATTCAAAACCTGTCGACCTGGAACTTCTATGTCGACGGGTTATCGAATAGGAAAAGAGCCGGTGCGGGTCTTCTCCTTGTAAGCCCCTTAGGGGCTCGAATTCATGGTATTCTCTGGTTCGGGTTTAAGGCGACCAACAATGAGGCTGAGTATAAAGCCCTGCTTGTCGGGTTGCGACTTGCCAAAGAAATGGGTGCAACCGCGATCAGCATTTACAGCGACTCCATGCTGGTCGTCAACCAAATTTTAGGGGAATACTAAGCCAAGGAAGAGAACATGGTCCGCTACCTGAAAGAAGCTAAGACCGCTCTCGGGTCATTCAAGCACTTTGAAATCACTCAGATCCCAATAGTTAGTAATTCTATAGTGGACGCCCTAGCAAAGATAGCCTTGTCGTTGGATTCAGAGGCTCCAGATAACATTCCTGTTCGTTTCGTCGATACTCTAACTATCAGCTCAACCGAACAGGCCGTAAATGTGACTCAACCGGATTCCTGGATGATTCCCATTGTCCAGTACCTCAAGGACGGGACCTTGCCAAGCGACAAGGTTGAGGCAAGGGTCCTACGAGCAAGATCTGCTCGTTACACACTCATCAGGGACCAGCTGTACAGGAGAGGATTCAGTGCCCCTCTCCTCCGATGTGTAACCAGTGAAGAAGCAGACTACGTCATGAGGAAAATTCACGAAGGGATCTACGAAAATCACACAGCTGCTCGATCTCTTACGAACAAGGTTGTTCGTCAGGGATATTATTGGCCCCGAATCCAAGAAGATACGCACAATTTTGTCAAGAAATGTGATAAGTGCCAGCAGTTCGCGAACATTCCGCGAGCCCCCTTGCACGAGCTGATAACGATGTCTAGCCCCTGGCCATTTTCCATGTGGGGGATCGACCTTATTGGTCCCATGCCAGTTGGAAAGGGAGAGGTCAAATATGCCGTGGTCGCGGTAGATTATTTCACAAAATGGGTAGAAGCTGAACCGCTAGCCGCGATCACGACCAGAAAGCTGAAAGACTTCATTTTCAAGAACATAGTGTGCCACTACGGAATTCCCCACACCCTCATCTCGGATAATGGAAAGCAATTTGATAACGAGGAGTTCAAGCAGTTCTACGATGAGCTGGGCATCCATAAAAAATTCGTTTCAGTCGCCAGACCGCAAGCGAATGGCCAAGTTGAAGCTGTCAACAAGACCATCAAGCACACTCTGAAGGCCAAGCTTGGGGCAGCCAAAGGAAATTGGGCTGACGATCTCCCCGAAGTCTTATGGGCGTACAGGACAACTCCAAGAACCTCCACCTCAGAAACCCCCTTTTCGCTAGCCTACGGCTGTGAAGCAATGATTCCTATGGAGGTGGGAACTGGTTCTCTTCGGAGAGACTTGTACGATGAGGTTGAAAACGAAGCACTTATGAGGGCAAGTCTAGATCTCGTTGAAGAGCACCGCAGCAAGGCTTCGCTAAGGATAGCAGCCTACCAGCAACGTGCGAAAAGGTTCTTCGATTCAAAGGTCAAGCGAAGAGACTTCCAGGTTGGAGACCTTGTGTTAAAAGAAGTTCTCCTCGGAAGCAGGGAGCCAAGTGCGGGTGTACTAGGACCTAACTGGGAAGGATCGTATCGGGTCGACAAGGTGATCAGACCAGGGACTTACCATCTCAAAAGATTGAACGGTTCCAAAGTACCCCGAGCTTGGAATGCCGAGCACCTCCAGCCATACTATCAGTAATCCCGAACTCAGCTCTCATTATAGATCAGTTTTTGATTTTGTTAGTTCCCCCTTTTGTTGTAAAGTATTATTCTGTTCGCTTAAACAATTCGCGTTTATTCTGTTCGCTTAAGCAGTTCGCATTTATTCTGTTCGCTTGTAACGATTCACATGTAATATTGCCTATGTAAAACTGAATTGTAAAATGCACTTATGTATGATAAAGCGAACAACAATTGAAAGCAAAATGTATTTTCATTTATTTACAACAAAAATTAAGATCCTATTCTAATAGAGTCAGACCCATTGCACTATGGCTGGTCGGGGGGATCCTTCGAAGCAGGACCAGAACCCTCTGCCTAGTCAGATCTTCGGGTGGCCGCTGCTGCCTGATCATCTTCCTCCGCCAGAATCCGCAAGGTCTCTTGCCACCCCTCTAGGAGGTCAAAAATATCCAGATCTGGGTTCTTCAGTCGTAGGGCATAGATGGACCCGATTGCCTAGTCGGCGGCCTTATCCTTGATCTCCTCTGACTGGATATGCATTTCTTCAGTCAGTGAAGCAATTCTTTCCCGACTCTCCTGAAGTTCGGCCTCTAGAGCAAGCCTTTCCTTTTCGGAAGCCTCCCTTTCTTGTTCAGCTCGCTGAGCCCATATGGAGGTCGTCTGGAGCTCCTGGTCCTTCTCTTCGACCTCCTTGGAGAGCCTAGAAGTTGTCCTCTAAAGCTCATTTATTCCTCTGCACGTCGCTCAAGCTCCACCTTTTGGAAGTCCACTGTTCGTAGAGCAGCATCCTTTTGGTTCAGGTACCTGTTCGCCACTTTGAATGCTTACGTTCTTTCCGCTTCGACGGACTCCAGGTTCTGTTTGAGCTTTGCGACCTCCTCCTTTAGGTCGATTGCCCCCTTTGCGGCCCCAGCTGAGTCTTCTCCATAGACATCCTCATCGCAAGCAAAGCCTGCGAGCAAGAAGTGAATTAGAATAAAAACGGCGGATAAGCTTTAAGAGCAGTTTGTTTACCTTGCTTAGATGTTGAAACGACGTGGTCATCAGGTCGTCACCCGTATCGCGAACTCATCATACGACTCTGATAGCCCACACTCGAGCAGAGAATAGACTATCGGTTGCAGGTATTCAGGCAGGCTCCCCAACGAGTCCAACATTTGCGTGCCCTTCGCCTTGTCGGCAGCGATCGTCTCGTCCGCAGGTTCCTTGCCCGACCTCCTTCTTGAGTCCTGTTGCGACCTCAAGGGTTCTTCCTCAGATTCGGTCTCTGACTCATCGACCTGAATCTGCTTCCTCTTCTTCGACCTCTAGGTCGAAGCCTTCTGCCTTGGGCGAGCAGGTAGTGTCTGAGCGACCTGTTCTGTCCTGGTCGCTTCTTGCACAGGACGGGGCTGGGAAGGCGTGGCTGTTCGCACCGGTTGTGCTGTAATGGGATGAGCAGCTTCGACCGCTCTCTCCCTCCTCGATCGAGGGAAGACAAATGGTGCTCAGCGAGGCTGCTCGGATTCTTTCAGAGTCATAGTCGCTGCATACAAGTACATTAGTAAACAAAAGTTATTCTGCGACCAGAAGGGAATCAGTGTAACTTACTTTCTAGGGGCTCCAAAGACGCGTTGTTACTGATGAAACCGTACTTCAGCAAGTTCGTGGTTGTCACGAGCTTCCTCGCGTCTCGTCTTTCCTCGGGAAGGACTCCAAAAGACACGAGCCTGTTTGGGTCGTCAAGCAGGTCTTGGCTGGTCGTCTTATTAACTGCAAAAGAAGGCAGGTCGTTATGATAAAGCAGACGAACAGACAATGAACCTAGCGAAGAAGAACCTACTTGGTTTCTGAAAACGGCAGTGGCCGTCATAGCAGAAAAAGAAGAATTTTGTCTCGTAGGCCCCCGCGTTGCTGGGATAGCTATGTATCCCTTCGACGATGGTAGGTCGCCGGGACAAGTAATAGGAATCCTTATCCTTACTCTTTTTGAGATAGTAGGCGATACCGAGCTCCACCGTCGTTGGCTCGCCCAAGCCACTCTCGCGGCACGCGATGTATATCGCGACGGCGATGACATATGCGTTTGGCGTCAACTACATTAGTGCGATCCCGAAGTGATCCAGGACCGACCTGATGAAAGGATGGAAGGGAATCATCCCTCCACCCTTGAAGATCTCTTCAAAGATCGCAGCAAGGCCTTCGGAAGGATGCCGTGACGACCGGGTGTGGTCAAGGAACACCTCTGCGCGGACGTCAAACTGTCTTTTTATCCTATTAAACTTTTCTTGGGTGAGAACCGAGAAGACATCAAGGGATGCGTCCGCGAGAACGTCCCGCGAGGACAAACTGGCCGCTTCCTCGGGTCTGGATATTGACGGTTCCATTCCAGAGTCTGCAACACCGACAGACAGGTCATTTTAGCTATCGCATGTTGTCCCGCACGGCGGCATGGGACAAATCCCTTAAACCCTAACAGTAACTCGAGCCGCCATCCACGGCTCGAATCCGACGACAACGTCTCGTCTCTGGTGAAACACCGGGAGACCCAACGCCATTGCCTACCAACCAAACGCAAAAAAAAAAAAAAAGAAAGAGGGGGAAGAAAGAAGAAAACCTTAACTTTTGGGGGGCGTGACCAAGAACGGATCTTGTTTCAGATATCTAAGAAGCGCCAATCGGAAAAGAAGAACTTCCGGTTTGCAAAAATTTGTCGCTCGAGGTAGAAGGGATTTTGGTGGCTTCATCTAAAAAGTTTGGGCTTTTATATGGACTGCGAACCGACGGTTACCACCTCTCGGAATCGAAACGACAGCCTTCTCTCTCTCTCCACATTAAATGCGCTCCACGTCGCATTCAATGCTGTGATGATGGTCATCGTTTCAAATGTGTCGTGCAATTAATGCTGTCAAAACAACGCCGGGTCAGCACACAACGCATTTAATGTGCCTGCCAAACGTTTTAACACGTGCAGAGCGCCTGACAGCGCGGAAACAGGTTCATTGAATCTCCAACCCTAGGGCACGATAAGAAACGTCTGACGAATCCAGGTCGCTAGGATGATGATTGTTAGGTCGTTTGGGCAAAATGCAAGGTCGTGTTCGCAAAAGGCCCTGTCCCGAGCTTCTTCCGTTCAGGTCGAAATAACCAGAACCTCCAACCGTGGCATGACTTAGTTTCCAAGGTTCGATCCTCAAACCTTGAAAACTAGGGGACTTTTGTTATGCCTGGGAAAACAAGGGCTGACGTGGAAAGTCACGTGATGCAGTGTGACCTGCTCCCGTCAGAACGGTAAGTACACGTCAGGCCTGCCAAACGCTATGGAGCTCCCACGTGTCCATTTCCCTGCAAAAAATCGCGTAAAATCAGCTTGGGAAGGGGGCAATGGGACGTAAAGCCGGATTATGTCCTGACACTCACACCAACCCATGGATTTAATGATGATTACACGCCCTCATCTGGTTATAAAAGGGAGAAGACCCCTTCATTAAGGGGATTCGGCCATTTTTACACTTGAACTCTCTCTCTCTCTCTCTCTTGCAAACTTTGTATTTACTTTTCCTGATCATTTGTAAGTCAGTCCGCTGCTGCGACCTGACCCACATTGCTAATACAAATCAGTGGACGTAGGACTTGCTACCTTAGCATCCGAACCACTTTAAAAAGCTTTCATTGCATTCATTTCACATTTTCTATCCATAATCATGTGTGTCTCTTGACCAATCAATGTTACACACGTGTCGATTAATTGGTGTTAGAATCACGCATCAACACATCTGATGTAGGTTTCGTCGCGGCGAAGATTTTTCCTCACCGCGGTGAAGACTTTCGGGCCACATGTGAGCATGATATATTCAGAATATCAAAAAGTGTTAAACATATGAATTGTAGCCCTTTAAATTATATTTCTGGTCGTTCAAGAATAAACACAATCAGAGGTCTACAGCTCAAGTTATGGCAGAATTACTGAAGCACGTCCAAAGACGTTTTTCTTCAGTTCCCAGCGTACTTTTCACGACTTAAAGCCACGTTTTCACTCTTGTCCAGTCAGAATTAGGAAAAACCCAAAACATGAAAGTTGCAGTTCTTCTTCTTAGCTTTCCAAATCTTCAAAATTCAGGTCATTCCGAGTTTCCAAGCTCAAGTTACACAATTTACGCTCAAAACTATTATTTATGCTAAAAATCATCGTTTAGGTCTACAAAGACAAATTAATAGGATTAGGTAGCAATTATGGCCCAAATTGTATGAAAGTATCCTAAATTCTATCAAAATTCAATGGAAAATCATAGTGTAAAATATGATTATCAGAGCCCAACTTCCTAGTTGTTCTATCCTCTAAATGCAAGGAAGTTTCTATCTTTTATTATCCATATTTTTTCTTTTGTTTTTTTGGGAACTAACCCAAGCCAAAATCTTGTCCAACAATGGTTTCTACCTGCATAAAAGAGGAATTTGCTTTTCTGGGAACTAACCCAAGCCAAAATCTTGTCCAACAATGGTTTCTACCTGCATAAGAGAGGAATTTGCTTTTTTGGGAACTAACCCAAGCCAAAATCTTGTCCAACAATGGTTTACAATCCGTATGCTTTAACTTCTTGGTTATGAGAGGAACACCAAGATACTTCATTGGAAGGGAGCCTTTTTCAAACATGAAAATGAAAATAAAAAATATGACTTTTGGCAATGTTTGCTTTGAGACCTGCCCAAAAAGAGAATAAATTAATCGCATTCTTCATGTTCATAATGGAATTCTTGTCGGCATGGCAAAATAACATGAAGTCATTTGCAAAACAAAGGTGGGTTGGATTTAAATTCTTACAACGCCAATGGTACTTGAAATCCTCCTTGGCCGCCACCCTACACATCAATCTCAAAAGGATTTCCATGGAAATAACAAAGAGATAAGGAGATATGGGGTTTCCTTGCCTAAGGCCCCTTGTTCCCCAAAGAACCCGATAAGCTCCCCATTCAGAGCAATTGAGAACTTAGGGGTTTTGATGCACTCCTCCACCCAACACACAAATATCTCAGGAAAGCCAAAGAACCTAAAATTTTCAAGAATAAAATTCCATCTCACAAAGTCATAGGCCTTTAAAAGATCAACTTTTATTGCACATCTCCTCACCTTGTCTGAACCCCTATTGTAGCAATGGAGAATTTCTTGGCTAAGAAGGATATTGTCCTCCATTTTCCTATTTTCCACAAAAGCCACTTGAGCTTGGTTTATGAATTTGGGCAGCAAACCTTTCATCCTATTAGCCATAA
This sequence comes from Pistacia vera, assembly GCF_008641045.1. Taxonomy (NCBI): domain Eukaryota; kingdom Viridiplantae; phylum Streptophyta; class Magnoliopsida; order Sapindales; family Anacardiaceae; genus Pistacia; species Pistacia vera. Next base: position 191,339 of record NW_022196584.1, on the reverse strand, counting down.
TCTTAGAAATGCACTTATAGATGGTGTTGTAACATGAGATAGGTCTATAGTCCCCACACGAAGTAGGGTTCTCACCTTTGGGAACAAGAGCTATAATGGTGTAATTAACTTCTTTGAGCATCTTACTCGATTGAAAGAAGTTTTGGACAGCTTCCACCATATCATCTCCTACCTTAGGACTTTATCCTTGTTCATCTCAAATATAGTCTTGGTAATCTCATCCCTAGTAACTTCGGCAACCATTCTATTTGCTTCTTCACTCAAAATAATGAGATTTATTAATTCCTCCAGCCCATCGAATTTCCTCCTATGATTCTTTTCTTTAAAAAGCTTCTTATAGAACAAAGTAAACTCTTTTTTTTATCCTTCCCTTGTCATTTGTGTGGTTGTCGTCATCCAACCTTATGGATACAATCTTATTTCAACTTCTCCTCCCATTGATGGATTTAAAGAAGTAGAAAGTGTTGGCATCCTCTTCTCTCAACCGTTTCACCCTAGATTTTTGCTTTGCAAGTGACTCATCGGCCTTGGCTAACTTAAATAATTTAGAAGCCCTTTCCTTCTCTAATTGGATATAAGCCTCATTGAACGGGTCATCGTCTAATCTTCTTTGGGTATTGTGGAGATCACTCTTGGCTTCTTTCACTCTCTCCAAAATGTTCCAAAACTTCTTCTCATTTAGCAACTTATGCTCATATCTCAATGCCTTTAGTTTGGCTATTAATCTAAACATACGGTTGCCTTCCACTTCCATTCTCCAAACTTTTTCAACCAACAGAATAAATGAGTCATCATTAGCCTAAAAATTAAAGAATTTAGAAGGGGTTCTTCTCACTTGAGACACCAACCCACAATCTAGCACCATAAGACAAGTTTCAGAAATAGCCGAGGGTAGGAGAGTAAAAAAGAAAGAAGGAAAACAAAGACCACATTTTTCATTATCCAACACATGATCAAGCTTACACATAATTCTCCTAGAAGCACCCCCCCTTTCTTGTTCCATGTGAAAAAATTAACTATATACGTAAGGTCATCCATTTCCACCACTCTACACAACTCATCGAGCTCTCCACAATGTGGCTTCCAACACAAGGATCCACTCTCTTTTTCCCCCACATTTCTAATGGGGTTAAAATCCCCTAGAATGACCCAAGGTTCTCAACCAAAAATATAAGAACTATCCTTTAACTCTTACCAAAGATTCCTCGTCTCCCTCGGGCTATTAAGGTCATAAACAAAAGAACACTTAAACTTACACTTAGTAGCCAACACCTCAACAAGATAATGGATAGATTGGGTTGAACTAGAGAGGACATCAACCTTCACCGCTTCAGCATCCCATCCCACCAAATGCTACCCCTTTCATAAGCAAGATAATTATCCACCATGGACTACTTGTTGAAAACTAAGCTCTTCACTCTATCTCTATTGTTCTCTCTCACCCTTGTCTCCAAAACAGCACACAAATAAAGATTAAATGATTAACCTCTTTTTGCTTTGGCTGGGTGTTGAGACCCTAAACGTTCTTTGCGACAAACTTAATCATGATTGGTGATAAGGTTGGGTGGAATCCTTCCCTTCCTTGCAAGCCTCTTCTTTTGGCTTCTTGTTAGTTCAACCAACTCTTTCTCTTTCCCATCTTTTTCGTCCACTTTCCTCAAGTTCCCAAACAGGGCCACACGAGGAGAAATACATTCCATCTCCTTTACCTCCAAACAACCCAATGCAATAGGGGTCTTAGGCGGTGGTGGTTCCATTTGAGGCATAACACTCATAACAACATTAAGATCCTCATCCTCAATCACATCTCCCACATTCTCTAAAATCTTAGTTTGCCAACTTGTGTCGTCATTCGGGTGTGCAAAACTGCAAAATGGTTCACACTCTCCTTTGGTGCACTCGCCTCGGGTTTCCCATTTTCCTTAGCACTCTCTCATTTCCCTTCTAAAGTAATAGTTTAGTTTTCCCTTGAAGAGACTTGCCTCCATTCTTGGGGTTAAGGAGTAGGATTTTTCTTAGTAAACACGAGGTCGGATTTCTTAAGAGCTACGGGACAATTCCTTTGGATATGCCTAAAGGTCTTGCACCAAGAGCAAGTGATGGGTTTCCAAGCATACTCCACCTTTATATAAGCAATCTCACAATTAGGAAATTCTAGCTCAAACGAATCCCTAAATTTCGAGGAAGTAAATTTCCAAGCACACCTTAGCGAATTCCGGCCTATCTCCTAGCTTAGTTACGTTGTCCATGTAAATGGGCACTTTAACAACACTAGCTATATGGCTTAACCCTGTGGAAGTCTAAACTTCAAGAGGGATACCTAAAATTTCGCCCAAATGGGAACCCTAGTAACTCCATTCATGCCTGCACTCAAGTTAGGACTCCATTTCTTTAAGAAAAGGGTTAGCCTCCAAAGAACCAAGGACCACTTTCCAACACTTCATCTTTGGTAGCCTCATCCGCAAACGTAAGAGTGTATTCCCCTTGGCCCTTGCCCATAAGAAACAACCACAACATCTGCAAACCATTTCTAGTTTTTTATCTGCAAAGTTTTTAACCTAGACGAAAGACATCTTCTTACTAAGGAAAAAATCCACAAGGCAATTGCTCCATTTATCTACTTCCAAAGTCGCAGCTTCACTAGGAGGTGATATTCTAATATTAGACTCCTAATATTAGACTCAACTTTACTCAACTAAGGCTTAATATACTTTAGGGATGCAATGGCTCTCTTGGAATAAAGAAGGCTTTTCCACTCTCTACTCTTCTCTTCATTCACGGTCTTAAGGACAATGCTTCCAAACACCTCATTTGAACTACTTCCCTTTAAGGGAACAAATGAACCAACTGCCATACTATCCATACCATCGAGAGTCTTCATATTAACCTTAAACTTGTCAATCTTGGATTCCATCAACAACTTATTCTCTTTTACACCAATTCCTTTCAAAGGATTGATGCCTCCATCAACATCTTTTTCTACAACATTCTTACTTTTCTCCAATGGGGAGTCCTCTTCCATAACCTTTCTGGCTGGCTCAAAAATAGCATCGCGAGCCACCCAAATTAACTTCCACTCCTCATACAATGAGTTGTTATCATAAACATTTGATCCTCTTTGATTTTCGACCACTTTACTAAGACAAAGTTCTTCTTATTCGAACCTTTAGCCTTGACCAATTCATCCTTTAAACACTCCTTAGACACCTTAGAGTAAAAGAGAAGGGGCGGGAAAGAAATGGGATCAAATTCAATTACCAAAGTCCTTGTAAAGAAAAACACTAGCAGAAAAAGGGAAGAATGAGGGATACATGAAAGTTTCAATTTCTTCTCAAGCTTCTTGTAACTCTCATATGCTTTTGTCTTTCATGGTTTTGGTTCATACTTGGAGTTGGTTTTTTGTTAACTGTTCGATTTTAAAATATAAGAAAGCTCACGGTATAACTGTTCATAGATAACTTCTTAAGAAATAGCAATGATGTTTTAACGGTTGTGGCTTTGGGTTGAGTCAGTCATGCCTGAGCCAACTCTAAAGCCGATGCTTCATTTTCCTTTTCATAAATAATTTAACGTTTAATAATAATATTAAAATCAAATAATTTTTGGAGGTAGCAAGGGAATATGAAAGTGCCAATAAACTCTAGAAACAAAATTTCAAAAAGAAAAAAAAAAAAGCACAATACAAAAAAAACAAAGAAAAAATTTAAGCCGCTTCACAATAACCATGTGAAACTTCCCTCTCCACCTCAAAGGATCAAAAGCTTCTCTACAAACTTTCCCATATTAAAATACTTTTATCTTCTCCTACCTTGCCCTACTACCATTGTGATGATAAACCTCAAGATCTTTGCGAAACGAAAATGGAAAATGTTTGAATTGGATCTCTCAGGATAAACCATTTAGACGCTTGGCATGCTGTGGGATGATTGGTTTTGTTTTAGTCATTGCAAGGGTTGTTTGTTTTGTAGGTGATGTGATGTGATGTGTTTTACAATGATTCAGAACCCGACGTAGACCGGGCCCCGACCTAGATCGAGACTTGGGCCTTCCATCAGTCTGATTCCTAATTAAACTCGGATTTTCCAATAAACTCACTTTAACCTGGCTTTGGATCGGTTAAATAGTGCCAACCCGCCGGTTGGATCGGTTTGGACCCCGAACCGGATCACTTATATAATAAATTGGTTTAGGATTTTTAAGCCAAAATTTATTCTCATTTCAGCGATTTCGCACAAATCTTCAATCTCTTCTTTGCAACCTTCACTCTTCTTGTACAAATTGATCGAAACTTCACTAGTTCTTCTCTCTTCTCACCCAAATCGATCGAATCACTCACAAATCTATTGAAGAAACCACTCAATCGCATAAATCTTTTGTAGCTTTCGATCTCTTCAAGACTCCACTGTCGAAGGTTTTTTCTCTTTTTGTGAACTTGCGATTAAATTAGTTTTTATCTTTTATGCTTTTGCTACTTGCTGGGTTTTTTGTGGTCTTGTGTTGGGGTTGGGTATGGGTGGTTAGGGGAGATTGGTTTTGGATATTGCTGTGGGGGTTCCTCTATTGGATGTCAGTTTGGTTTTTCTGGTGGTCTGGGTTCTTTCCTCATGGGTGTGGGGTTGGCTTTTTTTTGGGTGTTGGGTTTGTTTTTTTAGGTTGGTGATTGGGTTTCCTGGAGTTGTGTTAGTCGTGGGGCAAGGCCTTGGGTTTGGAATCTCTCGGCTCTAGTCTGGTCTATTCTCCATCTTCTTTTTACTAGGTTTATTGCCATTTGGGTTGGCTATTGTTGGAACTTAGTTTGGAGTTCATAGAAGTTCTGGGTTGGAAGGCTGCTGTTGATGTTCTTCTGGGATTTGTTTATGGTTTCTTTGGAATTTATTCAGCTTTTTAGTTCGTATTCTTTGTGAAGTTGTTGGTGTGTTGTTAGCTCTTGTCTTTTGGCATTGGTGATTGGTGATGCTTCGAAGTAGATTGTAGAGTTGGGTGTTACTAGGTTCTGTTTTTAAAAATTGCAAGATTGGTTCGTTTGTTAGGTTAACCTCACAAGAGAAGGTTTCAATGCATGTTTTAGTTCCAACTTCAGAAAGAGAGAGCAAATAACTTTTTGTACTTCTATTTTCTAGTTACGCTTTGCATACTGTAACAAAGGTCAACTGTCATTCATATTCACTAATTCTCATCAAAGCTTGAGAGTTTTGAAAATAATCAACTAATCATAGTTTGCTTCTGATGGACTCCATTAGTTTGTGGTTTTACATTTTCCATACAAGTATACAACCTTTTCTGGGAATTTATGGATGATTTTGTATCATTAGTTTTTTGTATCAAGGCTTTCTTATTGACGGTGCTATATATCTTTTTAAGTACCGTTTGGTTTTTTATTTGAAAGGTAAGGGGGTTTGAATTTTAATAAAATCTAAAGAAGTAAATCTAAACAATGTTTTTGTTTTGTTTTGTTTTGTTTTTTTAAATAAAGTGTTGGAGTTATTTGTGGGTGGTAAACATCTTAAAAATAAAATTAGTATTTTAATGTATGTGTCCTTGTTAAATATGATAATATATTTTACTTGTTTAGATCAAATTTAAATTCGTTTTTGAAGAAACAACAAGGAACTAAAAGGAGGAAAATGCATGTCGTATATATAAAAAGTTGCCTTATATATATATATATATATATATATATATAGTATATATATATATATATATATATAGCACTTTTTGTTTTTGTAAGCATGCAAATCCTTATGATCTGTGTGCATGGGTTTTATATGATGACATGATTGGTGAAGCTTGTGAAGAGGTCCCTCCATCAGAAATTACCATTAATGAAGGTGATTCAGGCTATAAAAAACAATGTCCAAAGTCCAAACACTAAGAAAATAGACGGTTGGGATTGGTGATTATTTTGCTCCACATACTACTACTGGGTCTCAGCCCTCATTAGGGTGTTTTGGTGAAAAAAGAGCTAAATGGAGAGCAGACATGACTTTTCTAGGTTCTTTTGATCTTGCTCCTAATGAATGCTGTGATTCGATTTATCTCCAGGTTTTGTTGGATGCCATAGCTACAATGGTCAGGGGTATAACATCCAAATTATGATGTTATGCATATAAATTATTTGAGGGATGCTAAGAAGGAATGCAGTTACTAGCTGGACTGTTACAGAAATACTTGGGAATAGGTTGGACGTACCTTAATGGCTGATGGTTGGACTGATACCTCACATAGGTTACTGATTAATTTTCTTGTCTACTGTCCTAAAGGAGTTTGCTTTCTTAAATTAGTGGATGCTTTAGATGTGTAAAGGATGCCTTTAAATTGTTCAAATTGTTTGAGGAAATGGTTTTATGGGTTGAACCTAATAATATTGTCCATGCTGTCACTGACAATAGAGCAAATTATAAGATTGCTGGAAGACTATTGTCTGAGAACTATAAGAGTATTACTTCATTGCCTTGTGCAACAGATTGCATAAATTTGATTTTAAAAGATATAGCTGAGATGGATCCTATGGTTGATCTTGCCAAACGTGCATCTAAAGTGACGAAGTTTGTGTATAATCATGCAGTTTTGTTGCTTGGTTGAGGAAAAGATAGGTAATATATCTTTGGCTCATTTTCTTGTTAATTCATATCATAGCATAATATATTTCTTTTTATTAATTTACAAACATCTACTATCTATCACTTGAACAGGGTTGAAGAGAAATTGTATGCCTCGGTGTAACCCCTTTTGCAATAACTTTCATTGCATTGAGAAGTCTTCATGAATGCAAACATGACTTAAAGCTATGGTGAAAGATAGATTCACTATAACATTGTGCATTTCTAGCCATGGCATTCATTTTTAGCTAAATATATGAATTTGCATAGCTAAATGGTTTAGCTATAAATACAATGTTTTGTAGCTTATCGTAGCTAAAAGTGGCGCAACTAAAAGTTAGCTATGTAACTTTTTGCTTACGTAGCTAACAATTTATGTTTTTTGCTATGGATGAGATTAATATGTAACTAAAAACTTAAATGTTTATGTCAAAACAATAATAAGATTTTAGTAAAAGCTTTGCCTTTATAGACATAGAGAATAGTTTGTATAGCTGTGTTTGTAGTTTAGCTACACAAATATAAATTTATAATTAAAACTTGAAAATTTTTGCTACAAAAATAATATCCATGGCAAATATATTAACATTTTAGCTATGTGACCACTAAATTCGTAACTAAATAAAAAGATTATTTTCTATGGACATATAGAAGTCATATCTATATATGAAAAGATATTGCTATCGATATAGTGTGCTAATAGCTTAATATTGAAATTACTTGCTGATGCGTTGAAATTACAACATGCAATGTGTAGCAAGTGCACTAGTCGCAAAAAAGTAATAAAGTGATAAGTAGAGTATCGTTCCCACGAGGATTGTTTGTTAAGCACTGATTTTGCCTGTTGTTTATCAAGTTGGAGAAACCAAAAGCTGTTTGGATTTGCGGGAGAAATTTAAGCTAAAGTGAAAACAAAAATTACTACATACTTAAAAACTAATTAAAGACAACAAGGTTAATTCAAGAGAAAAATCAATTAAAACAAACGGTTAGGGTTTTGACTTCACTAGGATTTCATGAATTAATCTACGAATTATGCTACTTCTACACTCACATGCATAGATTATAAATCGGATTCCGTAATGTGTAGAACATACCTTCTCAGGCTATGTTTTCCTACTTTCCCCTATTAAGCTTCCCCACCCAACAAATTGAAGGTTAATAGTTCCAAGTTCGTTAAACTAAATGGAATCCTAAATTGATTTCATTGATTCTCAAACCTATCTCTAGCGTTCAATATAACAATGGCAATTACCTTAACAAGCTAATACATGATTCACTTCTCAGTCTCATCATGCTCAACAAGTAAATTCAATCAGAACAAGAATAATAACTCAATCCATGCAATAGAATGTAAAAGCAACATCAATTTATTGATTAAACATAAAAACCCTAACCCAAAACAAGTTAGTTCATACTAAAATTAACACAAATAGAAATAAAAACAGTAAACAATGCATTCAACATGTTGGAATTAAGAAAAGAGAACAAAATTTTCCCTATTTGATGAATCCAAAGAGTTCAATCTTCAATCTTCTCTTCTTTCTCTCCAAAAATGTCAAACTCCCTAATAAAAAGACTAAGTTTTCTTTATATAGTTGGTCCAAAACTAACCTAAAACTTTCTCTTAAATTAAAACGTACAGTTTTGAAAAACTAATCTTGCAGACTTCACCGTGGCAATGAATTGGTTTAAAATTGTTAATCTATCCCGAGTGTTTATCACTTCACTGCGGTGAAGAATGAACTTCGCCACGGCAAACTTTTCTGCACAATTCTAAAATTATGGAACTGCCCTCTGCTTGCTTCCTTGCTTGAATCTTCAATCTTTGGTGCTCTCCAATAGGAACAAGCTTCATAGTGCTTCAAATCTGCTTCAGAACTCCCCCGAATCCTGAGATTCGCTTGCTTCTGGGTCCAGAAACTCAATTCCTCTCATTATTTGCTCTAATTGCACGTTTCGGCCTGAAACATAAAATATATGCAATTAAGTTGTAATTCAGGCACAAATGAAATAAGAAGTATCCAAAATCTGGTCAAAAAGCCTAGATAAAACAGTATAATCCTAGGATTATCAAATACCCCCAAACTTAAGACATGCTCGTCCCCGAGCATCAAGTATGAAATACGACTAAAAGAAAACATCTAACACACAGAAAAAGACAACAAAATTGAAAATGAAATGAGAGAAATTAAGCTCAAAATCAAACACAAAGAACTGCCTAGAATTTATACAAGTCTAAAAAATTGTTGAAACATTATTACTGGAAAATGCTTAACACTCCAAGAAGTTATAAGTTGATTGACTTTTTTTCTCTATCGGCCTCCTGAGTAGGCAATCCCCACTTTAGTCCACCTTCCGACTTCTCGGATTATTTTATGCAGAAATGTAAAGTTTAGCAAATGGTGGTCGACTCCATAAGCCTAAGTATCGAACTACTCTCCACTAATGTGGACTAGACATCACTAAGGATCAAAAGGTCTTTACAGGCTTGTAACATTAGGCTCGATTAGTGGGCTCCAAAGAAAAGGATAAGATAAACAAAGCAAGAGAACTCAGTTTCCTTTAAGCAAACACTAAGAACGACATCAATCTTCGTTTTCTTTCTCAACCATAGATCAAGGTGTCAACCATTTTATAAACCTCAACATGTGCAATTCTTATTTTATTTTTTATTTTTTTATTCTGAGATGAAACTCTCAATTTCTATTTCTTTTTTTTTTTTTTTTTTTAAACAACATCAATTTATTGAGGTCAATTACCCCTTCTTCTTGCCCTTCTTGCGACCCCCAAACTTGTTATTTTGGTTTGTCAAAATCTCCACAACTCTCTAAACTCTTTTGTGTCTGCCTTAGGTTCAAAATTCTCTTAAAGGTTGTGACACGTGTTTAGGGTGAAATGTTTGGGCATTTTTAGTTGCACAGGAAGAATAGGATAGTGATGATTTCATAAGGCTCAAATGGGTGACTAGGGAAAAACCTTCATGGTCAGTTGGAAAGGCTCAAATGTTTTGAAAAACTGCCTAAATCACTTCCTCAATAATGTCTATTCCTAGAATTTCTCCTCAAGTACTTCTCAACTAGGTTCTAGAGTCTACTAACATTATCAAGACTTCACCTAACCACATAAAATGTTTCTAAGCATGCCGGAATAATGAAAATGGTGGTTGAACCACTCAACAAACCTCTAGAAAAGAAAAATTCATCAACCAACCTAAACTTGAAGCAATGCTTAACATTTTCCATAAATAAAATCCCAACAATTCAAAAAATATTCTCATCATAGACTTATGCAATTCATCACTGGCACAACAATACGAAACATAAAAACAAATAAACACAAAAAAAAAAAAAAAAATTCAAATTTTCCTACCCCCAAACTAAAAATGACATTGTCCCCAATGTCACATCATGCACATTCGAGGAATAGAAAACAAAATTAAAAAGGTACGAGATAGTTCCTTGATTAATCTGTGAAGTCCGATTTTTGTTCGACAGCATGCACACCCATTCCTTGGCTTCCTCATCATCATCATCCGTAAAACAAATGAAATTCTATGGTGTCCACTGAATAATATAAAAATATTACAACCTAATCTCGCCCTTACAAACTAACTAGAAAATTCAACAACAATTAACAATCTAAAAAGAAAAGAAAATTATTTCCAGCATACAAAACAGAAACAAGAACAATTGAAAATAGAAAATACAAAACAAGTGTTTCAAGCTTCATTCTTCGTCTTCCTCTTCTCCTTCAGCGTCATCATCTTCTTCCATGGAATCATCTTCTTCCTCTTCTTGCCAGTCTTGCCATTGGAAGTTTGAAACATCAACACCCAGATTGCTGCAGCAGTTGTATTGCATCTCATACAGCATTCAGGTCTGCCCTGCCATCCAATCTTGACATCGTTCCATCCAGTTCACCTTGTCCAAAATTTGCTGTAGCAGCTCCCTTGTCGAGGATGTTGAACTGGATGTTGTGGCAGCTATTGTGGTTCTTTTTCGTTTCGATCCGGAGCTGGGTCCTTCTCTAGGAGGACGCTCGAGTAGCTTGAAATAATAGTTGGAATCAAGGGCTAGGGCAGGATGGATAAGTGGTTCATCATTCGCCTTCTTGACTCCTATTTGAGTGCACAGCTTAGTGATGAGATGTGGGAAGGCAAAGCTCCCTCGCCCTGGTTTGGCTGCATGCCGTATACTCTCCATGATTATATTTCCCACATCCATTTTCTTTCCAGTGGCAATGGAATAAAGTAATACTACTCGCTCAAAAACCACTGTACTATAATGTGTCTCCCGGATCATCTGCGCACAAACAAAATACTGCCACAATCTAGCCATAGGAATCAAATTCATTCCTTTAATGCTTCTTCTCCGCTTCTTCGAAATATCCCAAGAGGTACCCAGCTTTGTTATGACCTTAAGAATCTGCTCCTCCTTGATCTGCTTCTTCTTAAATTCTTGGTACTCATCACGATCAATTGGATCAAGTTTGTAGAAATCATTGATGATCGTCACATCGATTGGCACATTGATACCTCTCACATAAACATGCTCGGGATCACACTCAGGGAAGTTAGCATAAAATTCTCTGACTATTGGCTCTATGGCTAAATGCTTTGGTTCATGCATAAAGATATCCCAATTTCTCCCTCGATTCCAATCTTTTCTATGGATTGTGGTCAAACCTCTCTCGGTAATAAACCCTTTATCTTTTCATTTAATTGCACCTTCATAACGCTGCCTAGCCTTCTCATTTACAAACCTATTGTCTACCTATTTTCCTTTACCCCTGGCAGCCTTTTTGAGCGGCATTTTGGTTTTCAATAGTGATCAATCAAATCTACCCCCAAACTAAAAATTCAACTTGACAATTCAACGCTAAAGTACCCTTTCTACAAACCACAATCACTCCTAAATTCACACCAAGGTTTCAAAAATAGCACCTACACCCCCAAATCACCACTCTTCCAAACTCAATCAAACCACTTCAAAATCGAAAACCCAACTTCCTCAACAACAAACAAATCAAACTCAACACTTCTCAAGCCAAATTCAATCCACAAATTGCATCAACATCCACAACTCAACAGATTCAATCAAATTCTCAAATTTAAAGCGCTAACAATTGAAATTGATCAAATTTAAGGCCAGAGAACTTGAAATCTTACCACTCCCATGATGAATGCACCACCAATCTCACCAATTTTGGCTCAAATTGCAAGATCCCCAATTTTGGAAAACCTAGGGTTTCCAAACCTGTCTTCAATATTTTGCAAGAATCCTTGAAGATATGAGATGAATTAGTGTTTATAAGGGTTAAGGAGTGGAGTAGAGAGAAGAGATTTCACTGGAAAATCTCTGGATTGAAGGTGGAGGTGTTTGGCTCTTGGATGTTCTTTGAAAATTTTCGCAAAAATGAAAAGTCACACGACTATTTATAGAAAACAGACTTCACCGTGGCGAAGTTCTTAATCCAATTACACAACCTAGTCGATGCCGCAGTGAAGAAAATTTCTCGCTACAGTGAAAAATTCCAAGGAATACAACGCCGCGGCAAATTTCTCAATTCAATTTGCTCAATAGCGTAGATGCTGCGGCGAAGAAAATTTCTCGCCCTGGCGAAAAATTCTAGGGAATACAAGTGAAGATTATACTTCGCCGCAGCGAAATCTAGAGAATTCCAATTTTCGCCCCATTTTGATCATTAACCTGAAACACCAAAAACAAACTAAATTAAATTATTTCCTAAGTCATAAAACAACTAAACAAATTCAAAACAACAAAAAAAAAAAAAAAAAAAAATGAAAACACTTGGGTTGCCTCCCAAGAAGCGCTTGTTTATAGTCGAAAGCTCGACTTTCTCAAGTCCTCATTCCGGGATGTCGAGTTTGACAAGTAGTGACTTGCAACTCATCGCCCTATCAATGTATGGCTTCAACCGCTGTCCATTAACCTTAAATGTCCCCTTTTCTTCATGTGAAATCTCTACAACCCCGTATGGGTAGACTTCGATAACTATGAAGGGTCCGGACCATCTAGACTTAAGTTTTCCAAGAAAGAGCCTAAGTCTAGAATTGTATAACAAAACTTTCTAACCCACTTCAAAGTTTTTCTTCGTGATATGCTTGTCATGCCACATCATGGTCTTTTCTTTGTAAATCCAGGCATTCTCATATGCTTCATGACGAAACTCACCAAGTTCATTCAATTTCAGCATCCTTTCCTCCCCAACAACTTGTAAATCCATGTTTAGCTGCTTGACTGCCCAGTATGCCTTGTGCTCAAGTTCCACCGGCAAGTGACATGCCTTCCCATATACCAACCTGAACGGAGACATACCAATTGGAGTCTTGAATGTAGTGCGGTATGCCCATAATGCATCATCTAACTTTTGTGACCAATCCTTTCTGGATGCGTTAACTATCTTCTCTAAAATTCTTTTCAGTTTTCTGCTCGACAGTTCTACTTGCCCGCTAGTCTGAGGATGGTATGGTGTGGTCACTCTATGTTTCACTCCATATTTTCCCAAGTATCAAATTGCCTGTTGCAAAAATGAGATCCCCCATCACTGATAATTGCCTGTGGTACTCCAAATCTTGAGAAAATGTTATTCCTCACAAAGTTAACCACCACCTTGGCATCATTGGATGGTAATGCAACCGTTTCCACCCATTTTGACACATAGTCCACAACCACCAAGATGTACATATTTCCATAAGAATTTGGGAAATGACCCATGAAGTCAATTCCCCACACATAAAATAGTTCAACAACCAGGATATTATTCAACGGCATCTCATCTCTCCTTGAAATATTTCCACTCTGTTGACATTGATCACATTCCTGAACTACCCGGAAAGCATCCTTGAATAAGGTTGGCCAATAAAATCCAGATTGAAGAACCTTGGCCGCTGTCCTAGTTCCTCCAAAATGACCACCCACTTCCTTCTCATGACAATGATGTAAAATACTCTCCATCTCTTCTTCTGGGACACACTTACGTATCATCTGATCTGCATAGTGTTTATACAGAAATGGTTCTTCCCAAAAATAAAACTTCAAGTCAGAGAAAAAATTCCTCTTCTACTGAAAGGTCATGCCATTTAGGAGCACTCTCAATGATAAATAATTTGCAATATCTGCATACCAAGGTGCTTCTTTAACTCTCATCAATTTCTCATCCGGGAAGGTCTCCTTGATTTGAGTTTCCTCTTCACTTCCCTAGTTTGGTCGTTCAATTTTTGATAGATGATCGGCCACTACATTTTCTGACCCCTTTTTGTCTCGGATCTCCAATTCAAACTCTTGCAGTAGTAAGATCCATCTTATCAGCCTTGGTTTTGCTTCTTGCTTTGCCAACAGATGCTTGAGTGCTGAATGATCCATGTAGACTATCAACTTAGCACCTAGCAAATAAGAACAAAATTTGTCAAATGCAAAAACAACGGCTAACAGCTCTTTTTAGTGGTGGTGTAATTCAACTGTGCATCAGTTAGTGTCTTGCTAGCATATTGAATTACATGCAAAACTTTGTTCTTCCTTTGTCCTAAAACTACTCCTAATGCAAAATCACTAGCATCACACATCAATTCAAAAGGTAGTCCCTAATCAGGAATTGCAATAATGGGTGCAGATACTAATAAATTCTTAAGAGTTTGAAAAGCATGCAGGCATTCATCATCAAAATCAAAAGAGACATCCTTAATCAGTAAATTGCAAAGGGGTTTATAGATTTTAGAGAAATCCTTGATAAACCGTCTATAGAACCCGGCATGTCCCAATAAACTTCGGACTAACTTAACGTTTATAGGTGGTGACAACTTCTCAATCACTTTTGTTTTGGCTCGATCCACTTCAATGTTGTCTTTTGAAATTGGGTGATCGAGTACAATTCCTTCGTGAACCATGAAGTGACATTTCTCCCAGTTGAGCACCAAATTTGTATCTTGACATCACTGTAAAACAAATGAGAGATTAGACAAACAGTTATCAAAAGAAGAACCGAAAACAGAGAAATTATCCATGAAGACTTCAATGAACCGCTCCACCATGTTACCAAAAATTGACATCATGCATCACTGAAATGTGGCTGGTGCGTTGCACAACCCAAAAGGCATCCTTTTGTACGCAAAGATGCCATAAGGACAAGTGAATGTTGTCTTCTCTTGATCTTCAGGAGCAATGGCAATCTGATTATAACCTGAAAAGCCATACAAGAAACAATAATAAACATGCCCTGCTAATCTTTCCAACATTTGATCGATGAAAGGAAGTGGAAAATGATCATTCCTTGTCGCTTCATTCAGTTTCCTGTAATCAATGCACACCTTCTAACCCGTGACTGTCCTAGTTGGTATCAATTCATTGCTATCATTCTTTATTACAGTGATACCCCCTTTCTTTGGAACCACTTGCACCGGGCTCACCCATGGACTATCTGAAATAGGGTAGATTATGCCTGCATCTAAAAGTTTCACCACTTCCTTTCTCACTAGTTCCTTCATAGAAAGATTCAATCTCCATTGTGACTGTACCCTAGGCTTGACATCATCTTCCATGAGTATCTTGTGCATACAAAAAGATGGAGAGATGCCTCTAATGTCCGATATGGTCCATCCAATTGCTGATTTATGCTCCCTTAACACCCAAATCAACCGCTCTTCCTCTACTTTACTCAACCTTGCATTGATAATCACCAGAAAGCTTTTTGATTCACCAAGATATGTTAGTAAACGGTCCCGTATACGCAACGGAAACAAAAAATTAATATAACAGGATCGTTTTACATGAGCCAAGATCAAGGGTATATTTTACAATTTTATCATAATAAGAATCTGCAGAAATATTCACATGAGATAAGAGAAATAACGCACGTTGGAGGCTCCACCACGTTTGTCTTTGAACGTTTTCCTACCGATCCAAGTGTAGGATCGAACCCCATAGTCCACACGAACAATCTCAAAAGACCAAAGAGGTATTTGCTAGATCCTCTTTGGCTTCAAGATTAAAAAGAAATCAAATTGAATTGATTTAAGCTAAAGAAAGGTTTCTGCCGTGGGAGTGTAAAATGGGGGCTGTGTGTTTTTGTTTTTTTTTTTAAAGAAAATCTGCATCATTTAAGTAACACACTTTCTTTTTATAGTAAACAATTGCCCTAATCCCATACGGAATAGGCTTGGGCTTCAACCCAAACGCCTCATGTGTGCCAAACACTCCCAATTTGATTTATTTTGTTTTCCATCATTATCTCAATTAAAATCAATTAATTATATTTAAATATATATTAACATTTAACAATATGATAATATATTTAATATGTGCAACACACTTTAAACCTAATTTCACTTATTTAATTTTCTAACAAATAAATAAAGGCTACACCTTAGCATTAATTGCACTGTAAAATTACCAAAATACCCTTTCGCCTTAAAAGACGAAAACGCCATTCTTTCTTCTTGGATCTTAAATTGTCTTCTATGTGTGTGACCCATAGGCTCCTCTCATATCGACAGTGTATAGTATCGCGATTAACACCAATTAATCGTCTCCTAATACACAGACCAAGATTGGCCCCTAGCAAGGCATCATGGCCACCCGATAGATTCGGATTCAACAAAGTGCTACCTGTCAGATATGGTTACCGTGCAATTCAATCCTTTCATCATACATTATCTCGACGAGACAAAGGCATAGAAATAGTGTCAACCTTCTGTTACTCTCGATATTATTTATTCAGTTTTTGGACCAATGACCCGTATTATGAACTGGATAGAGCAACAACTCAATCCCACTATGGCCATAGTTTAGTGTCATTGCCATATACTAAATTGCGCCGTGAGTAACTTTCTCCCATACCCGGGGTGATGAATCGTCTGTCAATCCCCATAGTCTTGATACACTCCTTGATCAACCAATCACACATCTATTGACAACTCTGAAAAGAACTGCGTTAGCTAGTGTCAAACTACACCAAGCGTGCACAAGGCGCTCCGGTGATCTCGTCTAAGGATCACATGCACCACCATTCGTTAGAGGATTTGTTCCATAGACACTGGGTTACCATCACTATGAATCCTCTGGTGGGTCAGTCTAGTGAACTTGCTACGGTGTAATCGCCTACAACAAACACCCATGTGTTGCACCGGTTGTCACCAACCAACCTTGACAAGTGAGATCAGTCACTGCCTTTCGACAGGGTCATTCAACACTTGATAGCCTTACCGTATTATCTGTGCCCTTACTTCAAAATAATACTAGGGCTATAGACGTTTCTAAATGGCCACCATTTATGCTCATAGGGTTCTCACTATCAAGATTTAAAAAACTGATACCCTCATCACGGTTCTACCTCTAGGACATATATCAATACATATTGCTAATAATGATTTACGCGATATAGAATAAAATGTCTTTTATTGATTAATGAACTTATTACAGATAGTCAATTCTACAATAATTGATTGGCTCTAGGGCACCTACTCCACAATCTCCCACTTGCACTATAGCCAATCATTCATGCACTCAACATTGAATGACCCAAGTGCCTGCACTTAACCAGTCATTCATGCACTCAACATTGAATGACCCAAGTGCCCTTATGCTTCTGCTACAACAGAAACTTTAATAGTGGGTTAGTAGTATTTTACAAATATGCACATTCCCTTTCTTATCGATCTTTCAATCAAATTGAATCAACTAAGTCTTGGATTACTGGTGAGACCGTGATTCCTCAGCACAACAATAGCTCCATTGTTATCGACACACACTATACTGGATTAGCAAGCTTGAAATCACATCAAGTTCAGTAATGAACTTCTTGATCCAAACCGCCTACATGGCGCATTAATAATGCGTTACACTTAGCATCAATTGTAGATTAGCTGCAGTACACTGTTCAGCTCTTCCAACTCACTGCAGGTACATTGAGACAAAATGTGTAATCCCAAATGTGAACTATAATCATCCTTTTCCCATTTGGAAATAGCGTCAATATATTCTCTACAGTGAGCTCATCTTTCCTCCATATCCAAGAATATATATTCTTAAGCCTTTTCAAGTACTTAAGAATGTCCATTGACACTCCCCCAGTGTCATTTACTTGGATTTAGTTGATATCTTCTACTAGTGCGTGAATGCACATAAGACATTAATCTAAGTACATAACATATTGCTCACTTGACAATTGATATCCACTACATGTTAAATTCACATTAGATATCAATCTCAGCATACAAGATGGATCCACTTGCTAAAGCATGTGGGATCCTCTTCATTCTATCCTCTCATTGTGTGGTTAAAGACCATATCCTTACGAGATAGACACCATATGCCATCAGAAGAAATCCCTTTTTGGATTTTTCTATTGAATGTGTTAGTACCTTCTATGTACTCTGACTTAGTTTGAGCAACCTACATGATCTATCACATAGATCTTTATTCCAAGGATTAGGATGCTTCCCTTAAGTCCTTCATGGAGAAGCACTTGATAACCAAGTCTTTACCAACTGCAAGTTTGGTATATCATTCCCGACCAGAGTATGTCATCGACTACAACACTGGGAATGTTACTGCGCTCCCACTCACTTTCTGTAACACAGGGCTCATCCTCGTCTTGATGAAACTGAATTCTTTTTATGGCTTCATCAAAACGAATATTCCAGCTCCTTGAAGCTTGCTTGAGTCCATAAATGGATATCTGCAACTTGCATACCTTATTACTTGACTATCAAGAACGAAACCATCAGGTTGTGTCATATACACATCCTCCTCAAGGTTTCCATTCAGGAAAGCAGTTTTGACATCCATTTGCCAAATCTCATAGTCATGATATGCAGCAATGGCAAGCATAATCCGATGGATTTATCATGGCAACCAGCGAAAAGGTTTCTTCATAGTCAATGCCAGAATTGTTTTGAAACCTTTGGCAATCAGCCATGCTTTATAAGTATGCACGTTGCCATCCATGTCAGCTTCTTCTTGAAGACCCATTTACACCTATGGGTTTTACCATTTCAAGTGGTTCCACCAGAGCCCACACTTGGTTTTGGTACATGGAGTCCATCTCAGATTTCATGGCTTCAACCCATTTAATGGAATCTGGATCCAATATCATCTTTGTAGGTTCTGGGTCATCGTCTTGGTAGACCGTGACGTCACCATGTTGAGTCATGAGATACCATACTCTCGGGCTCATGGTGTACTCTCCAGATCTACGTAGCTCCTATGCTACCTCAGGTGGTTCACTTTGATCCACAAGTTGTGGAGTAACCTCCTCATGATTTCACCACTTCTTGTGGCACATCATTCCGTCCTTCGTCTAGTATATCTTGTGGTTCCAGAACTTCATCGAGTTCTCCTTTTCTCCCACTAGTACTTCTTAGAAAATATTCATTTAGGAAGACACCAGATCGAGCAACAAAAATTTGCGCTCTTCTGGGTGGTAGAAATAGTATCCTTGGTCTCCTCTAGATACCCCACAATAACATTACAGATTTTGGGCCTAGCTTGTTCAAAGTCAATTTCTTAACATAAGCTTCGCAACCCCAAATCCTTAGATAAGACAAGTTGGGCTTTCGCCCACTCCATAGCTCATATGGAGTCTTATCTACAGGCTTGACGGCACACGTTCAAAACGTGATTCACAGTCTCTAGGACATAACCCTAGAACATGCAGGTAAATAACTAAAACTCATCATGGAACTAACCATGTCAAGAAGGTCCTATCCTCATTTTTGACACTCCATTGTGTTAGGGTGTATAAGGAGGGGTGAGTTGTGATACTATCCCACATTTTCAGGTACTCTGAAAACCCTGAGCTTAAGTATTCCACCTCCTCGATCTGACCGAGAGCTTTAATACTTTTGCCAAACATATTCTGTACTCATTTCAAATTCCTTGAATTTATCAAAGGCTTCAGATTTATGTCTCATAAGGTAGACATAACCATATCACTGAAATCATTAGTAAATGTGATGAGTTGGATATCCACCTCTGGCTTCAACTGTTAGTGGACCATATACACAGTAGGGATGATGCCTAACAGTTTAGTAGCCCTTTCACCTGTCCTGTGAAAGGAGACTTGGTCATCTTGCCTAGCAGGCATGACTCGCATACCTCAAATGACTGAAAATCAAAGGGTCCAAAACTCCATCCCTTTGAAGTTTTGCAATATGGGTCTTATTAACTGACATAATCTACAGTGCCAGAGATATGTCTGGTTTTGATCGCTATGTTTAGCTCTCTTGGTTTCAATATTGAGAATATCATTATTGTTTAAATCAAGAACATATGATCCATATAACCTTGCAATTCCAAATAGAATACCATTCAAACTAAAGGACAACAATCCATTTGATATCTCAAAATAATACCCCATATTATCCAAAGCGGATACTGAAATAATATTTCTAGAAATAGAAGGTACCGATAACAGTTATGTATTCAATAATAAGCCCGTAGCAAAGATAAAAAATAATCCCTATAGCCAATGCAGCCACATGTGCTCTATTTCCAACTCGTAGGTCCACCTCCCTTGGCAAGCACTCTACTCTGCCTTAGTCCCTGCACATCAGTACAAATGTGAGTACCACATCTTGTGTCAATGACCCAAGATGTTGAGAGAGAAGTTAATCTCAATCATAAAATACCTGAAGTCGTAGCCTCTGACTTCTTCTTCCTTGCGAGGAAAGCTTCAGTGTTTCCTCTAGTGGTCAGGCTTGCCCACAAGAAGCAGACTACCTTACCCTTCCCTATGCCACTCTCAAGCCCAAGAGCAACCTGTCCTTTGGGCTTGGGCTTGGGTTTGGCCTTGGCCTTACCCTTGTCGTAACCCTTTGGTTTACTGGCAGCCACTAGCAAAACAGGCTTGGACTTTTTCAAGTCCTCTCTGCAGTCCTAAGCATGTTCAGAATTTCTGACAGGTTTTTCTCCATCGTGTTCATATTGAAATTCATTATGAACGAGCATAAGAGTCAGGCAAGGATTGCAGAATTAAATCCATTTGTAATTCTGCATCCAAGCCACATCCTAAAGTCTCAAGCCTCTCTATGTGCAATCATCTTGAGCACATGAGGACCAACTTGGGCTCCCTCAGTCGACGACTCCAAAGTGCTTTTGACACCTTGTACCTCTCATTTGAGCATTTTGTTCGTAAAGCTCCTTGAATGTAATAATGAAGAAGCATCCTATTCTCATGCTGCTTTTGCACATAGGTGTCATCGATGCTAACATCAAGCATTGACGCTATCAGCTCATCAAGGAACTTTTGATAAGTATCCTTAACTTCCTAGTGGCATCAGGATCAAGCTCAGCCATGTATGCTTTTCAAGGATATACAATTTCTTTTGACTTGAGTATAATCCGAAGATTACGTACCAGTCTGGAAATTGGATCCATCCAACTTGTTTTCTTCTCCCATTATCGATCGCAGGTTCATAATGCTCATTTTGGTGAATCTACAATTGCAGAAAAGATAAAGTTATTATAAAGTTCATTATTATTTAATATGGTCTTTTATTAAACGATGCTCCCACTATTTTACTCACGCAATCCCCTCACTTTAACTCGGGAAAGCCCTGTTGACTTTCCTAGTGGATCGAGATCCCATCCTGCCCATTTCAAACCTTCGCTTTGGCGAACAAGCCAAAATGAGTTATTAGGTAGCCAACAAACTTAATCCACACCAGTTGATAGCGTCCACTATCAACCTCAAATGTGAAAAGCCAATAAGCCAATCACAC